>NW_004955410.1:18317722-18354276 GCF_000276665.1 Chinchilla lanigera | reverse complement strand
AGAATGATAGCCTCTTTAATAAATGGTGCTGGAAAAATTGGCTCAATACCTGCCAAAAACTGAAAATAGACCCAAGCCTATCACCATGCACCAGATATCAATAATTTTACTTAAAATAAAAGAGAATATTTCTAAGACATTTAATAATTATATATGGGTATACAGATATTTCTTTTCATATAGTCATTTTCAGTGCAGTGACAAAATCTTTTGGGTTAATTGATTTAAAGTAAGGAAGAAACACTAGGGAAAACTACCATCCTTTTTCTTTTTTTTTTCTTTCAGTGAAAAATCTGATGTTATGGAGCTTTCCACATTTCCCCATAACAATTATTTTGGAAGAATTATTGTCACCTCTACAGACCTAAAATGTTTAAATTACTGAGCTTTTCTATGACCTCTAGTAGGTTGACACATTGGAGCAGTTATTTAGTTAGCACAGTAATATGTAGTCTAGCGACAACTGTGGTTACTAGGTTACAAGTTAGTTATGATGTCCTCAGGGAACTCTAGGACTGTGAATACCCAAATTAGTGTCCTCTTCTAAATCCCAAATTCAAAATTATTAAGTTAAAAAAAACTAAGCCTGTGGCCAGGGGTGTATCTCAGTGGTAGAATATTTGCCTTATAGCAGGCTCTGGGTCTGACACACAAGAAGAAAAGAAAGAAGGAAAGAAAGAAAGAAAGAAAGAAAGAAAGAAAGAAAGAAAGAAAGAAAGAAAAGAAAAGAAAAGTAAAAGAAGGTGGATCATAAGGGCAGATTGAGTGAACCAAGATGCACAACTCATCCCCACATAAAATGCTCTAAAAGAATAACGAATATATTTAAAATTCTGTACTCTATTGGCAAACATTGGTATAAAATCCATAAGCCAGGTACAAACTCAATCTGTCAAAATCACTACTTTTCATAGGAAGGAGGTATAATAATGAGAAAATATATTTTGAAAAAAATCAAAATTCCTGGGGCAGAATATCAACAAATGTGTGCTAGTTCTAGGAAGAAATATGTGTTCACCAAAGAATATAAATGATCTAAGCCAGTAGAAAAATAGTCAGTATTCCTAAATGAGAAACCATACTGGTAAAAATGTTAAGTTGCCACCAATTTCTCCTCTTATCTTTTTATATAATTCAATGGAATTCCAAACAAAATGGAAAATAATAATGCCAGATTAACACGAATGATTTTTTTCAACTAAACACTTGAGATCAATTGCAACAACAACGTCCAGAACAAAACTGTAGAACTAAGTTATTAGGTTACTCCTTTATTTCTGCCATAGAAATCTAGATCACATATTCAGAGAGGAACTTGGGCATTTCTTTATGCAGAGTTTTAACCCACTTAACGGTTCCTTCTGACCAGAGGCTTCCAGCACAACGAGGAGGGAGCTCCTCGTAGAATTATCCGGCTGTGTGCCCATCAGGTGGCAGTGATCTTACTTCATGAAAATAGTTAGATTTGTAAGTGAGAAGATGATGAAAATATAGCCAAGCATGTGCATAATACTGCTGTGGAAATATACAAAGAAGCTGGAAAATCTGAAGCAGTGAAATCGGTCATTTTAATTTTTAAAAAGCTTTGGCACACTGGGTAATAAAACCAGTCATTAATGGAAGAAAATCTGACCTTTTCTGGCTTCAACTACTGAAAAGTGATTTTCTAAAGTTCAGTTTTCCTCTCCCTCTCCCTTTCCCCTTACCCCCTCCACTTTTATTAATCTTTACTCTGTGTGTGTGTGTGTGTGTGTGTGTGTGAGTGTGCGTGTGTGTGTGTGTGTGTGTAGATGTGTTGGTGGAGGAAGTTGGGCTTAAAAATTTAGGAAACCTACAAATTCAGTTTTACAAGTACTCTATCTACCATCTCCTTCACGCCTCTAAAATCTTGTTTCAGGTAGATTTCACTTCACTGAAAAGATCTTCCTCATAGTTCCTAGAGAAACCACTACTACAGCCTTTAGCTACTGACCAGAAAATAGGGCAGCTCAAAGAGGAACACACCCTTATCAAATGGGCAGTGCTGGTGTGTACAGTGATATGGGTATCGGGGTGACTGGAAGAACAATGCTGCCAAAATGCTTCAAATGTTATAAAAAAACATTAGATTTATAAGAAGGAATCAACTTAATGCATTTAAATTATACAAATAAAATGTAACATTCTTTGCATGTGCAAGTATTTACCAAGCAACAATTTAACTAAAATATATTTCTAATAAAATATTTTAAAACAACACTTGCCAAGCTCATGTTTTACAGTCTTGTGAGTGTGCACTAAATTTCACAATTTCGCTATATTTTTGTATTCATTTGCATTATGCGTTCAAAGCTCCATAAATGAGACTATTCATTGTAATTGTTATATAACATCTGGTACAGTACATAATAATATTGTGAGGAAGGTATTTAAAAATCTGTAATATAATCTGTAACAAGCATGGTAAAATATAATGTCAATTCTATGTGAAAAACAAGTACATACAGAACAAGATACATGGCAACATGGGTTAGAAAAATTTTCAAAATCATTGTCAGGTGGATAACAGCTAGTTTCAGGAAATGCATTCATGTATGTTCCTCCCCATCTTTTTGGTTGTTTTGTATGAACTCTTCTTCAATCTTCCCAGCTAGAATTAATCTATTTCTTATCTTTTCATGCTCTTTTGAAACATAATTACTACGTTCTACTTTGTACTATAAGTGGTTACAGAAGAAAGTGTCTCCAAAACTAGATCTTGTTATTTCATCCCCCCCATTGGCAACGCGGAATAAATAACTCTTTGCATAGACCAAATCAGCATTCTAAACCTTTCTGCTGGGATATTTCCAGGAAATGCCATAAAAATGTAATTTAGAAAGAAAAGAGTGTCAGGAATTTTCAAATTCTATTTGGCATTTTATTTTTGGAGGCACTGAATCAGCTTAAGATTTTTCAAAGTGTTTTTTATGTTCTTTTTGTTCTAAACAAAATGGAGCAAAATACTGCATCTGACACTACAATTTGAAATAGAAAATGTCAATCATGAAACTACAGATCTGCAAAAATTCAGATTTGAGGTTTGCATAGCCTCCAAAAACTGTTAGTGTTAGGTTGAGAGATTTTACGTTTGAGATTTCATTCTTTTCCTTTGCAATGGATTTGTGAAGGTAGGATTAGGGGTTAGAAGACAGAGGGAGACAGGAAAAAAAAAACACTACTAGAACGTTTAACTTTATATAACTGCTCTTTGGCTGTGTGTGTGTGTGTGTGTGTGCGTAAACACACATGTATGCATGTGAGAGGGGAGCTTTTCACCCTTGTTCACCTAAGAGAAGTACACTATCATGCATCAGACAAAAAATCTACTTTCATGCTCTTGTATCCTAATCTACTCATTCCCTGTTGCATTCACAGGTGTAATTCTCATACATATTCTTCAAGTGCTAATATATGTTTAAATGACTGCATCCATCTGTTTTGTTACGATATTTCCTAAACAGACAATAAAAATTTGCTCAGTGATGATGCCTTTAAAGCCTGTGAACTTGCTTTGCTCATTCATGTAGCCTCTTGTACAAAGAGAACTTGTCTTAATGGTTCGATAAATGGAACTATTTCAGTAGTCCACTTCACAGTCCCTAAAAATGTGGTCTCATTAGTAAGTTCTAATTCTGCAATATTTTTTGAATTTTACAAAAGTTTCCAAAAACCCTTGTAAAATATTGAGCAAAACTTACTTAAGTGTGCTTTATTCAGTTTTGCTGAGTAATAGCATTCAGTAATAGCATTCATTCAGTAATAGCATTCAATACTCAGTAATAGGGACCAGTTTTTCTATGCAATTAAGGAATCCCTTCATGGCCAGGAGAGTTATAAGAAGCAGGTTGGCAAGACTCAGTTTGCTTTAAGGGGACATCTACTATATAGTGCCCTGCTGTTCAAATTCTTTGAGATGTGTCAAGCAATCCACATATGATTATCAAAGGCTATTATTATTATTATTATTATTATTATTATTATTATTATTATTATTTTGTCTTTTGATACAGGGTCTCACTATGCAGTTCAGGCTGGCCTTGCGCTCACTTTGTAGCTCAGGCTGGTCTCGAACTCTCAATAATCCTCCTGCCTCAGCCTCCCAAGTGTTGGTATTACACGCACGCGCCACCACGCCTGACGGCAATTATTTTAGTATCTCCATCTGTATTCAATTTTGCAATTCTGTCAAGGTTACTGCCTTTGTTTTTCCCCCCTCTACTCATATATTTATTTAAAACCAGTAGTGTATTTTGGCAGAGGGGGAAAATGGAGAAACTAACATTGTCTATCTTTGGAAACTAGTCATTCAATAAATATTTATTGAGCACTTTGTGCTTGCCAGACTAGATTGGGAACACAGCAGTAAGGAGATAAAAAACAAAACAAAACAAAACAAAACAAAAAACCTTAGGGACTGTATAGTTTAGAGATTTAAGAGGTAATAATCAAAATACAGGACTTCAGCATAACATGTCAGATGGTAAAAAAGTATAACAGGAAAAAGGATTGGGGGATGTAATTTTTAACAGACTACATATTTGAGGGCATTTTTAGATTTAAAGAAAAATTAAGAACATGGTAGAGAGAGTTCCCCAAAACTGCTCCTCCTATACACAGCTTTTTCTATTATCAACAAAATATTTTAAAGTTAACAGTTCTTATACTTTCAATTTCTATTTGTCTGTATACCTTTTGGGATCTCTTGAGCTTTTCCAACCTCGTTTTTATCATCTCTACTGGGCGGGTCACATTTTGTCCATTCCAGACTCAACCCATGGCACCCTTGTCTCTCCG
The DNA here is from genome assembly GCF_000276665.1 of Chinchilla lanigera. Taxonomy (NCBI): domain Eukaryota; kingdom Metazoa; phylum Chordata; class Mammalia; order Rodentia; family Chinchillidae; genus Chinchilla; species Chinchilla lanigera. Next base: position 18,349,461 of record NW_004955410.1, on the reverse strand, counting down.
TGTAATTCTACAAGTTCTTTCCACGTGCTTATACTCTAATAGCCTAAGATAAAATTAGGGTCTACTCACCTTTCAGATATGCCTTCTATGCATGTGAGTTATAAAAGAAACCCTTATCATGCTACATACTTATAATTATGCATTTTCTATGAAATGTTCTGTAGAGAGAGCAGGTAGGTTTATCACTAGCAGCAGTTTCAGTGAAGCATTTCAAGCGGCTTCATCATTGCCTTTCTGTCCCTTTTATATGTTAAATTTTTCAAGCATTTCTGTTCCTTTGGGTTCTGGCTTCTTTCCTTTCAGCACCTTACCGGGCAAGCAACTTAAGTCTTCGCGGAAGTGAAACATTGATGTGGATACCATTAGCTACTTCCTTGAGATCCCTACATTCTTTTGAGTCACCTTTGTGGTGTTTTTATCCTGAGGTCCTTAGAACTTCCATGAAGAAGTTACCTGAAGATAAAGGAGTAGCTCTGAGGATAAAGTTTTGTGTAGAAGCAGGGATATAGTCAGATAATTTAGGAAGAGTGCGCAGAATGAGCAGAAATGGGAGGAATCTTAGCATCTGAGACATTGAGTGTAAATGATATGCACATGGAAGAGATAAAAAACACTACCTCCTAGCAAACTCTGTGCCATCTTATCCGTTAGTTACGTTTGTACACATATCTTGGCTGCACAGTAGAATCATCTGGGGAAGTTATAAAAACCTTGACGCCTGCAACATACCCAATTTTATCAGAATTTCTGGAAGAACCTGAGCGTGGGCGACTTTTGGATTACCTGAGACCATCTCTGGTACATAGCAGCCACATCTCGGATGTAATACTGAAATATAAATCAGGTTTTCCGGTGTTCATCCCTCATCACATCATGCAGCCTTGAGGAATGGGCTCATTAGCTTGCCACTACCCAGGCGACTGTTGGCTTTTTAATGCTTGTCCTTACTGCAAGGTTGTAAGTCTCCTGACAGCCAGACCACATCAATAGATTTCCTAACCTGAGGCAAGTTAGACACACAATACATTTATTTAAAGAATTTAATGAAAGAGTGAAATGTAAAGGAGGAGACAGGCAAAAATTACCACAAAAAAATCTATCACAAAATCAAATATTTCCCTTTCACAAATTAAGCACTCCTTAGTCTTAGAGAGTCAAGTCATTGAAATGATAAGGGTGGGATGCATATTACTGAGTATTGATTGAACAACTTGCAGAAAACTTTGAGGAAAAATTAAGGCTGGATTACAGTCAGAGAAATAAATAAGCCGAGATAATAATATTATTTACATTTGTTTTCCTTTAAGAGATTAGATACATTCAATTCTGCTACACACTGATCAGAAAAGACTAGAAATGGCAGATAAGCTGAAAAATACTAGAAGAGATATAACTAATGAATTATAGCAATGGAATAAAAACTAAAAATAGAATATTGGCTCTGATAAGATGAAGGGCTACACAGTATTCTCTGTTCAAAGTCTAGTTGTAAGAGCAGTACGTAATGCTAAGATGGACTGCAATGTGGACAGAATGAAGTAGATACTGCACTTCTAAGATATAGTACTACTCTCATAATTTCACAAATATTATGCATTAAGTACTAGATACAGTGAATTCTTCTGCTACATAAAACATACAATAGGGGCTGGGGATTTAGCTCAGCTGCTCAGCCCCTGCCTGGCAATTGCGAGGTTGTGAGTTCAATTTCTGGTACTGGAAAAAAACAAAAACAAAAACAAAACAAAAAAAACATGCAATAAATATACTGTTATAATAAGTAAACCAACTTCTAATACCAAAACAAAACCCAGAATAGTTTCATCTTCTCTCACACTGTCCCTGCCTGCTCCCGCATCATTATCCATTTTCTGTCCTTTGTTTTACACAGAAATAGGCATGCTCTTGATTTTGTGTCTAATAGCTATTCATTTCTACCATATATGTGATTTCTATTGTTGGATTTAACTGAATTTTAAATTTCATTGAACTGTTAAATATTATTCCGTGACATCATTTTAGCCAGCACAGAAGAGGAAATGAAATACTGATCCATGTTACGATGTGTATTAACCTTGAAAATATTATTCTAAGTTAAAGAGGTCCTCAAAAAAAATCTGCAAGTATTATATAATTACATTTAAATATTTCTAGAACAGGTAAATCTATGGAGGCAATTCATGTTTGCCAAGGCTAGGTAATGTTTGTGGAGAAATGAAAGGTGAATGCTTATTAGTTATAGTTTCCTTTGTAAATATGTTCTAAACTTGATTTCCATGATAATTAAACAACTCTAAATATACTAAACAAATGATCTGTTTGGTCTTTTTGAGACAGGGTCTCGCCTTGCAGTTCAGACTGGCCTCTAGCTCACTTTGTAGCTGAGGCTGGCCTTAAACTCACAATGATCCTCCTGCCTCAGCCTCCCTAGTGCTGGGATTACAAGTGTGCACAACTACGCCCAGCTTTAACAAACGTTAAGTGAGCAAAATGTTTGGTGAAACAATTACATCCAAATACTGCTCTACCAAAATAAATAAATAAATAAATAAATAACTGGACAGCTAAAGCCAAAGCAACACTAACAGGAAACATCCCCATCACCACTAAAAGGAAAAAATCTTATCGAATCTGTAGATTAACTTGGGGAATATTGCTTGGCATCCCAACAATATTATATAATATGATAATGTTCTATCAGTTTTCTAAAACATCCATATCAAAATAGCAGAAATGAAATAGCTTAGGCAACAGAAATTTGTTTCACAGTATTACAGCCTACAAATCCAATACTACATTGTCAGCAGTGCCATGCTTGCTCTGAAGGTGATAAAGATGACTCATGACAGGTCCTAGTCACCTGGCAGTCTCCGGCGTGCATGTATGTGTTCAAATCCCCTTCTCCCTTAGGACACCAGTGTTACTGGGCCTAGTGCAAATCTTACTCTAGTGTACTTCATTTTAAGTAATTACTTCTACCAATTACTTATTTCCAACTATACATTTACTTTCTGTGGTACTGACGATTAGGACATCAACATATCAGTTTTAAGAGATCATAACATAACATGTCTCTTTCAGTTTAGATCAGCTTTGATTTTTTCAAAAATATTTGTGAGTAGTTGATTTCCATTCTTCTTTACTATTCAGTAGAATCAACCAGTAAGCTTTAGGTGCTTGGTCTTTTCTTTGTACATAATTTTAAATTAGTTAAGCTGTAGCACGTATTGTTTCCTTAATTTGGCATTCTGTTAGAAATGGATAGGGCTGGAGATATAACTCAGCAGAACCGTTCCTGCCTGGCAAGCACAAAGTTTTGAATTCAATCCCCAGTACCAGAAAAAAAAAAAAAAAAAAAGGATGTCTTTTCATGTATTTATTTTCTACTTACGTTTCTTTTGTAAAACATTTTTTAACCTTTTCAGTGCTTTGTAAAGTTGTTTAATTTATAAAATTTCCTTAAGTATACTAATTATATCCGATGTTTCTAGTATGAATTTTGGCCAAATCTCATTTTTTTTTCAATTTGTGATTTGTTTCCTTACTATTCCTTTCTGTACCTCAAACTTCTCATTTGTGTTACTTTTGCTACATCTTGGGGTGTAGCGTTTGGTATTCATTTTAATTTAGTATAGGTATGTTGTGGTGTTTCTAGTTTTATCAGTGAAGAGGCTTTACTATGTCCTTATTTTGAAAAAAACTGTCCTCCTAAATATGTAATTTTGAGGTTATTGGAAGTGATTTGCTTTCTATTGTGCTATTTGTTCACTTTTACTTCTGATTTCTTCTAACATACATTCGTTGTCTTTTCTTGGTCAACATTTTATTATGCATGTGTGGGTAATATGTTAATTTTACTTATCCTTATGTTTTACATGATTACTTGATATTTTGAATTTTGGAAATATCTGCTTATGAATCCTTTACCTTTTTGTAGTCCCTGTAAAAAATAGAACTAAATATAAAGTTCTATCATCTTGTTTTAGAATATACGTTCTCCATTTCCTTTTCACCACCAAGTTTTTTCTGAGCAATCATTCAGATTTGTTACAGAGCATGCTAAATTTCTCTTCTCTGGGTCTATTCTATTGTTTGGGATATGCACTGATTACTACAATTCAATGGATATAGTTCTAAAATTTAATTCCTTCAACATTTACCTATTGACACAATCCATTTTCTTTTTTTGTTTTAAAATTCCATATTATATTACCCATAAATATTTATACAAACTTATTACACCTCATATAATTATTATAAGATAGGATTTATTCAAGATTATATGTGTTAAATATTTTGCCTCATTTTAGCAATGTTTGTATTATGATACGTATTTAATTGGATTAAATTAAATGAATGAAGAATTACATGCTCTAAATTAGAACTATCAATTTTTAGGGAGGATTCCAGTTTGTTTCTGATGTTTTCAAAGAGGTAACTAACAATTTTAATACTTTTAACAGTTTTTAGTTTAATGTGAGAGTTTTAAATTCAAGTTCTTCACATTCCTTGGGGACTTATTACTACTACACTCATGTTTAATTAATATTTAAATTTTAAAAATTGTCTAATTTTTCCTTTTCTCTTATATCTGCTAAAATTCAAACCTTCTACTTGTTTTTTATTTTAAAAATATGAAATATCCTTTTCATTCTACTGAAATCAGCATTTTATTAAACATCTTGTAGGTTTTATTTTGTGCACTGGCTCAATATAGTCTAATGGAATGAGAAGAATTTTATTGTGTCTTCCACAATACTATTTACATTCCATATTGCTATATGTAATTTTAAATAAATTTTAGCAGAATCAAAATGGAAAAGATGTTAAGATTTTCTTTTTTGTTTTGTTTTTTGTTCTTTTTTTTTCTGGTACCGAGAATCGAACTCACAACCTTGTGCTTGCTAGGCAGGCGCTGTACCACTGAGCTAAATCCGCAGCCCAAGATTTTCATAGTAAATGAATTGAAAGTAAGTAAACCTTTAGTCCGTGTTAGAAGAGCATAAAGTTAGTAAGGAAAGAATGGGGTCACTGAAATTTGAATGATTTTGTTTTCAGGTTTCCTTTTCTACTTGAGGTGCTAGAATATGCTCTGATACTCCAAAATTTCACTTTCTAAGTACAATTAAATTATTTACTTTTGTTGACAAGTCACTCTTTGAATAGGAAAAAACATGATTGGTGAAATATTTTGCTAAATTTATGATGATACAGTCATTTCTCTTCAGGCACTCTCTTTAAGAATATCTCTTCAAGTCTGTTGACTAAAAGATGTCTTCTTTCATCTTCTATTCTTTGAACTTGAGTTGTAGAAGGAGGATTGTTTTATGTTCATGTTTTAATCATCATAGTATTTTGGTTTTAGGTAAAACCCACGAATTGGGAAGAATAAGAAATATAATGGGGAGAAATTCTACAGTGAAAGGAGTACTTTAAAGGCAATGGATTTTGTGCTGTTAGTGAACCCACTGCTATGGGACAGAATAATAGATGCTATCAAGAAAAAGATTCTGGGGATACAAGTATATGTAACCTGTTAGGGTTTGTGTCTAGAGGTCCCCCAAAAGACTCATGCAGTCATAGGTCTTTTTCAGAGGTGGCTGAATCTAGAGTGTGTGATTGATTGGCAGTGCAATGCTGATAGTAAGGGTGCTGAGATTAAGGGTGGGTGATTACTGGATCTGTCCACTGGTTGGGTTGGTACTACCCTAATCCCAGTAGACTAGATACAATATAAAGAATAGAAAGAAGACTGTCTCTCTTTGTCTCTGTCTCTGTCACTCTTTCTCTCTCTCTTGTTGCTTTGCTACAGTCTGTCCACTATGAACTGTCTCTTCTGCCAAGCCACCCTTCCTTGGAGCTGACTGATTATGGACTGAAACTTCTGCAAACTGTGAACTAAGTAAATCTCTCCTCCCTTAACTTTGGGAGTCATGTATTTTGTCTCAACAAGGAGAAAAGTAACTATGACAAAATTTGGTATCTAGTGTGGGGCCATTGCTGTGACTATACCTAACTATGTGGTTCAGGAACCTTTGAGAATGGCTTTGGGGAAGGATTTGGTAACATTCAGAGCTATCTACTGAAAAAGTAGAGCTGGAATGCCTTTAGGCTCTTCTGTATGGGAGACTCTGGTCAGAGGTCAGAAGACTGATAGAAGCCCTGCTGATAAAGACCAGACTCAGAAGGTTTCTTCTGGGAAGAAGGACTGCACTGGTTGTTGGACCATGCATGTTATGACTTGGCATGAAGCTTGTCTACTTTTTGCTCTTGTCAAGAGACTTTGCCGAAGACTAAATCTTAATCTAAATTAAGGTTAATTAATTTGACAGAAGAAATTTCAAGGTAGTCAAGTGTTGAAGTGGTGTAATGGCTACTGTTGGGGACTTTTGCCAGATTTATACTGAGAATCAAGAGCAAAGTGTGTAGCAGAATGATTTAAAACATTGTGAGTTTGGCCAGAAAGGAAGCTCCAGTAAAGCTATGGACTGCAAAGATAGAGAGAGAAGAGATCTTGATTGCTGAGAAGGAACGGGAGAATAGAAAAGATGGCCTGAGGGCATCTCATGAAGCAGCGTCTATCTTCTATAGATTCAAAAGTATAAAAGTAAGAAACTTGCTTTGAGGGAAAGCCACAGAGGATCATGTTTCAGAATGATGACAGCATAGAGAATTTTTCCTAGGAATTGGATTTAAAGTGCTCAGTTATTCAGGCACTCCACTCCAATAGCCAAAGACAGGGAACCCTGGCTACTGATCCAGAAGACTTTGGCATCATCCATATGGTACTGGTTTTAGGTGTATGCAGAACAGAAGAGTTGTGGAGTCAGAGAAGCTTCCACCAAAATTTCAGAAGAAGGCCTAGGAGGCTAGAAAGTGTGCTATGAGAGGATATTGTGTGATGCTGAGTGTGAAGCCAAAGGTGCAGTGAAGACCCTACAAGCTTGGAGAAGCCAGGAACATGGATCATCTGAGGAAAACTGCAAAGAGGGAGTAGAGTTGGCTCAAGAGAGAAGCCATGGAAGCTACAACCACTGGAAGTACCATAGAGGCAGAGACACCCAAATCCTTTGGAGTTCACATCTTGCCACAGATGTACAAGGAATTACAGGACTTAACATTTTCTCTGCTGGATGTGTCTTGCTTTGTTCCCATTCCTTGCTATCCTGGTTTTTAACTTTTGGAATGGAGATATCTATCTTGTGACAGTGAATGTTGGAAATCTTTAACTTTCTTTTTGTTGGTAGAGGGGATAATACCTAACAGTTTGTGTTAACTCTCAGAGGATGCTTGGAACTTGTACTTTTCAGCAAGGCTGAAGCTGTTAGGATTTTGTCAACTCTTGGAGATGGACTAAATGTCTTTCACATAAAGGGTATATATGGGTCTTTGGGGGTCTGCGGTGGAATGTTATGGTTTGTGTCTAGATGTCCCCCAAAACCTCATAGATTTATAGGGCTCTTTCAGAATTGGCTGAGCCTAGAATGTGTGATTGATTGGCCGTGCAATGCTGGAATTAAAAGTGCTGAATCTATGACTGATGATTTCTGGATCAGTCCACTGATTGAATTGGCATTGCTCTAATCCTAGTAGACTGGAGACAGTATAAGGGACAGAAGGAGGCTTGTCTCTCTCTCTCTCTCCCTTGTTGCTTTGCTCAGTCTGCACACCATGCACTGTCTCCTCTGCAAAGTCATTGTGCCTTGGAGCCAGCCATGTATGAACTGAAGTTTCTATAAACTGTGTGAAATAAACCTTTCATCCTTTAACTTCGAGTACTGGGTGTTTTGTCTCAGAAATGAGAGAAAAATACCTAAGACACCATCTTATCTAATAAGTTCAGCATTCCCCCCTCATAACTTCTCTTCATTCATATTAAGATATACATTATATAGTAGTCTCTGCCCCCATTGTGGTTTGGCTTTCCACAGTTTTAGTGATTCTTGTCACCTATGGTATGAAAACATTAAATGGAAAATTTCAGAATTAAGCAATTTGTGTAGTATTAATTGCCATGCAATCTTTGTTGCATGATACCACCTTGTCCTATTGCCCTTCATCTCCCTTAGGGTTGAATGACTCCTCCAGCATACCCCCATTGTATATGCTGCCCACCCATTAGTCACTTCATTAGTGACTTACCATGTTAGTCACTTACCATGATTATCAGATTGGCTAATATGTTATTACAGTAGTTGTGTTTAAATAACTCCTTTTTTTGTAACAGGAATTAAACTCAGGACCGTGCACTTACCAATAACCCTTATTTTATTTACTGTCCCCAAAACGTAAGAGTTGAAGTGCTGGCAATCACATATGCCAAAGAGCTGTTCAGTGCTTTCTTCAATAAAAGATAAACGTTCTCAACTTAACTAAGGAAAGACAACTTATGCTGGAGCTGCTAAAATCTACACTAAATTATTGTTCATCTCTTGTTCTTTTCTTATTTTGAGGCAGGGTCTTGCTATGCAATTCATGACGGCCTTGAACTCACTATGTAGCTCATGCTGGCCTTGAACTCATAGGGATCATCCTGCCTCAGCGTCTTGAGTGCTGGGATTATAGTCATGTACAACCACACCTGGCTGTTAGTCTCTTATTGTGTCTAATTTGCAAGTTAAATTTTATTATAAGTATAACTGCATAGAAAAACATATCATATGTAGTGTTTGGTACCATTCTCTGTTTCAATAATCCACTGGAGTCTTAAAACATACACTCAGTAAGAGGGGAATACTGGAAAAATAACACACACACACACACACACACACACACACACACACTTTGCAACTTTGTTTGTTTTGAATTGACTTCAATCCTGGAAGAATGCTGTTCTGGAATTGTATTTTTCAATATTTCATGATTTTATAACTTTATTAAATTGACTCCCAAGTGCTCAATTTAATCTCATTACTTTAACACAAGAGTTCAGTTTAATGCATACATACTTTCTATATAGGTTTCACAAAGTTAAGGATGCAAGAATAAATCATTTGAAGTAAAAGTTCACATGCTAACAATAATTCAACCAGAAACAAATGAAATGCCAGAAACATAAATTAAAACATTCATAAGAGAACAGTTTTGTTTTTCCATTTCTATATAAAGGAATTTGTTTTACAAGCAAAGTAACAAATGGCTTATAACAATCCTCTTGTTGCTAGGCTCTTAGATACCTAAACAGACCTTATACTTTTTAGGTTTAAGCATAACAAACTGAAACATTATAAAGATGCTTAGTAAAACAAAAGGTGACTCATTACAAAAATTATGTTTTCTTTTTTCTAGTAGAAGTCCTTGATATTGTGGACAACGAATTTTTTTTTTAACCTTAGATTTTTTTTCCCTTTACTCCATTTAAGTAACAAAAACATAACAACATAAGTGAATCTCTTTCAAAATATGACCCTTAAATGCTGGGTTTGGTGGTACATGCCTGTAATCTCAGTAATATGGAGGCTGACACAGGAGGATCTCTGACTTTGAGGCCGGACTGAACTCCTTAGTGGGTTTAAGGCCAGCCTAACCTTAAAACAACACCTTAAAATATTTCTTAGAATATAGCTTATTATCTCTAGTTGTTAAAAATGTATTGTTTTCTTTAGAAATGTTTCACTTATGTCTATCAGATAAAATAGGTGGATCATCTCTTTTAATTACACACTCAGTGGAGTATAATGAAAATTAAATATACTTCAAGGAACTTGATTCAAATGTTATAGGAAACTTGTCAGATAGTGGAAGATAATTGACAAATAATTCTGGAAAAGTAAACAAGCTTAGAAATGGACTATAAAAATACCTGCAGAATACTACCATTTTGATTATTCAACAGCTTGGTGCCTTGTGGTAAGTCCAACCCATTTTGGAGAATTCTTACTTCCACCACTTATAACCAAAGCAATTCCCTTGTGGTGCAGGAGATTGCATTCAGAAACATGAAGCTCTGATATTTGTATCTGTGCAGTTTTGAAGTGGTGATGAGGCTATTATAGAGCTATATTATATAAAAATGTACAGGTTGAAATACCACACTGCAAAATGTAAATTTTATTTTATTTTATAAATGTTTATTTTGTAAAATAAACATAAAGAGGTTCAGTCTGAACCAAAGATTAGCATGATCAGGATGCAGAGAACTATAATAAGTCAGTGTAAAAGCAAGTAGAATTTTGACCTAAACATAGGCACTCGGTAAGGAAATGGAGTGCCCGTCGATTTTTCTCTGACAATATTTATACTCTGATTATTTTTTCAAAATTCTGTGTCAAAAGTCAAGTTTAAATTTCATGGGATGTGTTACTTAGATGATGAAAAATACAAACGTTGTTCATCTTATATACAATTAAAGTACCAAATTGAGTGGGAAAAATGAATACAAAACATACAAAAACAAAATATTAGATAGTATATAAACTATTCACATATTAGGATTTACAAAAGAATACCCATATGTTAGCATTTTAATCATCAGCCCAGTCATGTATCAAATGCTCAGGAATATTCATACATACATTTAATTATACGGCAGCACAGCAATATTAGTTCTAAAATATTTTCACCCTAAAAATCAAACTTTTTCTTTCTGGTAATCATAGACATGTAAATCTGCAGGAAAAAGTTATTAGTACACCACCATAATTTTGTTACTTTCCTCATATGGATGTACTACATGTGATATTGATGAGTCATCAAAGAAAAAGTAAGACTTGTGTTAATTCTAGATACCTGACAAGGGGCTGGGGATTTAGCTCAGCGGCACAGCGCCTGCCTGGCAAGCGCAAGGTCATGAGTTTGATACCTGGTACCGGAAAAAAAAAAAAAATTCTAGATGGTGACAAAGTACAATAAATAAACATTAGCAAAGAGGATTCTGACGTTTGATATTCCCTTGCTTTTTCATTTATCTTGGTATCTAAAGCAGATGTTTTTATACTCACTTGACAATCTAACCCCTTAAAGTACTTTGATACTGTATCTGATATTTAGAACATCCATGCTGACAGTAGATGTGTCTATATTCCTGGTTAAGATGATACTTATGATAGTCTGACTGAGGTACTGCTCACTCATGTTTGAAACAGTATGGCTGACTTTGGAGTTAATGTTTCCCCCTGAGATGGCCTGAGGGTGCATGGTACTCAGTTCTGAAGCTTCTCCCTGAAAGCAAAGAAAATTCACCTCAAAGTATCTTGAGAACAATAGGACTATTCATCATTTATTTATTTTTCCTCATAAGGCCTAGGAGTTAGGCAGTTCTAAAAGTTCTTTAAAGTGGATGGGAGTAGCTTTGTAGTACAATTTCAGGTCAGGGATTGTGATTCCACCTGACTGTCATAAAATCAACCTGGTACTGGCTAAAATACAAACCTGAAGATAAATGGAACCGACTGGAAGAAACAGCCACACCAAAAACATACTCAGCCACCTAATCTTTGATAAAGGAGCCAAACAAACTCACTGGAAGAACGATAGCCTCTTTAATAAATGGTCCTGGAAAAATTGGCTTGCCACCTGCCAAAGACTGAAAATAGACACAAGTCTATCACCATGTACCAAACTCAAGACAAAATGGATCACAGATCTCAATATTAAAACAGAAACACTAAGTCTATTGGAAGAGAAAGTAGGTAAAAACTTTGAAGACATAGGGGTAGGCAGAGTTCATGAACAAAAACCAAATTGCACATGAAACACTTGAAAGAATCAACAACTGGAATCTCATCCTACTGAAAAGTTTCTGCACATCTAAAGAAATAACCAGGAGAGTAAAAAGAAAACCCACAAACTTGGAAAAAATTTTAGCTGACTGTCCCTCAGACAAAGGGCTTCTATCTAGAACACATAAAGAATTAAAAAATATCAGCACCCCCCAAATTCAAAGACCCAATCCAAAAATGGGCACCTGAGATGAATACACCCTTCTCAGATAAGGAAATACAAATAGCAAACAAATACGTGAGAAAATGTTCAACATCATTAGTCATTCAAGAAATGCAAATTAAAACAACATTGAGATTCCGCCTTGCCCCAGTGAGAATGGCTAGCATTAAGAAATCAACCAATAACAAATGCTGGTGAGTCTGTGGAGAAACAGGAACCCTTCTCCACTGCTGGTGGGATGCAGACTGGTGAAACCACTGTGGAAATCAGTTTGGAGATTCCTCAGAAAACTAGGTTTAGAGATCCCATTCAACCCGCTATCCCCCTGCTGGGTATTTTCCCAGAAGATCTAAAAACATCATATCACCGCAATATATGTGCACCTATGTTCATAGCAACACAATCTGAAATTGGTAAATTGTGGAAGCAATGCAAATGGCCATCCACCGAGGATTGGATAAGAAAATTGTGGTACTTTTAGAGAATGGAATACTACTCAGCTATAAAGAAAGATAAACTCAAGACTTTTATAGGTAAATGGTTACAACTAGAGACAATACCCATAAGTGAAATAAATCAAACATACATGTGCAAGCACCGCATTGTTTCACTAGTGTAAAATCTGAAAGAGTTAATTTAAACCAGGAGGTACGATAGACATTGTGAAATGACAGGAAAACATTCAAGGGTAAAGGGCAACTGGGATGTGCAAAAAGAGAAGGGAAAGAAGGAGAAATTTTGTATGTATGTATATACAGGATAGTTAACATAGTTGTTCTACTGTCTTCTATTTCTTTGCTGAAAGAAACTGTCAGTAAGTACTTGATTGATCAATATTGCATGTCTCTCTCTGTTTTCATGAGAAACCACTTTGAAGATATCAATATGTAATTCAACAAGCATTGTTAATTTCCTACCACTTTGGTTGTAAATCTGTATTGTTTGTACTGTTCTTTTGCTATTTTGTAAAATGTTGTCTATTTGTTAATGTTTTCCTTTTATTTTTAAAATAAAACAAAGTAAAGTGGATGGGGATATAGCTCAGGGGCACAGCACTTGCCTGGCAAACATGAAGCTGTGAGTTTGATGCAGGTAGCACCCCCCCTACAAAAAAAGGAAAAAAGAAAAAGAAAATTGCTTCACAGATTTAACTTGCCAGGTAATCACTGGAATAATATCTATGCAGTGTTCAACTCTTTTCTGATGGGCACGCACCCTTTTTTGTGTATTTTTTACATATATGTCATCTATGTAATTAGTCTTCCTGCCTATTTTTTCTCCTTGGAGCAGGAAGAAAGACTTCCATTTAGGTCCAGTAGTATTTTAGTTACCCTATTACTCATTTAGATATCCTTGATTCAAGATAAAAACAAAAACAAAAAACTTTAAGAAGTAACTTTACTTAATCTAAGTTTTTTCAATTAAAGGCTGAAGTTCTCTTAACAAGGAAATAGAGGTAAGACACAGCACCTACAAAATGGAAAAATGATAGTAACTGTCACTATTTCTCAGTCTATTTGAATTGGTAAGTCTTTCATTCAGTGACAGTGATCACTCTATGAACAAATAAATGCAAATAAGTGCAGCTTTGCTCAAAGAAAAGGTTTATTTAATTCTAAAGTTAACTCTTACTAGTAAAGTCTGGTGCCCCACATCTGTAATTTCAACACTGGGAGGCTGAGGCATGTCAATTACAAGTGTCTCACAGTTATAAAAATACATAAATGAGAAAGGGTTGGAATACAGCTCAGCGTGAAGGCTCAGGGTTCAATCCCTTGCACTAAATTAATAAATAAATATATACTATTCTAAGATGAGAGTTACAAGTAATAATTCAATAGGTTTGAAAAACATGTTTTTTATATTTATCCTGCTTCTTATTATTTTTATTACTCTATGCCCATGTTAGTTGTCTTTCCCTTTCAGCATGTTTCCATTCTTCTCAATCCTAAAATTTATTGTGATTTTTAAATTTTTATGTAATATGATTGTGCGCTTAGGCCTTGAACCCTTTTGCTGATTACTGACATGTTTCTCTGATGCAGTCCCAAAGTGAGTAAAAAATAGTTTTCAAATTTGCTGTTATTTTTCAATATTTATATCTGCAATATATATATTTATATCATCATTATTAATTCCTTAAGGACCACTTAGATAGTTAATATAAACTATAAACATTCATTTCTACAGATAATTGTGTATGTTTAAATTATGCACAATATTTCTGCTGTGAACATTCGTTCTCCATGAAATCCATGTAAGTATCACATACACCCAGGAACATATGTTAGAAATTCTGATCAACTGTTTCCTACTTAGTTTATTCAACCAATTTTAATTAATTATATCCTGTAATGATATATACATATATTTAATATATATATAAAACCCAATATCATATATATAATTTATATATATATATATATATATATATATATATATATATATAAAAAACCCAATATCAAATACTTTTACGGACATGGCAACCTCTTCATAAGAGCTCCCCTCATACATTCTCAGACTAAAATTCTTTTTCATTGCTGAAGATACTACCGTTGGAATAAATATGTTGAAAATTCTAAAAAATATGTGATTTTCATATGACAGATTTCGGTTTGTAATCGTTCTTTCCATCCATATCCTACTAAAGTTAATTGCCTTTTGTTTTGGGGAAGAATAAGTAATTCACCCCATAAATTTTCATGAAATTGTTTTTCTCATGTCTAGTGTTTAAATCTTTCTTCTTGTAAGAAAAAAGTGTTATTTGTGTACTGAACATTCAACCATACATATATTTGTATTCCTAAAATCCTACTTTGGACATGTTACTTGAGAGAAACTAAGGAATTTTTTTCACTGTTGTTTAGTATAAAAGGTTTATTTTTTAACTTTTTTGTTTTAAAAATTTAAAAAATGACAAAACAATAATGAAGACAAAATCAAAACGACACAAAAACAACAAAAATTATACATAACCTCAAGATAGAATGACAGAAGTTTACAATGGCTGCTATATTACCTACTATTGTCTTCAACGAAGTTGTTTAGTCCCCTAGGCATAAGAACGTAAGATTGATCAAAAATCAATTAATATCATATTGTCTTACTTTTCTCAATGCTGAAACAATGTATCCAACAGCCAAAGTTAAAGGGGGAAATGTTTATTTAGCTCACAGTTCAGAGAGGTTTTAGCTCATAGTTATCTGGCTCCCAGCCAGGTTGGCATGGCAGAGGAGCATCGCAGAGGAGAAACTGTCCATTGTAAGCAGCAGGAAAGAGCAACTAAAGGAGGACCGCAGCTCTTTCTAACCCTTATATCTTATCAAGGCTACTTAGGGAGCGTAGCACTCACACCCTTCGTACTAGTGCCCTTGATTGTAGCATTGCATCATGAATCAATTGCCTCCTCACACACTCCAGACCTGGCCACTTCTCTAATTTTGTTTTGTTTTCTTTTTGGTACTGGGAATCAAACTCAGGACCTTGCACTTGCCAAGCAGGCATTGTGCCACTGAGCTATATCTCTGGCTCAACCCCAACCACTTCCTAAAAACCCCACCAATGACTGCATGACACGTTGGGGGGACATTTAGACACAAGCCATAACACATGTTATAGCACCATAAAATAAAACACCTAGAATCTCTTGCAGGTCATGGTAGAGCACATCGGCAATCCCAGCATTCGGCAGGCTGAGGCGAGATGGTCACCGCAAATTCAAAGCCAGCCCGAACCACACAATGAGTTCAATGCCAGCATAAATTATACAGTAAGATCCTGTTCCAAAAATAAACAACATCTAGAATCTCACCTTAGAGTTTGTATGTGTTTACCTAAATTTAAATAAGTTTTATCAATGCTTTTAGTTTTACACTCCAGCAATATACAAATTGTTAGATTTTTGTATATTTTGCTGTTAGCAAAATGTAACTGCAGACACAAGCATAAAGAATACTTGCATAATTTCAAAAATATATTTGTCTTTGTCTCAGCAGATGCATTTACATATTTGCTTTTATAAGGAATGAAATACAATAGAAAGATTTGCTTATTTATTTTCGTTATGAAAAAAACTCATAAAACTAATCGTGTGCTTACCTATTACAATCAGTACATCTCACATGCCTACCAATGACCCTTCTATGATTCCCTTTCATTGCTGAATATTCTACTTTGTCTCTTAAGATACCATTTCTTAACATTATATTCAGGAGCTCTATCAAGGCCTTTTGAAAAAATATAACATATGCACATTTTAAAGCAATTTGATATTTTGTGTATTCTAAAGATTTAGAGACCATATGCAGAATGTCCACAGTTTTATAGCTCACTTTTGTATATATGTGTAAACAAATGTATGTGTCTACTTGAGTATTTCTGTGTTTTTATATGGACGCTCATAGATATTAGAGCACGAATGGAGGACACCCTAAAAACAGAGAAAAAGACAAACATCTTATATACATATTGCACTTAATGCTTGCAACAATGCTTTGAAACAGATATTAATCATCGTCCCAATGTACCAGTTATATATGCTTACAAAGTTATGTTATAAAAGGGTGGACAATAAACTTGAAGTTGAAAAAAATCTACACCATTATGTATATATGACTGTGACTAGGTGTGGCTTATTTTCCTAGTTGTATTTATAGTTCATATATGCATGACATTTGCTCTCTTTAGAAAGGGGAACATCTTTACATAGGTGATCCTTCATGTAAACTTTCTATCCAATCAGAATTTGTACATAATTTGAAAACTAAACCACCTTTAAAAATACAAAAAAAAAAACCTTTTATTTGAATCTTTGTAGGAATAAATTTATTCATGTATGATAGTAGGTGCATTGTAAAAACCATGGATCAATGTATTATTTGGATAATAAAAATGTATAAATATTTATGTGTGTGTGTGTGTGTGTGTTTGTAGCAAATGTAAAACAAGAACAAGAACTGATTTTCTAACTCTTGAAGGAAGTCATTATAAAGGCACATTCTAGTGGTTTGTGGTTTTAAATATGGTTTCTGTAAAAGTAAATTTTTATTTTTAGTAACCCCCTAAAATTGCCTCAAAAATAATATTGGTCATGAGGACAAACTAACACAGTAACCCATCATTTTCCTTCCCTTGCTACTCAGCACAGTTGCTAATTTTAAATAATGAGTAAAGCACGCATATTGTCTTTCTTTAATAACCATAAAGTAAAAGATTGCTAAGCTACATGAATGTAAATTGTGCTAAAATATCCTTGAAAATTCCATGTCAATTCTGCCACTTACAGGACCCTTTCTGTTTTGCAGAATTTGAATACTGCAAGCAGAGAATTTTGAGTACAGAAAACAATTTCTTTCTACTAAGGTTAAGGATAAAATTCTGTAGAAGCATTCTGACTATTTCATAGACCACAGGATACTTCCTTATTATCAGAACTGTGTGCAAGTGATAATTCTAATATTGAGATAGTGTTTAGAATATACAGAAAAAAATCTGATTTATTACTATATCTTTAATACTGTGGAACAATACATATTTATTGTGTCCATACTTGTTGATTAGCACAGAACAAAATACAGGAACTATAGATATTCATGCATAGTTTGGCTTTGAGGAGCTGTATAGATTTTATGAGGAATATATATATATATAAAATAAGATGTTCACACAGAATACAGAGCATTAGTTTTTTCTGGATGCTTGAATTTGTGTTCTCAAAAAGTATTGTGAAAATAAATTTCTCTACCTTAAGTGTATGTGAAATTGTTTCTTTTAAGAAACTGCCAAGCCATGAGTCAAATTGTCACTTCTGATAGTTAACACTGTGGTGGTTGAGAATCTTTTGGTTTGTAAAACTGATTTTGTTCCATTTATGATAAAAAAATGAAGCAAATTAGAAAAATCGAAGTTGAATATTCACACCATGGGAGGAAACAAAGACAGGGGCCGTGGCCTCTGAGATGTGAATTATAGGACCATTGGAATGGTTCAGTCCTAACCTTTCTTGTGTAACACTGAGCAAGTCAGAAAGACAAGTTCTATTTGGCGTGGAAATGTGGCGATCAGCGTAACAGTCGTTCTAGGATCTCATGGGAAAGGACAAAAGATCATTTACCAAATCACAAACTAGCTCTGCTGGAAAACTACTTAGAAAGGATATTGAGCAGGCAAGTAGGGCTCCCTTCTATTTCTCAGTTCTTCTTTTCCTTTCTGTTTCCCTTGGAAATGTATGAAAGCTCTTCGCAGGCAAATGAAATGTAGGCAAGTCATTTAAGAATGAGAAAAGGATGCAAAATTTACACTATGGAAAGCATTCGCTGCTTCCCTGTACCCTCTAGAAACTTCCATCATCTTTATCACCATCCTCCTTCTAGCTTCTTCCTGAAATAAGACTTGTCTTCACTCAAACCTGATACGTTCGCTGGTAATTTTGATCCAATTTAGTTCAATTTTCTCCGGGACCATTCTCGATCAGTTTTGTCCATTCTTATTTGTACACTCAGTGTCCTCCTCTCCAGTGACCTCACCTGCCTCTCACCACACATCCTCTTTCAGAGAAAGCAAAACAAAATAAATCAGCCTTGTGATTGTCTCAGCCAGACTGTCGCTATTTCTCCTTGCTGCTTCTTATTAAAAAGAATTCACTCAATGTCCCCTGCATTCATTTTCTCTGCCCTGTGTATTACTTGTATCTTGCTGTTTGATCTTGCAAATTCCATAACTGTTGAAAAAAGATTTCTTGGCTAACGGGTACAATAATTTTAGTTATGTCCTTATAGTCGCACAATAGCTGCGATTTCTGACAGATTCCTCCCACTAATTGCTCATTTACTTGGTATCTGATCAACTTCTTCTAGTGCATCTTTCTACCACTTCTATGGTATTTCTTTATTGCCTACCTCCAAAATATGGGTGTTTTCCCTCCTGTGTTCCTCTAGCATTTCCATTTCTTGCCACTGTTTAGCATGAGACAAACTAAAAGTACAGGTGTACTTGGGAATCTCTTTCTAATAATGAGTTAGAGACCTTCACCTAACGGCACACTGAAATGCAACTCATTTTCCCTATGAAACCCATGATACTGACATCTTTTTTTTTTGTTAAAAACTCAGCTTTCTTTTTTCAACTATGTTAAGAACCTATATTGATACCTCGAAAAACATTTCATTTTAATTTTTTCTTTCTCAGTCTCGGGGTCAAAATTCCCAGGTTAGCTTCCCCTCATCTTTTATCCAGATTTGCATTTCTCAAACTAAACTCTGTAACATTAGCACTCCAAGTGTGGTCCACGAATCTGCAACACAGGGACCTCCAGAGAAATTTTTGGAAATCAAAAATTCCCAGGCTGTATTGAATCAGGATGACTCGCAGGAAGCAGTTTTGAAAAGCACTTTTCTACAGATTATGAGTTACGTATTGTGGAGAAAGAAAGAAGGAGAGAGAGAGAGAGAAAAGGGGAGACAGGAGAAAGACAGAGAGACAGAGACAGAGAGACAGAGAAAGAGAAAGACAGAGAGAGAGAGGAAGAGAGAGACAGAGTGAGAAAGAGAGAGAGAAGAACAGAGAGGAATATACAATGGAAATTTTTCTTTAAATGATTTTATTTAAAACGCTTGAGATAATTTGGTTAAATTGTGTTTGTGTAAATTAGTTGTGAGTTGTCTGGCAGCATATTTTTAGAAGAAAAAGTCCATGGTAGATCTTGTAATGACTGGGATGTGTTGCTGAACCTTGCTGAGATCTTGGGTTGCTTTCAAAATCTAGAGTTTGTCTTACTATTGCTGTGAAAGAAATTTTGGTTCTCTTCAATAAATGCCTCAGGGTGCCACACCCACATCTTTTACACTTTTCACAGTGAATACTGTCTTTATTGTTAGCGGTTCTCTTTAGAGCCATCCAGTTTGAAGATCGATAAACGCTGCCAAAGGGACTTTAAATGTGGATGCCATTTGCAGGCCATTAGCGCACACAAAGACACAGGCCTGGGCATCACTGATTTGTCTGCTGATATTTTCAGAAAGGAGCAGACACTTGAATGCTTTCCTGTCCAATAAAGCTCAAATTGGCTCTAAGGTTTATCACAGTGTTTGTAATGCGCTTTTAGAATCATAAGACTCCAAATGTAACATTAGGCCGTAGGTAAAATTATGACTGCCAAGAAATTCAGTTACATGGGTTTCTCAGGTTTGCTTCACTCACTGATGAAAAAGTATTGAATTTAAAATGTTGGGCACATGTCAAATGTAAATCAATATACCACATAGGGTTTTAAACCAAGTTAAGGGATTGCTTGGAATGTATTTTCCTTATTGTAATTTCCCATCTGCTTAAATATTAATTATTAAATATATTTCTCTTTGCATACTAATTTTACAGGATGAAATTTATTATATTAGGCAGAATATTAGTTTAGAGATTTTAACAGGATCAGGTATTGGTGGAATATATATAAAACAATTACTTGACATTCTTAAAATTAGCACTTCATTGCTTTTTATTATTTAAATCTTGTCTAATAATGTCTTCAACCAGCACATTCAAAAGATAGATGAATCCTCAAATGATAATTGAAGAATAAATAAATGAATACCAATTTTTAATTCAGTGAGATCATGGATTGGCAATGTATAGTTTGCAAAAATTTCCTTCCCTCACAGGATCAAATATCCAGATGATTATCAAGCAATGGCTTGTCCTTATTTAGAGAATATTTTAAATTTATATTTCAAATGCTTATGTGAAGTATCATCACACAAATCAGTAAGTTTCATGTTGATTTTTTGTGTGCATTACTGTGGATTTTTGTTTTGCATTCTCTAGCCCTTTTTATTTATTTTAAGACAAGTTGGCTCCAGCCTCAGCCTCCCTAGTAACTGGGATTACTGGTGTGATCTATTGCTCCTGGCTCATTAAAATTTTGTTTAAAATGACTTTTTCTATGATCAATATGTAAAATAAGGACTTTTGAATATGGGTGATATCAGAGGGAAAATAATTGAATTTTCTATTCATCAAACAAAAATTAAAATTGCTTATGAGTCTGAAATGTTGGAAACCTGTTTATTGACTACAGAGGGAAAATATGATTAAAATACTTTCTTCTCCTGAGAAAACTGATCATCTGTAGATACAAAACAGTTAAAATTGGTAAGGTCTCAGTATTTCCTATTATGGGAAAGAAATAGTACTGGCAGGATGTGTTTTTTTCTGGATTGAGAGGGTAGATTCTAGAGAGGAATACACTGGGATGTCATACTTGGAAACAAATATTCACAGTTATTGGCTGATGTACAAGAATTGATTAAGAAGATAGATGATAGACGAAAGGCAGATAGATTAGATAGACAGATAGATAGATAAATTCTTTGTAATTTTCAAACATCAGGTAGACAAAGAAATGTCTGCAGCTATAGAAAATTAGATATTTTTATCTCTTAAAGATTAATCATCAGTGAAGAGCATAAGAACACAAAGTACAAAAAGTAGGAAATTCATATTCTGAAGAAGCTCAACTTCTGGCCTTTCTAAAATTAGAGTTCATATATTCATAGCACCTCTTTTGCTTTCCTGTCTTTGTGTACATCCATTTTGGCAATTGTATCAATTAGCTAGCACTTAACATCCGTGGACTTCAGACAAGAGTAAGACATCATTTGTACCCTGAAGGAAACTGTAGAGTGACATATTTAGCTCAACAATAATTATTTGAAGAAAGAAGCAGAATATAATAATATTGAGAGAGAGACAATTTTAGATGAAAGCTCTATTTTATCCATTCAAGACACAGTTTTCATAGACTATGTGCCAAGCACTATGTAGAGAATGAGCTTAACTAGGGGCATATGGAAAAGCTTCCCCAGCAATCAAGTTTAAGAGAGGGGCTGAAGCATCAATACATAACTGTCAATAATGAAAAAGGAACAGGACATGTTCTGGGGATACACGCTTCTTATGATATGATGAGCATAATGGGAAAGTTGGAATGTGTTCTGGTTTTAGCAAATGAGCCAAGAGAAATTGGTGGTGCTTTCGTAGTGGGACACTGAAGAAGGAAAGGCTTATCCTAAATGGGCTCAGCTATTTGGAGAGTTCTCTCTGTATGAGTCTCATAGCTCCCTCACATACAGTCTGTGATATTGGGGATGGAAGTCTGCAAACCCCATCTCGAGCCTTTCTTTATTATCTGGGAAGTACTGGTGCAAGATCTAAAAGTGAGGGGAGGGAAAGAACTCATCTTACTTCCAGCTTCCACAGCATCCTTTTAACATAAGCAAACAATCTCAGCTCTAACGCCACGAGGGTTTTCTAACACCAGCACAAATACAGTACTTTCTAAAAGAACACAAGAATAACACCCAGAGTTCTAATCACCCACTCCCCATGGCTTCCTCCCTTCCTTTCTGTACCTGGATAGCAGTGCCAAACATGGCAAAGGCCCTTGGTAGTGTGCACAGTAGCTTTGATGGTTTCCTACATTCTGGTGATGCTTCTGGTTCTGAAGCATCAGGGGTCATACCCACTTTTTGTTGATCTCGTTTTCCATTACCTCTTTAATGTTAATCATCTATACATCAGTAAAATAAGCCATACCTTGGAATTCTTGGCTTGTTTCCTATTTTTAAAACTGGGGTACTTTGTCCAGGGTAATAATTTAAGGTGGTGAGTTTCAACATATGTAGTTTTGTAGATTAATAAAACGTATAATAATCTGGAAGAATAATATTATTTAGAATGACTGGGTGATTCAGGTAACAAAAACAGTGCAACTTAGTTTTAACAACAGAGAGGTCACTGGTGACATATTTAAGAGTAGTTTCAGTGACACCGAATAAAATACAGTTAGCAATAAGTTGCGTACAGCACGAGGAAGTGAATCCAGAATGTGTGTATCACTATTTAGAAAAAAAGTAGCTAGAAAGAACAGAGAAAGTTGGAAATGTAGCACAGTGCTTTCCTAGCAAGTATGAGGACCTGGGTTCAATCCTCAGTGCCAAACGACAGAACAAAGAAATCCTATAGCATACAAGAGGCATAATCAATAAGGTTGATCTCAAGGTTACAGTGAAAAGAACATATTGGGTTACTATTTTGAGATGCTAATGGCTTAACTAAAATTCTGACAAAATTTTGATTACTTAGAGTATTAGTAGGTGCCTCTGTCAGTGCTGACGAGAGAAACAGATTTAATGTAAGACATATAAATATATGAGGAGTTACAGTGGACACTTGCAGAGTCAGAAGTGGAAGAGGGGCTGTCTGCACACTGGAAACCAGAAGGATCTGGGCAAAAGTCAAAGGCCTGGAGCTCACTGTAGAATCCAGTGTGAGTCTGTATCAGGAAGCTGAAGGGTCTTCTCTGGGAGGCAAATATAAAGACTGGAGCTCCTCCAAAGAGCAAGTAGCAATCCTTGTTCTCCTTTTATTCCATTCAGGGAACAAGCCTGTTGGTTGGTGCCACTCACACCCAATCTTCTGTCTTCAGTCAATTCCTTCAGCCACACAGAACAATGCTGATCCAATCAACTGTTTGTTTCTTGCTCAAGCAGACACAATAGTTAACTACCATACTAGGATAACTGGGTATTTCAGTGGTTAAAATTTGAATAATTATTAACTGTTTATATGATTGCTATTCAATAATTTTCTATAAAATCACCTACTATGATGCAAACTCCATTATTTCAGAACTGTATGCCTAACACACCAGGGCTTGCCAAATAACAGTTGCTCATTACATAGTTGCTGAGTCCAAAGGCCTACCACTCTGAAGGCGTCTGATCTCATTTACAACATTTGTTGAAAAGTTAATCTATGTATTAGTGTACCCCTTTTATTAACTATTACACACAAATGTGATTTTTTTCATGAATGCAATTTTAAGTAGATTTTTTGTTCTTAAGTGGAAGGTAAATCTGCAAGAAAATTTTATTTAATCAGATTTTCAGATTCCCCAGGCATGCCAGTTGTCACACTTGTCATATCATGTAGACATAGCATGATGAGGGGTATATCTGTTGGAGCAATCTTGCTTTTATTAGACTGGCTCAAAATTTCTCTAAAATTGCCTCCAAACAAACTAGTCAATGATGTGATTCTCATCAAAGGAATATGTACAAGAATCTCAAATTCAAGGATTTTAAAGCAAAGTGCACATGTAGATATTTAGGGAAGGAAAAGATGCAACCTGGTTTGTACTTTTGAAAACTTATTTTGAATTCTCTGGGTATAGTCTCTGAATTTATAAACATGAATATACCTTGAGGAGAAAAATGGGACAATTATTATTGAAAGAGGTACTATTTCTTTTCATAGTAATATACCTTTAAAAAATAGGTATAATCTTATCATTCAGTGTTTAGTCCCGTATTTCTTGACCATGACTTCTGTGTTTAACACTGCAGGTTTTGTGGAGGAGGCTACACTGAGGTTGTGCTTTTAAAGTTTGTCAATTACAGCGCTGAAGCAAAACAAAGCAAAACAAAATAAAACCTAGTTATCATCCTTGCTGGGCAGAATAGATTTTTTTTTTAAAGTAAGGATACTATATGGTAGAACATGTGTTCTGCTAGCCCCACTCTTGGAAAACAAACCAAGAATTGTGAGAAAATGCTTTACATTTAAATTACTAAACTGCAAAAAGAATTAGCATTTAATCGTCCGTATGACTATAAAGGAAGCAGATAGGTCAGCCCAGACTAAAGCTGCTTTCTCTGTTTTGAGTGCATTTGCTAAAATATACTTGAACTTGTCACCAGAAAACAGCCCATAATAGAGGAGATGACTGTCCTTCATACATCTGTATAAAATCAGAACTCCAAAATTTAAATCACTGTCAACAGATAAGTGGAATATATACCACCCACCCACCGGAACAGCGAGGAACTCTAAAAGGAGTAGACTTTTTTCAAATTCGGTTATTGGTGTAAGAACAAAGAAAATACACTCCCATGGACTTGTAAAGATAAACATGAGCCTTCGCTGTCTACACCCTAAATTCTCAATAAATGGTTTAAAACCAAAGCTCAGAAAGGGATTGATTGATTGATTGATTGATTTTCATTTGAGACTGAAACTAGGACCTTCTCTCTGAGCTGCAGCTCCAGCCCCATTTTATGTCTTACTTTTTTCTTTTAATTTTAAGACAGGATCTCCCTAAGTCACTGAATTGCTAAGATTGGGCTTGAATTTGCAGTCCACTTGCCTTGGAACTTATGATCACAAGATGCAGTGTTAAAAGGGTCACCAGGCACTCTCCAGACAGAAGCACTTGCATTTGAATGTCTCTAGTGGAGAACGATATGCAGGAAAACTATCTTAAAATTTTCATGGTTAATTGTAAGGAAGTACAAGCAGATAGCTCAAATGCTGAAAATATACGCAGAAAAGGATGCAGAGCAACAAAAAAGATAGCAGAAATCACAGATATCAGATTCAGATGAAGACACATTAAGTATTGAGTATACCAGACATAAAATAGAAAACACATATATATATGTATCAAATAAATTTTAAAATTAAAATTATGAGAGAGAAGCTGACATATAAAAATTGAATTATCAAATAGGTAAAAATAAAATAAGTTTTTTTTAAAAAGCTAGAAAAATGGGACTTCTACATTTTTCTGTCTTTTTGAGACATGGTCTCACTATGCAGTTCAGGCTAGTTGTGAACTCACTTTGTAGCCCAGGCTGACCTCGAATTCACAACAATCCTCCAGCCTCAGTCTCCTAAGTGCTGGGATTATAGGTGTGTGCCACCACACCCGGCTTCTTGTACTTCTATGACTAAAAACATTATTTTCCACAGAATCCACCACTTAATAATTTGAGATAATAAATTCTAAACACAATTTCAAAATAACTTTAAAAGTGGGAAGATTTTGGAGATAGAAAAAGAAAGCAGACTGTCTGAGAACACACATTCAACTATAAAGCAAAACACAGTTAAACCAAAGACAAGAAAATATCGCTAACTAAATTAGGAAAAAAAAGTCAACAGATGCTAACACCAAATGAATTAAATGGTGTAGGTGTCAAACAAGGATGTTAAGGAATCATAATATAAACAGCTTCAAAAAGCAATTACAAATTTTCTTAAAATGAGTAAAAAATTGTATAAAATGTAATCCATCACATCATCAAGTTGAGGAAATTATCATATGATCATCTCAATGAATGTAAAAAAAGTGTTTGGAAAATATTTACATGTATTCCTGACAAAAATTTTTGGCAAACTAGAAATATAAGCATGGAGGTTAGGAAAGAGGACTTAATTTAATGAAGAGCAAAAACCTTATAGTTAACAATATAGCTAAAGCTGAATGACTGGACGATCAGAATCAGGAAAAAATTTCTGTTGTCTTCCCTCATGCTCAACCCAATACCAAAATTTTAGCCACCTTATACAGCAAGGAAAAGAAGTAAAATAAGTGAAATTGAGAGAGAGAAAAAGGTTATCCCCCTTAAAGAAGACATGCTTGACTACATAGAAAATACAATAGAATCTAAAAATATAAGCAAATGAAAAGCTCCTAGAATAGTGAGTTTTGTAAGTTTGCATAATACAAGATTAAATATACATTGATTTTGTTTGTACTAACAATGAAATACAAAAATTAAAATTACATACATAATATCATTTAGAAGTGTTCAAAAAATAAAATATTTAGTATAAAAGACAGAGGTTGGCTGGGCGTGGCAGCACATACCTGCAATCCTAGCAACATAAAAAGCTTAAAGGAGGAGAATCACAAGACCAAAACAACCAAGTTTCTCTACTGAGAACCTATCTCGAAGTAGATTGAAAATGCCTGGAGAGGCTACCTCAAGAGGAACTGCCCTAAGAGGCCCCATGGGCCATGCCCTGGATGCAAAGGAGACCATTGCAGATCGGTCTGCCCTCTGAGGTGGAGGCCCCAGAGCTCAGACCCATCCTACCAGTTAGTCCAACAGGAATGAGAGGGCTTGGGGCATGGTCTGCCTTCTCCCTCTGGCCAGACCGTCATCTCCATCGAGGAGTCCTGGGTAATCATGACTATGGAGGAACAAGAAAACAGCCTGTTGCTAGTCACAGGTGCGAGTCTCTCGGTCCTTCTTTTCAATCCTGGCCTACCTTCCAGCCATCATACCTCAGTGAAAGGAGTCACTGGTGAGGAGGTAATATGCTATTTTTGACAACCCTTAGGCTGTAACTACTTATTAGATCCTTCTTGCATATCTCTGTCTTCCTGAGAAACCACTTTGAAGATACCACCATGTATTACAGCAGCCATTGATATTTTCCTACTAATCTATCCGTAACTGTGTTAAGTTTGTAATGTTCCTACCCTATTTCATAATGTATGTTTATTATTATGTGTTTCCTACATCAACCATTGAGAATAGTTAATGATTTTTCAATAGGTCACTCATGTATAGCTCTATTTATTTTCTTTAGAAGCCACTTTGAAGATACCAAAGTATAGCACAACAACTCTTGATAATCTCCTACCTCTTTTGTCTCTAACTCACTAATATTTGTCTATTTGTTTTCCTGAGAAACTATTTTGTAGATAATAATACGTAAAACGATAACCATTGATAATTTCCTACCATTTTGTCTGTAATTTGCTAAGTCCCCCCTATTATTATGTTATCCTTCTTTTATTCTTTAAAATAAAAAAATAAAATAAAATAAAAAAGAAAATGCCTGGAGATGTAGCACTGTGATATGGTGTCTTTAACTCTAATCCCCAGTACAACAAACGTTAATAAATACATAAATAAAACTAAAGGATATAGGTTTTAAATTCTCTTCTATTTTGATCTTTCTTCCAAAATTCTACCGTACATACTTAGTTATGAATATGCCTCTATCTCTGCTGAAACATGGCTATGCATATCATTTGGGAAAGATAATTTTTGTTTCAGTCTGTGAAATTTTTCTAAGTATGCACAGCATAATATAAGTGATTGGACTAATACTATGACAGGATAGCTTTTCATTTACATGTTGTATTTTTATGAAGTTTCTTAAAGTTCTGATTAAGCTATTACTAACAAATAGTTTGCAAAACACCTCTTAATGGAAGCATGTTAGAATGTCAAAATAATAACGCTAGGAACAACTATTCCAAGCTGTTACCAAAGTGAGATTTTTGAAACTGTAAATTTCAGTAACAAAATTCCTTTAAGAAGATATATGCACAGTATTTGCAACAAATTTCAAATTCTCTTAGCATGATTGCCAAAATTGTGGTTCATTTTTTTCCTTTTTGCTCCAGATCTGTACCTGAAATCACTCGAAATGAAAGTTCTACACATCCTTGTACCTGAAATTCTAACCATTTCACTTAATATGAATATTTGGGACCAGATAATTCTTCCTTGTGAAAATTTCAGGAAGATTTTTAGTAGAACCCCTGGTCTTTAGTCACTGTATACCAGTATCACTGTATGGACTTTGGTCATGATAATCTGAAACAGCTGCAGACCAGCCAAATGTGCCCTGGGGAGTCAAATAACATTATGGGAAACCAATGTTATAAAAGCTACTTCCATTTCCCTCATGAGCCCTGCTATTTTCCAGTCCAGTTCTCAGTTTGATATAGACATCAGCTTTGCTTTTTCTGTCACTTTTTTTAGAACAGTATAAATTTTACAGAAAAAAATGAGCAAACAGTACAGAAAGTACCAACATACTCAATTTTCTCCTCATTTTCACAACCCGCATTTTGCAAGAGTGGCCTATATTTATTACAAATAATAAACCAGTATTGGTTGACATCATTGTTGTTAAAGTCCATGGTTTACATTAAAGTTCACTTTGCTCTGTATTGTTCTATGGAACCTACTAAATGTGGAATTTCATGTACCCATTGTGAGAGTATCATGAGATTATTTTTTGCTCTCTGTCTATTAGTACATGTTTGCAGTACATGATGTTTACATTTGTCTTGCAGAGTGAGGAAATAAAAATAAAATAACTTGTTCCTTCTTTTAGTGCCCTTCCCCTCCCCGCCTCCCTCCCTCCCTCTGCTTCTAAATCCCCTTTCCTCATTTTTATTCTTGTTATTATTCTTAGTTCATGTTTGTGATGTATAATGTTTACATATATTGAGGTTATCATGCTCCTCTACGGGGCATATCTTAATTCTACTCTCCTTCTATAGCAGGAATGCACCCCTCCAGCCAGTGTAC
This sequence comes from Chinchilla lanigera, assembly GCF_000276665.1. NCBI lineage: Eukaryota > Metazoa > Chordata > Mammalia > Rodentia > Chinchillidae > Chinchilla > Chinchilla lanigera. The sequence continues at coordinate 18,320,404 of NW_004955410.1, read as the reverse complement.
TTCAGTTTCTGTTAGTTTTCCAGGTAACCTCTAGTTTACTTCAGTTCCTGTTACTTCTGTTTCTTAGAAACAGCTGGTCACTGTCGTATATAGCTGGTCACTATGATGTGTATTTTAAGAATGAACCAAAGTCAGTCAAGTACTCTGCTTCTTGCTTGCAAACCCCATAAAATTCTCCTTTCCTGAGCCTTCAAGGTCTGACATTTTTTTCTTGAGGTCAGTGTCAGTCAATGTTAAATAAATCTGCCTCCAGATCCTGGGTGACATTTCGGGGTTTCTGTTTGCTCTTGCAGTTCCCCTTTCCTTCTCCACTTACCCTAGTTTTCCTGGACCCTTTCTCCTTCACAAGATATCTGTCCTGCCATTCATGATGGTATATGCCTGTGATCTCAGTACTCCATAGGCTGAGGCAGGGGGATCACTATGAGTTTGAAGCCATACAAAACTACACAATGAGACCCTATCTCAAAAACAAAACAAAATGAAACAAAATAAAAAACCCAGCACCGTATCTCTTTATTTTCCTTCTATTCATCCTTTAGGACTCCCTTTGTTTATACTTTATGTCACTCAAATGGCGTATACCATAAATGTATCTAAGCTTGTGTGACTGGTTTATTTCAGTCAATATTATATTTTCCAGATGTGTCCATTTTCCTACAAATATCTCGAGTTTAGCCTTCTTATAACCAAGTAGTATCCCATTATTTATAGACACCACATTTTCCCTATCCTTTCATCTGTTGTGAGGTATACTGAGTGCTTCCAGGATTCAGCTGGGTCATACAGAATTTCTAATTTTAGTTCTTTGAGAAACATCCATACTTATTTTCATACTACATACTGGTTTGCATTTCTATCAACAAAGTAGGAGAGTTCTTTTATCACCACTGCTACAGGAAAGCAAGAAGTAAAACTATCACTATTTGCAGATTACATAATACTTTACATGGAAGACACCAAAAACTCCACAAGAAGACTCCTTGAATTAATCGACAAATTCAGCAGTGTAGCTGGACACAAAGTCAACACTCAAAAAATCAATAGCATTCCTATACACAAACAATAAACACACTGAGAGAGAAATTAAGGACACCATACCTTTCACAATAACGTCCAAGAAATCGAACTACTTAGGAATCAATCTAACAAAAGAAGTAAAAGATCTATTCAATGAAAACTACAGTACTCTGAAAAAAGATATTGAAGAAGATTTCAGTAAATGGAAGAACATTCCTTTCTCATGGATAGGAAGAACCAACATTGTGAAAATGGCAATAGTCTCAAAACTGTTGTACAGATTCAATGCAATTCCCATTAAACTACCATTAGCAGACCTCACAGATCTAGAGAAAACATTCCTTAAATTCATCTGGAACCAGAAGCGACCCAGAATAGCAAGAGCAATCCTGGGCAACAAAGACAAGTCAGGTGAAATCACAATCCCTGAAATGAAATTACACTACAAAGCTACTGTAATAAAATCAACCCAGTACTGTTTAAAAAACAGACCAGAGGATTAATGGAACAGACTGGAAGAAACAGGCTCAACCACAAGCACACTCAGCCACCTAATCTTTGACAAAGGGGCCAAACAAACTCACTGGAAGAATGATAGCCTCTTTAATAAACAGTGCTGGAAAAATTGGCTTGCCACCTGCCAAAGACTGAAAATAGACTGAAGTCTATCACCATGCACCAAACTCAAGTCAAAATGGATCATAGATCTTAATATTAAAACAGAAACACTAAATCTATTGGAAGACAAAGTAGGTAAAAATCTTGAAGACATACGGATAGGAAGAGAGTTCATAAACAAAAACCAAACCACACGTGAAATATTCAAAGAATCAACAACTGGGATCTCATTCTACTGAAAAGTTTCTGCACATCTAAAGAAATCACCAGGAGAGTAAAAAGAAAACCCATAAATTGGAACAAAATTTTAGTTGACAGTCCCTCAGACAAAGGTCTTCTATCTAGAACATATAAAGAATTAAAAAACATCAGCCCCCCTCAACTGAAAGACCCAATCCAAAACTGGGTATCTGAGATGAACACACACTTCTCAGACAAAGAAATACAAATGGCAAATAAATACATGAAAAAATGTTAAGCATCATTAGTCATTCGAGAAATGCAAATTAAAACAACACTGAGATTTCATCTCACCCCAGAAAGAATGGCTAGCATGAAGAAATCAAACAACAACAAATGCTGGCAAGGCTGTGGAGAAATAGGAACTCTTCTCCACTGCTGGTGGGAATGCAGACTGGTGAAATCACTGTGGAAATCAGTTTGGAGATTCCTCAGCAAACTAGGTCTAGAGGTCCCATTCAACCCAGCTATTCCCTTTCTGGGTATTTTCCCAGAAGATCTGAAAGCATCATACCACAGTGATATATGTGCACCCATGTTTATAGGAACACAATTTGTAATTGCTAAATTGTGGAAGCAACCCAAAAGCTTCCCAAAAAGCCATCCACTGAGGGATGGATAAAAAAATTGTAGTACTTTTATATAATGGAATATTACTCAACGGTAAAGAAGATAAACTCAAGGCCTTTATAGGTAAATGTTCACAACTAGAGATCATACTCATAAGTGAAATAAACCAGACCTCCATGTGTAAGCAATGTATTATCTCACTAGTTTTGGTTTTTTTTTTTTTTTTTTTTTTTT
>NW_004955410.1:18270355-18317622 GCF_000276665.1 Chinchilla lanigera | reverse complement strand
TTTTTGGTTTTTCTCCGGTACCGGGAACCGAACTCACGACCTTGCGCTTGCCAGGCAGGCGCTTTGCCACTGAGCTAAATCCCCAGCCCCTATCTCACTAGTGTAAGAACCTGAAACAGTGAATAAAAATTAGGAGGTATGGCAGATATTGTGAAACAAAAGGAAAATGCTCAAAGGTAAAGAGCAACTGGGGTGAGGGAACAGAGAAAAGAAAGAAGAGGAAATTATGTATGTATATATTTATATACAGGGTAGCTAACATAGTTGTACTAGTGACTTCTATAGCTTTACTGAAAGGAACAGTTAAAGATTAGTAATTTGATCAACCTTGCATGTCTGTATTTGTTTTCCTGAGAAACCACTTTGAAGATATCAGCATGTAATACAACAACCATTGTTAATTTCCTACCACTTTGTCTGTAACTCTGTATTGCGTATGTTGTTCTTCTGCTGTTTTGGAAATGGATGTGTGTTTGTCAATATGTTTTCCTTCTTTTATTCTTAAAATAAATTTTAAAAATTAAAAAAAAAAAGAATACCAAAAGAATGAAGAAGATACAAGGTGGGGGAAGGGAAGAAACTTTTCACAATTGGTACAAATATAAACTAGTACAACTACTATGCCAATGAATATGGAGATTTCTGAAAAATATCAAAGATACTATTTGATGTAGTTATACCACTCATATACATATTTCTGTCTAATGATCTTCCTTCTAAAATAGATATAGTACCTCCTACCCCATAATTTATAGGAGGAAAGGTTCTTTTCTTTTCTTTCTTTTTTTTTTTTTTTTTTTTTTTTGTACCAGAAATCAAACTCACAACCTCATGCAAACCAGGCAGGCACTGTGCCGCTGAGCTGTATCCCTTGCCCAAAAGGTTCATTTTCATTCACCTTTCAGTCTATTATGAGCTGACTCTATGGCAGGACAGCAAGGCAGAAGCACCTGGCAGAGGAGCGCTGCTCGGAGGAGTGAGATACACCCCTCAGTGCCGTGTTTATGAGCACACGAGGCTCATAAAGCACAACTAGATATAAATTATTAGAATTTCCCCCGTCCAAATTCAAACCAGCACTTCGCAGTGATCCATGCATATATATGTGTATTGCGATGTAATTCACTATAGCCACGCTGTTAAAACAGCCTGGATGCCTATCAAGAGATAAATGGAGAACTAAAGTGTAGTATCACATGGGACATTACTTCACCATAAAGAAGAATGTAATCATATTATTTACAGAGAAATGGATGAAAGTGGGGACTATTCTGTTTGTTGAAATAAACCAGCCACAAAGTTAAATATCACATTTTCTCTTGTATGAGCAATCTAGAAAAAAAAATAAGTGATGACAGGAATACAGAAGGTAGATCACTGGAGGTGTGGAATGGGATGGGGGAAAGGAAGAGGAGGGAAATGAGGATAAAAATATTCAAACAAGTTATACACATACGAATATAACAGCACCAACCTCATTATTCTATGTTACTAACACTCACTGGTAAAAATAAAACAGATTTCAGAGTTTGAGGACACGGACTTGTTACTCATCTTGATTTGATAATTATGTTTTACACATATGTTTCAAATTATCACACAATGTACCATAAATCTATACAATTACAATAATAATAATAATAATAATGTATTATTGAAAAGGAAAGACTTTTTAAAATTTTACCTTCATTATTCACTTCTCTGACTTTCTCCCTTGCTTTCATAAATCTGAGTGTCTGAATTATATATTTTATTTCACCTAAATAATTTATTTAAGATTTTTTACAAGGTGGGATTATGACAAGGGTGATAGATTCCTGACGTTTTACTTTTTATGAGAAGCTATTTCTCCTTTACTTTTGAAGGATCTATTGATTATAAACTTTTAGTTTAGTTAACTTTTTTAAAACACTTAATGAGGGCTGGGGATTTAGCTCAGCAGCAAAAAGCGCCTGCCTGGCAAGCGCAAGGTCGTGAGTTCGGTTCCTGGTACCAGAGAAAAACCAAAAAAAAATATAAATAAATAAAAAAATAAAACACTTAATGATACTCCATATTCTTACTCTTTTACTTCCAGAGGCCAGATATTTCTTTCCACTGGCTTCTCTGAAAAATTTTTGTCTGACTTTACTTTTATTCAGTTTGAGTATTATGGGCCTGTGTTTGGTTCTTTTTGTTGTTTAGTTTTGGAATTTGTTCGTTTGTTTTTGCTTCCTGGTGTTATCTGAGCCTTTTGGATTTGTGTTTAAGTAGCATTTATTAATTTTGGAAAATTTCCAGCTGGACAATATTTCTTCTTGTTCTTTCTTAGTCTTTTTCTTGTTCTTTAGATAATCTCTATCATATTATGTTTATATTATACCCATCTGTAATCATCCTGTAACTCTATACGCTGTTTTACTTTTTCATTCTTTTTCCTTCTGCATTTCAATTCCAGTGAATTATTTTGCCATATCTTTAAGGCTTTGTATTCTCCTTCCATTTCTGTTGCATCTGCTAGTAAGGTCATCTTAACACTAATATTTTTATTACAGTGTTGGAGGTTTTTTTTTTTTTTTTTTTTTTTTTTTTTGCTTTCTTGCATTCTCTTTTGATTTTTTCATAAAATGTCTGTCTTGCAATATTACATTTCTCTTCCTGAATGTTTACTATATCACAAACTTTAATATTCATCATTGTTATATTTCCTACTTAATTAATTTTTGTTGTAAGCCAAACATGTTGTGTCTTGTAATAAAACTAAGGAATGATGCTTTAGTGTGATGATTTACATTTATATGGCTAAGATTCTATTCAATGTTTCCTATATTGTAGATAAGGCAGGGAAGATTAAATTTCCTCTAGTTTCTTTTCCTTCTCATTTTTTGTTGTTGTTTCTTTGAGAACGCATTCTAAATCACAGTCTGTAGCTTGCACATTCTCAGTTGTAACCCTTGTTGGTGAAGTGGTACATGTTAAGAAAGGAACTGCCTATGATCCTATGGGTAAATCTTGATGTTTTTAGTGGATCTGAATCCTATGGCAATGTTCTTAGATAAATACATTAGCCTTGCTTTTCATCCCCTTATGTAAAATTAGAATATTTTACTCTGTTTGGAGTTGTCCAGCTGGCCTTTCTGAAGTCAGAGAATGCACTGGCAAAGTGTTATCATTGAGAGCAGTCTTTTATTATAGAGGACATTCTGAGCTTGTTTCACAATGGAAACTTTCTCCTATCATATTTCAGAACACTTACCCTTCCTTTCTTTTTCAAAGTGCAAGGGGAAGGGAATTTCTTCCTGCCTTCTCTGTGACAATTTAGAGGACCAAGCTTAAATGTTTCCACCATTCACAGCTTCCTTCATTTTCTACTGGTAAGCTGATCTCAGCTGTGATTTAGGTATGGATTTACCTGTCTCTTCAGCTTTGGAGTGATACCCTGCTCTGTGACTTCAATTCTCTGATGGATCTCAGATCATTGATTTCCAGTTTGTTCTTGATCTGAAAATGGCAATAATGACTTCCAAGCTTTTTGAATGTGGTGGTGAAGGTGGAAGGTGAGAATTCACCATTTTTTAAATTTATAAAGTCATCCTTGAAAATTCTTCTAAAATATCAACAACTACAGGGAAAACTTGCATACTGCTTCCTTCCTATTTCTCTTTAATTTGTCCTCTTTTCTTTCCTGGCACTCTTACTGTTACTGTTGCTCTCTTGTTCTGCAATCTTAGAATGGATTTTCAGGCTGTGCCTCATTTAACATCCATAATGTAAGGAAAATATGTGTGGTTTGTGTTTGAATTTACTATGCCTAATGTCATGTCTGGTACATAGAGCACAATTTTCTTGTACAAGGATAATAAACATGATGACGATGATGCCTAAAAATTACATATTTTCATAGGAGTAATAGAGATATTGATATAGATTTTAGAGGAAATATAAAGTGATTATAATTGTGAAAAATTATAATTACTGAATACATAAGTGATATGGGAATTGAGAGGAGGTTCAAACTCTGTCCTCCAGGGGAAGAGAAAATCTTGAGTATAAAACCAAGAGCTGCTGTATGCTAGGCAGAGAAGGATGGGTGACAGAGGTGTCCATCTTGCAAGACAAAATGACATCAGAGCAAGAGGTGATGGGAATATCAGGGCAGTAGCATGAAGACTCTGATCCGTGGTGCAGGAACACTGTGCCCAAAGCTGGCAAGCATGAGCAGAATTCTCGACAACCTCTCAGGTCTTCATGAAAGGCAAGGCAAGGTCATCTACTCTGAGTAAGAAAGTTGAATGACATGAGAGCCTTGAAGAGAACATCTTGCACAAGGGTGATGAAAATAAAAGAATAATTTCCTTTGACAAGATAAATAAGGGCCAGTGTCTTAATGAGGAACAACTTGAGAGGAACACAGCAGAGTTTTCTGTATAAAAGTCTGACATGAAGGCTGGTCTGTAGGTGGTTGAAAGATTAGTGTCGGGGGGGTGGGCAAACAGAAGTCTGGGACATTCAGCACCTTACAAGAAGAGCAATGGAGGCTGAAGCCCCCATTGACCTCATGGATATGACAGAAGTGATAAGGTAGGCACATTAATAAATTGGGATCTACCTGATCCTAGTTGATTGTAACTAAGGAAAGAAATGGTGATGAATTTTGTGGATAAATGCACAAAAAACTAAACATTTTTCATTGTAACACCATTAAAATAGTTCTGGATTCTCCCCTGATAGACTCATTCCTTCGAGGTGAACTCTACATGTTTAAGTGTTGCTTCATCTAACTGCTAATGCTCTAATTGGAGTCAAGTTAAATATGTCCTGGTTACTTGGTGTGGAGTTGTACCATTCAACAAATAGTTGACAGACTAAAAACTTATCATAGAAATATTAAGATTTAGGACAAAATGGACATGAACTACCTGAGGGTGTTTCTGCTGGAAATGTATTAGCTCCAGTACCATCACATGGTTTGGGTAGCTCAGAACTGTGGTCTAAAGAGGTCCTCTTGGCCTTAGTTGCATAGATACCTTGATTTACATTCCAATAATATTATATTCTAGAAAAATCAGAGATTATTATCAGAAGAAACCTCTCACAGTATAGAAGCAAAGAAAAAGTCAAAGAAGCACAGAGCACTCACAATTCATATGTGTTTTAAACACAGTCCAAGCATTTATCTGTTTGCCACCCTCTCCCTTTATCTGGCAATTATGTATTGATTTAGTGGCATATAATATTTTAATATGGTATTATGTAAGCAAAGGGATGAAATGCATGTCAAGGAATGGTCCATTAAATTAACTAATTTCCCTTGTTTTTTTTCTTTTGTCTTATCTTTGGTTTCTTATCTAAGGTGAAATGAAACATAGTCTCACATCAATTTGGCTGTCCTGGGTCATGATACCCAGAAGTTCAGCCAGATCTTGAGCAAAGGTGAAGTTCTTGTAAATGAAGGTACTCAGGGAAACTCCAAGTGGACAAACTCATAGACTTGGAAAAACCAATCTTCCTTTTTAAGAAAAACTACAAAACTGAATAGATTAACCAACTCTTCCTGAATTTGTTAGTTTAATTTAGACTTGGACTGCATGTGTGTATGTATGTGTGTATGTATCTGTGTGTGTGTGCATGTATGTGTATGTGTGTCACAACGAATTGAAGCCAGAGGCTGACCCTGAACTACACTGCTAGCCTGCTTTATTTTTATGTGTTGTTTTGAGTCAGAGTCTTATACAGTCACCAAGTTACCAAGACTGGACTCAAATGTTTGATTCTTCTGCATCAACCTTCCAGAGTGCTGGGATGATTGACCACCATGCTCTGTGTGGATTTTGTTTATTAAACTTCATTGAAGATGTGCCTGATATAGGGTTAAATGTGTTATATTGCTGAGATCAACAAATATTAAATAATAAACAACAAATACTTTTTATGTAAAAACAATTACCCTAAGCCCTATGAAAGAGCAATATGAAAATGTGATGTGTGGGCCTCTAATACTGGACTATAAAATTTACAATTCTGTTTTTGGGATAAATTTACAATATTGCACATTGGAAATATTTTCAGCATTTGGACAGATCCTTAAAAAACCACATTTATATAATTTTTACAAACTTTTTTCTTTTTTATTTTTGCAAATTTCTCATCTCATACACTTTCCAAAAAAATTAAAATAGAAGCTAAAAGAGATTTTGTCTTTCTATCTATGAGTTTATAATATAATTGGAGTCACAGAATTATTTATAACTAAGACTAACGATGCAGTTCAGCCCGGGGTGCTTGGCTAGCATACACAAGGCCCTAAGTTGGATTCCTAGAAAAGTAAACAAACAAACAGACAAACAAAAGCAGTGATGAGTATAATAATGTAACATGTTTCACTGTATTAGTACCATAAAATTAATATGAATTAATAGCCCTATATAGTAATTTCTTACACAAACTCTAAATTACAATAAATACCCAAATGATTATAACAAGAATATAATATGAGAAACTTTGACATTGAAGCTTAATAAATCATCTTATGTCATATACATGTGACATATATATCAAAAGGAGTGTACCTTATATATTTGACAACATTAAGTAGTCAGACAAGATGTATTGAGAACTGTACTTTCATTTGATTCAAAGCTAATATAAATGACTGACACTTCAAATATTAATTCCATTCTATACTTATTAAACATAGATTAATCAATCATCTGTTATTTTGCCTTAGACATGCTAATTTCAAATTTGAATGGCATTTACCTGGTAGAAATAGAAAAGCAAAATGGTAGAGCTGTTACAGCTTTCTCCTCAGGAGACAGACTATGAAGGTTTAGTTGACTTTGATTTCTCCACAGACTGTATGTCCTCAGATGAGTTACCTCTTTGTATTTCTATTGCTTCATCTGAAAATTGAAAGTGACAATAATATCTATCTCATAAGATATAGGTAACAATTAATTGAGGTGACATTTGTTTATTAAATATCTCTTAGATACTTCCATAGAAATATTTGTTCTTAAAAATGAAAAATTTTTGGTGAATAAAAGAGAAAGAAATGAGCATAAAATGTCACTTCAGTTTTTAAAAATATTTTAGTGGAAAACTTTTCAGTAGAAACAAATTATTTCTTACGAGTGTTAGTTTTCATGGTATTTAATAACACATTTTTGTTTGTATAAAGCATTATGACATCACAGAATGCTATAATTATTACAATGAGTGATAATTTTCCCCCGTGGATTATGTCCTATTGATATACAAATACTTTCAGGGCAAATAATCTATGAATTCAGATCATACAAATTGAGTAAAGGGTAAGTGATTTTTAAAAGTAATAATTCATTGTTTTCATTGTGCAGTTTCTTTTTATCTACAAGATAACGTATAAAGAAGACCAAGTGAAAGTTTAATTTTGAACATTAGCCAAGAAAACTTAGTTTTAAGTCCTCAGTTGGGTACATTTATAAACTAAAAATGAACCTTAAATAAAAAGTCTTTATTTCCACATTTATAATTAAATATCTTCTCACAATACTCCAAGAAGAGGTATGAAGATGATTTCCAAATATACATATATGTACATTTATCATATTAATGCTGATAAAAAGGATAGTCTTTACAAAGTATATAACAATTATTAGAAGACAACTTTGAAAAAAAAAATCCCCTGCTTCATACAATCTTTCTTTATGCTAAGATTTTTGAGCATCTGACATTTAAAAATATGGTTACCATATGTAGACAAGAACTCACTCACTGTAGAATGCAAGGAAGGGGCTGTTAAAGTCACAGCTATTTGGCTGTGTGGGTCACAGACATGACTGAAATTTTCTTCTTCTACTATTCTAACTGGAGGCAAAGAAACTGGGCAATAGAAACCATCACAGCGAACATTTGACTGAGTTTAATTTTATGACACTTATTGAGGCTTATAATGGTTACAATTAGCTTTTCTGCTGTGCACACATTTTATTATTTTAATACCGATACTTACCTGCCAGCCAATATAGACTGAGAAGGTCAGTTGAAAAGTATATCTTCAGTTTCTTAAACTATCTTCCAAGACAAATACAACCCAGGGACTCATTTTATCACAGTGAGGTTAAGGGTAGTCAATTTTGTTCAATTTCTGCAATTGCATTTCATGTGTCTATTCAAAACAATTCTCCATTAAATCCATCCCTAAACCTAATCTTTATGTATTTCCAGTTTTAATAGACAGTGCAGATAGCAATCATTATAGCTGTGAAATTTTGGACAGACTCTTTTATGTAGATTGCTGCCTCTTTTGGAAGTTACAGAAATACAAATTGCAATTTAGTAAAATTTTACCTTAAGGTTAAATCACATGTATAAAAAACAGCAGCAGTGGTAAAAAGGACAAAAAAATATTTAGACCCCTTTGTATCTGCATTTCATCTTAAAGTATTCTCATAGTATAAAATATAAACTAAATTTAATCATTTTAGTTGTTTAAACCTTCTGCATCAATTTTCTTGAAATTCATGGATGGTCTTTTAAAGACTTAGGTATTGAATAGAGATTATTATTTCTATTTTTTTCTTTTGCTTTCTTTTGTTTTTCTTCTGGTACCGGGAATTGAACTCACAACATTATACTTGCCAGGAAGGCGCTGTGCCACTGAGTTAAATCTCCAGCCCCTATTATTTCTATTTAAAACTGTGATTTAATATGATACTTAATTTGCCCTGTACATCCAGTAAAGAGACAAATAGAGAAATGGCCTCTGGCATGTGAGGAAGAGCTGAGGGAATATCCCAGAAGAGTTAGAGCAGGCATAGAAGAGGTCATTGTTAAATATACCTATCTTGCTTTTTAGACAAAAAAAAAATCACCAAGGAATATGTGTGCCTTGTCTTTTTGTAATCCGTTGGTCTAATAAGGTGAGGTCATAAGATACAAAATGCGGGCACTCTCAGGAACTCTGTGTGGAACGCCATTGCTAAATCAATTATACTATATTCTACATCAATCACTAAGACAACCAAATAAATGGCTGGGCTCTATTACAGTCTTCTAATTTCCCACATAGAACTTCAATGGCAAAAACTACAATTTCTCTGTCATAGGTTTCCTATTTTGTGCTTTTAATTATTTTGGTTGCATTTTCTGTAGTTCCTTAATTATCTATCTAGCATGGGAACTCACACATTAGGTGACTGAGAAAGGAAGGAATAGCTTTCTCACTAACCTGTGTGATTTATCATTGCTCAATGAGACTGCTTTACACCACCAGTTACCTTTTTTTGAATCAGAGCAAGAATTCTCTCTCCTGATTTAACAAATGCCACCCAGTTCACTGATATGCTTACTATCCCTAAAAATATAATATTCTGCCATCTTCACTGATATATAACTGTACTTGCAGATAAGTAAATGAATACCAATGCATAAGTTATGTACTTAAACAATAACTTCAGAAATGATGGTTTCAATGAAGATGTACTAGTCTTAAAACCTGTTCTCATGTGTGAGTGTGTGTGTGCACATGTGTGCATTTGTCTGCATAAGGAGGCATATGCAGAGCTCTGCCGGGCACCCTTCTGTGTGCTTTACATGATTCATCTTCCTTGGTCTCTCAACCACTGTATAATTATCCTCCACTTATAGGTGAGAAAATTTGTCCAAGGTCATACAGCTAGCCATTAAGAGAGCTGAGAATTGAAATGCATCTGCTTCATGCCATGCCAGAGTCCAGTGGAACAACTGCTAAAATGGCCTTCCCAGCAATAAACCTCAGTGATTTCTTTGGTTAGTTCACTCTGCTGTAAATATAAGAATTGAATTACATGGGGTCTAAGGGCCTATCCAAATGTAATGTTTTATGATCATCTTTTTTTAAAGGGAGTTCAATAAAATCATGACTTCTCTGAGTCTCGCATAGCCTTCCAACCTGCATCTAGTGATTCATAGATTTGAATCCGGGGCAAAGTTCCTGTGTGACAGTCAGTTGCACTTAGAAAACAGCTCTCATCTTTTGAGTCAAGATAGGCTGATTTAAATCAAGTGTGTATAAATTTGAATGATTCGGTTGTTCTAAAACATAAAATACTTAAGCATTTCAAATGAAAGGCAATATTTTCTTTCAAAAGCAGGTGCTATGACTGGCTGAACCATGTTTCTGTCCCTAATACTTTGTATATGATTGATGTTCAGTAAATGTTTTGCATACAATTAACAGGACAAGATGAATTTGTTTTTTCTATTTTGTGGTACTGGGGATTGAACTCAGGCAAACCCTATGCACACACAATCACTGAGCTACATCCTCAGCCCCAGGACAAGATGATTTTAAGCATCAGTTTACATCAAGGGGTGTGATTAAAATAGGTTCATCTCTACAAAAAATAAGTAATTACAGTCCATGATATGTCATTTCTTCTTGTTTTTCATTTGCTGTTTTTTGTTATCTTATTGAGAGGAACAAAATGTCAATGATAATCTGTAACATTTTAGGAACTCATACACATAACATAAGTGTGTAAGAACTTATTTTCTTTTTTTTAGGGGGCTTTTTTTTGGTCTTTTTTTTCCTATTTTGTTTTTTAGTACCAAGAATTGAACTCGGGGCCTCATGCTTGCCAGACAGGTGCTGTGCTGCTGAGCTGTATCCTCGGCCCTCTATTTTCTTTGTGTGTAATCTAGTACCCATAAGATTAGGTACAGACTTGAAAGTTATAATACTATAAAGGGAGCTCTACAGTTCTCAAGGATTAAATAAATCCTTCATGTTTCTGGTTTGTAAGATGGTCAGGAAATGAGATTCTAGAGAATTTTATTGATTGTGTTTGGAGAGTAAAAATCCATTTTGGCATGATATTGGGCATGGATATTTATTATGCAATTTTGTGAGGTTTGTGAGTGATAGACCAGAAAGGATACTTAGAGACCATGAAAAGTGAGTCACTTCCCGAATGTGCCACAGTTATTTCACTTCAGAAAACAGACAGTAAGGCCTTAAACAGCTTTAATCCCAGATAATTTATCTTCTCAGTTTCCTGGACCAATAGATTATTTCCTTTACTCACTCTTTTATTCAAAAACTATTCACTATGTACATGGCATGTTCTACGCCCTTTGCTAGATGCTAGAGCTACAGGTATGAATTATACAGACTTGGCTTCTGCCATGGTAGATCTTGCAAACTTCCTCTTGTGAAAGAGAATCACTAAGTGAATTACTTTGGGAATACATATTTTCATTATGAATGAGATTTAGATGAAAATTAATACAATGTATTTCTATATTTTAATAAAAAATTTATTTATTTCATTAATGCATGTGTATAAAACATGTTCATTTCCAATCACTGTTTTTTTGTTTTTTTTTTTTTTCGGTTTTTCTCCGGTACCGGGAACCGAACTCACGACCTTGCGTTTGCCAGGCAGGCGCTTTTGCCGCTGAGCTAAATCCCCAGCCCCTCCAATCACTGTTTTTAGATTAATTCCCTATGAAGTTTATAAAATCCAGAGAAATATTTTAGAGAAATAGACAGAGGATTGTAAAGCAGTGTTCTGTAAAATTTCTCACAAATTAGAACTTCCCGTGTTCTAAGGGTCAGGAATTAGGAATTATTCACCAGTCCTCAACTGATTTTCTTTCTGTGTTACCAAATCTTGTAATTTTCTCAAGAAAACTGTCTCACCTAAAGATTCAAGAATGATCTAAGTAATGTAAAAGACCTCCTAATTACTGTTACTCATTACCAAATATTGTAATATCTTGTGGCACTTCCATTAGTATGCAGACCAGACTTATAGACTCTTGCCTATTTGTAATAAAAAAAACCTAACAAATCAAATCTCTGAAGAATGTTTAAGTGCTCTTCCTAAATATATTTGAAATTTAAAATATTAGGAACAACGTTATGGAGGAAAATACTAAGCTATGGAATATCAGATCCTGGGAGAATTATTAAATGATAAGTTTGAGGAGCAGAATAAACTTCAAGTATCTGTGGGTTAAATTGGCTTTCTATATTAGAATCTGTTTCCAGGTGAAGGCCTCTTCTTTACTTTGACAGGCACATATAGATAAAAAGAGAAAGTTACTCTTCATATTTTTAGAGTTGTTGTGTTTTAGACAGTAGTTATTTAATATGTAAAACATGAAAATGTGACAATAACATGGCATCATGTTTTATGAGCATTTTGACATTTTCAAAATTCTGGGCATGCTTTGCACTTAAGTGATTGGATGATTTTTAAAATATCAAATTAACTGATAGTATTTTCTGTTGCAATTATACTTAAATTGCTTTTGATAAATAGGTATATATTGGATAATTGGTAACACTTTGTTCTTTAGCTGCTCTTTGATTAGCTAATGGAAGTAATTTTCATAAAGATAAATCAGAAAAGAAGTACTGTTTCATCTTTCTGGGTTCTTGTCTTCATTTTGGGTTTTGTTATACTTCTTGGAGTTTTCTTCTTTCTGTGTTCCCTTCTAATTTATCCCTGATTAAACCAACTCTCAATTTATCCCTGATTAAACCTGGGTAAACACATAGCAGACGTGACATGTACTCAGGGTAAATCTAAAATAACTAGAAGTATGCATTAAAAACAATGCCAAACATAAATTTGTTTTTAGTTCAGAAAGTGAAAAGTACTGTTAAGCAGTGTGTGTGTGCGTGCGTGTGTGTGTGTGTGTGTGTGTGTGTGTGTTTAGGAGGGGTTGTTCATGATTGCTCATTTTATTACAGAACAAGAACATGGAGACAAATATTTGCTGGACTAAACGTTGTTAGCCATTAAGGTACATTTTGGGTGGGGGTGAGAGAGTGTCTTTTTTTTTGAGATAGTGTCTTTAACTTCTAGATTTTGGTGAAGATCACCTTGCCTAAGATTATGTTGGACATAAGTGAGGGCAGAGGATGGAGATGAATAAGCAGAGAGAAGGTGAATCCAGGGACAGCAGTAGCAAGTTTTCATCAGGATCTCAGGCTTACAGAGTGATATTAAAGCCCTGAAATCACAGAAGGTATCCTGAGTAAACTGAGAACTACTAAGGAACACCTATGTGATGTTACCCTGCATCTAGGCCAGCAGACATGGTCTTTAATAACTGTTTGATTTTTGCACATGTCTATAAAACAACTTGGTCATCGATTAAGCATACCATTTATTACCCAAGGCATTATTTTGCACGCACGGCTCAAACATCATCATCTTCATCTGTGCCCTGATTGGTTGCATATGCATACAGTCTCCCTCCTAATACTCAACTGCTTCTCTGCTTCACCCTTAAGCATCCTCCAGTTACCTGCTCCCGGATCACCAATTCGGAATGCAGCAATAGAGTGTGCAGCTGCTGTAATTGGTAGAAGTGGATTACACAGGTGGTGACTGAGCCATGAATGACCACTAGAGACTGCAGACTTAGGAAGAGGGGAGAGAGGTGTGCGCTGTCCTGGTGGAGGGGAAACGCACCCTGAAGGGTGGCCGTTGCAGTGAATCCAGTTTAAAGTCTCGTTCGCGGCGGCTCATACCTGCACAGTCTCTCCTCCAGCAGAACTCAGACAGCAGTTACACAGCTGTGAAGCCAGCCCTGTCTCCCTGTCTCATTTTTCCCTGAGCTCCAACGGCAATAGTAGCAACAACGGCGGCAGCCAGAGCCAGGCAGGGCTGTTGGTTGCAGCCGCGCGGATTGTCTCCTCCTTGACACACACACACACACACACACACACACACACACACACGCTCACACTGCACAGACTTCCAATCTCCACGCGTCTCCATGCAAATCAAGGACTCGGAGAGGTGAAAGCAGAGCGGTAGTCATGGACAACAGGTATTTGCGTCTCTGAGCAATCGGGTCGCTCCTGGGTGTTTGTTGCATGGTGCAGGCAGCTCGTCCGTGGTACCCAGCTTGAGCGGGAGCCCGGAACAGCGGAGGTGGCCGCGGCGGAGGAAGGAGGAGGAGGTGCAGGGGCGTGGGGAAGGGGGCGACGCCAAAATTCACTTGCATCCTGCGCTGTTTCTGAGTTGCGAGTGGTCGGGGCTGGGAGGCTGCGGGCAGCCTGCGGCGTCTCCTGGAAGTCGTCTCCACCTCCCCGGCGCCCTTTCCAACGGGCCGAGCCCCGGGGAGCGAAGGGGGCGGCCACGGGGAGGAGGATGCTGTGAGCGGAGTTGGCGCGGCTCCCCTCCCGGGAAGCCGTGCTGGGGCCGAGCAGCCGGCAGCGGGCGGCGGGCGTGAGGACGCAGGGTCGGCGAGCGCGGCCGGTCCCTCCGCGAAGCGGGCGCTCGGACGCCGCGCCTGCCGGCCCGCAGCGCACTGCAGTGAGTTCAGATCCGGGCGGCCTGGGCTAGGCGTGCGGGGAAGGGAGGCTGCGAGCGCAGCGCGAGGAAAGTTCGCAAAGCCTGGCTTCGGATTTTCCGTGAAACGTGAGATCAGCCCGGCTCCCAGACTCCTTGCTGGTTCTGCTACAACCCTGGTACCCTCTTTTCTTTTTATTTCCTTTCTCTTTTCTGCTGGATACCTTTGGTTAGTTAGATCTGCAGAAAGTGCCCGGTCCCTGGTGGTGTTAGGCGAAAACACCAGCAAACGTGTGCTAGATTTATTGCTAGAGTGGTCTCCTGAAAGTTACTGATGAGATGGCAGCTTGCTTATTTTTTACTTAGAAAATCATAACAAGCTGGTTTAGAATTTCAAATGCCCTACTTAATTGTTATTACAAGTTTCACTTCTGATTTATTTCCTAATCTGTAAAATAAACAAGCAGAGACAAAGCAAAATGTCAATGATTTACCTTACTGAAGTCAAATAAAATGTGAACTCCCTCTCCAGACAGCTGCTAGGCAACAGCCCAGGTGACGCCGAGGATCTGATAAACATTTAAATACTCTCTAGTGGGTGGGAGGGAGAGTTTCCCCAGTTTCGTACTGAGGCAGTATTCTCCTCCACTTGCCTAACTGTGTCTTCCTCATAATTTCAAGGGGGTGATTTTTACATAGATGACTTTGTACTTGGCAACCAAGCATCGCTATGTTTACTGACTTAACAAACTTTTCAAAAAACAACTTCAACTGGTCGCTCAAATGGCAGATAACCAACTCTTCTAAAAATAGGTCAGCAAAAGGCCAGCCCATTGTGAAACAAATGACCAAATACACATGAACACAGGCAGAATACTAAAGGTCTTTTTTCTAGAAGAAAAAGTAAAAATAATTAATTCAAAGATGTTGGGAGATCTAGCCAGGTCGTTCCACACAGATCAGGGTTTTGGTTGTGCTGTTTTATTTTGTTTGTTTTTAATGAAAAAAAGGGGAAAGTAAGAGTAGGAAGGGTATGAACACAAAAATACTAGACTTAGTTGGAAAATCATTGGAAAAATGACTGTATTATTACATTTTTTGTCCAAGAAAGATTATTGTGAGAACAAGATCTAGATTTTTATATTGGACACCTCCATGGGCTGGCATAACTGTATAGGAAGAGGTGATTTGAAACTTTTGAAATGACTATTATGAAATGCAAAGTAATTCTGAAATTCTCTGTCATGAAATATGAGGAAATTAAGGATCACTTTTATCATATTATTTCAGTTTTAAATTATATTACTCTTTCTCTAATTTATCTGATCTTTATTATGTTAGTAAAAATAAAACATGTGCAGGATATAATTTCAATTGTTTTGCGTAATTAACTGATCATTTTACATACCTCAAAGATATAAAGACTTACTTAGAATTTTGGGGGTTGTTGCAATAGTTAATTTGATATAGGCAATCTCTTCTGTGGGCCAAATTTCTCTGCATAAACTCTACAGGTGACTTTATGAATTACAGAGTAAAACATCTAGGAGAATGTTATGATAGTGCACACGTGGAAGTGGTTACACATTATAAAGACAATAAAAAGGAAACATTTACATACAGAATAAAAGAATATATGTTGGAGTGAGCTTGGGTATTTCACTATGAAAAAGAAAAATCAAGCTAAGTGTACTGATAGCAATTTATCAAAATTTCTTCCAAGACTGAAACTTAAGTAAGTAGAGTTGAGCTAAAGACATGCCTTTGCATCACACTTTCCTTGTTCTCCTTACTAGTAAACAAACTTGTATTACATCTGAAAAGGAGATTAGTAAAATAGCTTTTTAAATAAAACAGTTATTTTCATAATTAAGCCACTGGTGAGGTTTGTTGAGACAGTCTCTGACCTAGGAAAATTTCCTGAGTCTCGTGCTTTTCCTCACACACTACTGAGAGTCATGTGGCTTGACAAATCAAAGGTAGCTGTTAGTCATTAAATATATCGATAATGACTGTGATGTGATATCTATGCTCGAAAGACTATTTTAAGATTATGTGTTCCTGACTGTTCCTGCTGCCGGCTGTCTTTACGAACAGAGTTGTATTCTTATATATGCATGACCCTGTTACAGGATATTCTGAAGAGTAATACCTTTCTCTCAAGAGCACTGGCCAGAGGATGCTTCAGGCAACACTATGAATAAGCCTCTTCCTATTGCCTCTCTCTCTTCCTTAGCATTTTCTCCCTTGTATAAAATATCGACCTAAAATAACATCACGTAAGAGTTGCATGCAGTTGTTCACCATTTGGTATCAAAGGTGAAGTAGATTCAACTCCTGAAGAGCTTCCTAGGTCATTTCTATGTGTGACTGGATCATACAATGAATGAGTATGGCAATTGCTGTGGGCATAGTAATTGCAGGTAGTGTGTCAGACGGCTTGAGTATGACTTTTTTTTATATTACAAAAACTTTCAGAGACTGCATGCTCTCCTATTGAAAAGAAATTCAATCCCATGGAAAATTAAAAAGCTGCAGAAATCAACTTGTTTGGTATTTGATGGGCTAAGATTAGACCCCAGTGTGACTAACGCCCTTAATCACTTTACTATCCATTCTATTAAAATGGTATTCTGCTATGGGTCAGAGGGAGTAAACATATCATTCCCAGGATCTAGTAGGCAGTGAGTACTTGAGAAATCATGCCAGGTAACAGAGATCTTCCTGCCATTTGCTCTGCATTACCCAAGATTGCAACTACCATATTTGGAACTTAAATTGACTACTACCTCTAAACTTGACATAGTCATCTTTCCAATTTCATTTCTGTTTTGACTTCACAAACTGTGGATATGCAACTGGGACTATTGCCAGGAAGGAAGAAGATAGAGCTAATAAAAAGGGAAAAGTTGGAAGATCTGAAAACAAAAGGAGGGGAATAAAAGGAAAATAAAAAGATGACATAGTAGGAGGTAGTATTAAGATACTTCCAGAATCCATTCTGAGGGACATTTAAAACATAATAGGGCTGGGGATGTAGCTCAGCAGTACAGTGCCTGCCTGGCAAGTGCAAGGTCCTGAGTTCTATTCCCGGTACCAAAAATAAATAAATAAATAAATACAAATTACAAAAAAATTAATAATAATTTAGGCCATGTATAGGATGAAGATCTTTAAAGTCCCATACTTGAATGATCTCTTTAAGCAGTTGTAAACATCTCTTCAAACAGTCCTAAAGTCTGATTGTCCACATGTGGCTTATCTTCAGATTACTCTTATGTATTTTTGCAAAGAGAGAAAGAATTATGATTCAAAGGAAAGTGGGTCGGGGAAGAGTCCACGTGACCACCAGGAGATAAAACAGCACTGGAAATACCACTGGTTCTTGCATATTCACCTCCTGGAAATTTGTCCAAAGCAAAAGACCATCTTTAGTGAGAATTAAAACAAAATGGTTTATGTAGATAAAATGTGAAGAGTAGTGGAGGCTAGCATGATTATTGTCACTTGTCTCCTTGTCACATAAGACAACAAACACTCGGAAGGAATAAAGGGAAAATGTTATGGGCACAGATCCAAGTAGTATTTCAGGATTGGTCTTTCTCAGCATGCTAAATTTAAACAGCTGAAATTCTTTTTTAAGGATTATCTGAGTCAACAGTTTGAAATGAAGAATTTGTCTCTAATAGGGAGCTCGTATTTCATTATAAGTTTGAAAAACAATGTCCTTGACTCAGTTATTTCTGACTGGCAATAAACCAACCACTACAGATTCAAGGAACAGAACAGCTGTTACATTCAAAATCAGAAAATCAGTAAATATGGCCCATAATCAAAGCTGATGCTCCAGAGGTTCTGTCAGATACAGACGTGGGGTTGGAGCTTTACAAATCCATTTCTGCGTCGGCCCTGGTTCACTCTCTCGTCGTTCTGACATTTCACACTGGGGGTGGGCACAGAGCTCTGAAAGCTGATTTTAAATGTAGTATTAAAATTGACTTTCTTGCCCATTGGCCCCCGTCGTCTTCCAGTTGAAAATGATGGTAGCAAGCTTGTTGAGTGCGTACTATGTACCAGTGGCTCTCACAAGCATCTTGCACATTTAATCTGGACAGTAGCCTTATAGGTTATTTTATTAGTATTTTCTTTCTTATTTTACAAACTGAAGAAACCATCACAGTGTTAAGCCATTTTTTTTCCTAGTTATAAATTGGCCGAAGAAGCACTAGGGATTCAATCCAACATTCTGGTTCTGGAGACATGCTTTTAACCAAAATGCTTTTAAGTCCACTGTCACTGGCTTAGGAGCCTCTACAGCTTATGCTATTTTGCGCCTCCTCTGTCTCCTCTTAGATTTGCATTTCTGTAACTTACTTCTTGACATCCAAACTACTCTGATGACAAGCCACACAGTGTCATGACACTTTAAGGAGTCTATCTGGATTCTACAACTGGTCCACCTGCCTGTGGTTCCACTGACACTTCATGCTTATCTTTATTATTGAATATGCTACAGATGATTGAAACCATGTGGATTCCTCACTGAAAAAGAGAATTAAGACTTATTAGTCTATAGAACTTTAGTGCTTAACATATTGTCTAACACGGCATTAAAGCTCAATAAATACTCTTAAATAATTGGATTAAATACTCTAATTTTATTGCCTGAAGAGAGAGGGAGATCCACTGTCACAATATTTAACCTCTACCCTAAAAAGACTAGAACATTTTCTTTCAATCTATAAGGTAAGAGCCAGAGTGTATTTTAATAGGCAGAACTTAAGATTGGTATAAATGACTCAAAACTCATTTTGTGGCCTATGTAGTTCTGGTTAAGTATACTTTATTCCAAATGCTTATCAGCAGAAATGCTTCTGATTTGGGATTTCTTTAAACTTTTGGAATGTTTGTATATACATAATGAAATAGCTTGGAGAAGAGACCCAAGTCTGTATATGAAGTGTATTTGTTTCATATGCAGTTCATGCAAGTAGCCCGAAGGTAACATTAAACAGTTATTTAGTGTGTCTGTGTTTTGACTGTGATCTGTTACATGAAGTCAGGATTGAGGTATTTTATTGGGAGCTTCATATCCATACTCATTGCATTTCTGATTTGGGGGCATTTCACATTTCAAATTTTTGAAGAAAGGCTGGTCAACCAGTATTACATATTTAGTATATAGGAATGCAATTTGGTATATGACAAATGGGATTTCTTTCCAGATGATAGCATAGACATTTTTATTTATATCTAAATTCTTTCATTAAGTAATTAACATATCTTTAGAGAGAAAATAGAAACAAATATTAGGGTAAGAGATTCATCAAAGAGCTTTAGTTCTTGTAGGGCAATAGTATGAAGTTGTAATATGATGCTTTTATTTATTTCCTGAGCTCTTCCTTTCAGGAGAAAGAGCTTAGAAAATTTAATTCAATCATAATTAACAAATAGAGAATCATTTCTGAAAGCAGATATGAGATATTTCAGCACTATCAAAGAAGAGTGAAGTAATGATTACCAGTGGGAAAAAACAATCCCCAACCTCCTTCCCCCAATGATGCATTTTCTATTGATGTAATAATTTGAATTTTACCTGTAGTGATTTCATAAAATTTTCAGTAAATATTGACCTATTGTAACAATAGCGACTGGATGTAAAATACGACTTTCCAAATGCAACACATTTTAAAGTGTAACATTTTAGCTCAAAGCATGCTATTTTATTCTTCATTATCCACATAAATCAATTATCAAAGAATTATAATCGGGGAGAAGTGATAAGCATCAAAGTGTCAGAGCTATTTAAATTACATTTGGATTTTCACCAACAGAGTAATCTTAGGGTAATGTTAACCTGGTGAGACACCTGGACCTTGCTTTATATTTTCTTTTACTTTGAAGAGAAATGTGATTTGCATGTTCAGGAGGAGATGGATTTGGTGTGAAGAAATGAACTGCACATATAATTTCTCAGTAGGCAAGGAAGCTTATTTGAAATTCATAATTCCCTTCTTAGATAATGTCATGGGAGTGAATATTTGGTCTTTTTACTCAGACTTCTTAGGTTCAAATCATTACTATATGTTGACATTGAGCAAGTGATTTAAATTCTGTGGTTTTAATTTTTTTCCTGTGAAGCAGAGATAATGAAAGTAGAGTCCATTTCATAGAATTACATGCTTTAATCATGTATCTTAGAGCTTCAGAATGAAATGAACATTATAAACACTGAAAATATTTGTTACTTATTATTCCCAATTTACTTGAAATGTCTCAGAAAAAGTAACAGTAATAAGAAAAATGTAAACAAAATCTAAAAATGTTGGAGTCTATCATTTAGTTTTATATAAATAGAAACACCTAACAAGACTCATAAAATGTGTTCAGTACCACTATAAACTTTCTTCTCATATTCTCTGTTACTTAGCATTTTACCCAAAAGATTTTTACTGGGTTACCAAAAAAAGGTAACTCTTAACATGGATAAATTAAAAAAATATATGACCTACCCAAAGGAGTGGCTGGAATACTATTTAATCCTCGAAAATTTTTATTCCTTTCCCATTACATAAAACCATGATGAGAGTTCTTTTTCCTTCCTTTTGCATTCTTAAAACATAGAGTTGCCATCCATTTGATATACTCTGCTTTGGTCTACATTGACTACTGTGGTCTTTGTAGCTAAGCATACTGGGGAAATGTGACCTCTTAGGACAAAACCTGTTATTACAGGTTCCCATTGAGTTACATGAGCCAGAATGGAGGAAGAAACAGAAGAGCTGTGGGAAAGTATTGCTGGATCCTTGACCTAAAAACAGCTTCAAGCAGAAAAGATGAGTTTGTAGTTTGCTCAGCAACTTGTTTTGCTGATACAGGCATATAAAGCCAGTGTTTCTTCCTTGGCTTTTCACCAAGGAATCCCTTTGCTGGTTAAAGAAAAGAATATAAGACTGAGGAATTTTTGCTTGTCATGCTTTTCCTGGTGTGTGTTTTGGAAATTATAGGCAATATTCAGCCATTTCTGGGAAGCTTAAGGTTCGTACAAGTAGAGATATTAAGACTGTCACTTAAGAGGCAGAACTACTTACAGCAAGACCCTGAATCCTATTTCATCCCTGGGTCATTGACCGGCTACTCTGTGAAGCTCGGTGCCAGGATCAGTGAAGGCTCAGTAATGACAGTGGACGAGGTGTTACAGTACTAATCTCTGCCCTTTGGTGAAAGAGACAGCAAAGTGAAGGCACCTCAGCAAGGGAACAGCTACACGATTTCTTGTTGCTGTTGCTTCTGGTTTTGTAACAGTGCTGAGAAAGAAACACAAAGTTAATACTGAGTTACCTGGGCATGGTTGTTTTCCAGTCTCATTTGGACTATTCCCCCAACTCATGGTTTGCATTCTAGACCTGGTATATGTGGGTGATGGTGGTGAGCGAAAGGGGAACAATGAGTTCAAGGGATTCTACACCTGAAGTGATGGTTAAGACCAACACAGATGAGTTCATGATGAATCAGAATTTCAGAATTATTGAGCAAAACATTTCCATTCAGTCAAAAGCATGACTCCCACATTGCTTTCCCTTTCCCTTTGTATTACAGGATTATTCAGCTTTGGGCAGCTTTTAAAGATTAGAAAAATGCAAGTGCTTAATGTTGCTTAGTAACTTCTCTTGCCTGTCATTTTGTGCAGCACATCAACGACGTGTAACTTCCCCACACTTGTCCCAAATTACTAGAATCGAGAAAGAGCACACAGGCTGATGAGTCACTTTGCTATCGTGTTGTTCTTAATAAGAGTTCTGGTTACCAAGATGAGTTCTCTATTGTTACATAATGCTGCTTGCCACAGCATATGTTAGAACTTCTATTTGGCAATAGATGTTTCTTCTCTGTTATACTGTAAAGAAAGCATACTTCAGAAATCACTCAGGGAAGGGCTATTATTTTGTGTAGGCTTCACTCCGGAATGTGGTTTGTCCAAACCCTACTAGACAACATATTCTGAAAGTGATGTCGATTTTTGAGCTTCAGGGGGAAATTCTGCTTTGGACATATTGGTGCTTCTGCTATTCACACTACTTGCTACTTGTAGGTTACTACATGACAGTATGATTGGTGCTTAGGCACCTATACTGTTTTTATAAGAGTACTTACAAATAAAAGAATGGCATGATCTGGCTGTGACATTGTTATTTTTATAGTTGGGTAAATATATGTTTATTCTTGATATTAATAACTTTGTAAAAAAGAAGAAAATAGAATCTATTAGAGGGTCTTGTGTTTGTCAAGACTAACAATCAGTGTTGCATTGATCAAATGTTTTACTCCAAGCTGTATTGAAGGATTTAACACTTGAGTCTTAAAATCAAGAATCATCATGGACAAAGCCAATTTACCATACCCTCTGCTCTTTAACATCTGTTTTGTTGAAACTAATGAGTTAACCATGTTAAGAATTAAAGAAAAGCTATTTGAAGAACTTGAATATATGCATTAAAAGAAGGAAAGAGATAAAAATAAAGATGTAATATCCTTATTTAAGCATTAAAGTTAAATAGCATTTTTTCTTAAATTTAAGAACTTCTTATAGCTCTTGGGATGTAATCATGTGTTGAAATCTCTGAATAGGATAAAGCACAAACTCCCTGACCTTCTATAATCACACAATTCCTTCTACTGTGCACAGGCATTAACTTGCTTTTGAATACTCCACGTTATAGTTTAGGAAGTGCAGCGCTGTTAGCATTCAACTAGTCTTTCAAAAATTTTGAGCACCCATCAGACATCAAAAGTGTTTTCTGAAAAGAAAATTATGATTAGAACTGACTGCAACTCCAATGACCTTTTAAATTGGGAGTTGAATGATAACTCATCAGGATAGACATTTTAACAGTGTAGTCTGCATGCAGTGAGAGGAGTAGCCACATTTTGCTATAGAAGGTGAAAATAAGAGATTTATATATTAGACAAATATTTTTGACTCTGAATCAAGCCTTGAGAGAAGACTAGGCATTCATTCAAAAAAAACTTCTAAGATGTATCTAGAGATAATTACTCCTTTAGTTCCCCATGAGAACCAATATTCTAGTCATTTATCCAAGCACAACTCTTGAGTGAACAATTAGTCATATGAAAAAGAAATGAGAAGAACAAATTAGGAAAGATTCAGTTGTATAGCTGGTAATGACTCCTTCAGTGCAGGTCAGAACCCCTGGACGAAGCGTTAGAGTGAAAAAAAAAAACAAGATAATTTTAGGAAGAAATCTTCACGCATCCTCTTATTTTTAGAGTATATTGAAGTAGACGAGCTCGCAAAGAATTAAAGTGTACTGTCATGGAGAAGGAAAACCACAGCAACAGCAGTCTATGGCATTATAAAGGCCAGGAAAGAATGTCCTGTAAAAATGACAAAGTAATTGTTTCTGTTGGCGGTTGCCGAGAGGTTAATTGAGATGAGGACTGAGAAACATCAACTGCATTTGAACACAGGGTGAGCATTGGTGATCTCAGCTAAAGATGGATTGGTGAAGTCATGGGGAGGCGGCGAAACCCAGATGAAAATGTGTTGAGTGAGTAGGAGTTCAGGAAAGCGAGGCAGAATGACTCACTCAGAAAGTTTTATCTATGAGGGTTTAACGAAAGACAGGGCTGTTTCTGGAGATAATAGAGGGTTGAAGGAAATTTTAATTTTCTGAGCTGGTAATTTTTGAGGGGAGTAATAATGTTCTAGAAAAGAAAAGGGCTGTTTGATGGATATGTAAGAAAGAGGGAGGGTAAAATCCAAGGCAGATGTGTGGGGCAGGGACTCATTTTACCAAGGAGGAATGTAAAGAAAGCTGGTGTGAAAGGAGAACTCTATACAGGTGTGCAGGTTTTGTAGCGCTAAGGTGCAAATATTTCAGAGATTTAAATTCCCTTAATAGTTTGAGCATAGTGGAGAACGTTTGAAGTCTCAGACAAGTTCTGTTATTTGACAGAGTCCATAATTTTAGGTGGGCAATATTTGGAGGAGGGACTCTTTGAATGATGATCTCAAATTTTCAATGAGAATTGTTTATCTCAATATATTACTCTGCTTGGTATGCGGCATAGAAAACACCTGTGGGAAGCTAAGACCAGTAGTACACACCGGCAATCCGAAAACAAGAATACAGTTGTACTATACAGTTGTATTGTTTCCATTTGCTTTGATTTTTAAAATACTGCCATCTATAACTTAATGTCACTTCTCTTATTATTTAACTAGACTTAGAAATCTGAAGGGCAATGTGGCTTTATCTCTATCTCCTCTCAACTTTAGGTGTAGCTAAGAATATAGGTTGGAAGTCAGCTACCTTTGGCAGAATCCCTGCATGGTCTTACCTGCACTGACATTCATCGCCATTTGATGTTCATAGTTGGTTGGTGTCTCCATTACCGATCTTGCTATTCCTGGAACCTCTCACTTTTAGAATCATGATTCAGGAGCTGCATTTTTTCCCTACTTCTCACCAAGCTCCAGTTGCTAGTACACATTACTGTCTCCCAATGAGTCCTTGCTCCTTTTCCTTACCATCCAACTGACTCCTACAGTAAGTATACAATTTACTTCAATTCAAAGAATCTTCAATTCTTTCAACTCTTTTCACTTTTTGTGTATATGTCAAAAAATCTTTCTTCTCAACGGAGGAGCCCCACTTCCTTCTTGACTTGGGAGACTGAGTGCTACTGAAAATCAGAAAGCCATGAAAAAGCGTGTCATAACAAATTTGTGATCTTCCATCCCAGTCTGATCCGGATAATGCTTCTAAGTGCCCATGTTTTCTTCTTTCCACTCTCCACAGCAGCCTTCTCGGAAAGCCCTGGCCAAAAACCCACCTCACATTTCCTTAAGAAAGCAGGGAGTTCAGGGGCTGGGGATTTAGCTCAGCAGCAAAAGCGCCTGCCTGGCAAGCGCAAGGTCGTGAGTTTGGTTCCCGGTACCGGAGAAAAACCAAAAAAAAAAACAAAAAAACAACAAAGAAAGCAGGGAGTTCAACGTTTTAACCTTTTCCTCTTTGTATCATTTATTTTGAATTTTGGTACTGACATTTTTCATATGTTGAATTACACATGGATGCTAATTTTAAGATTGTTAATATCCACCATCCTTTAATCTTACTTCCCACCAACCCTCACCTTTTATGTACCTCTTGCTTTCAGAGTCATGGCACTTCCCTTATTTATAGCATCAAAAATGTCTGTTGTCACTCTGTTCCTCAATCCAGTGTTCCTCTGCTCCAAGTTCCCTAACGGCCAGTGCTGCTTTCTCCCCTTACTTTCCCTCCCATTGTGTCATTTTTGTTTTGTTTTTTTTTCTGGTACCGGGAATCAAACTAATGAACTCGCACTTGCCAGGCAGGCCCTGTGCCACTGAGCTAAATCCCCAGCCCTTATGTCTTGCATTTCTATTTTTTATTCACTTCTTCAAATAATTACCTGGTACAAAACAGATACATTAAGAAAACCACATTGAATTGACTAGTGAACTCTGATACTGAATGGTTTTAAATTGAAGATGCTGAGTTATGTCATAGAACATGACTTTGGGTCATCAATATTTTTGACCTTCACTCTACTCTCTTAAAGAGATTCATGACCATTTCCTTCATTCTGTGAAACACACTCATCTCTTCTTTTTCCATTTATCAGTATTATTTGTACTTCTCAAGTGCTGTGAGTTAGCATCCACCATGTACTCAGTAGGAAATATATCTGCTCACCCTAGAGATAATATTAAAATTACCCAGTGTTGAGAAAATGTGAGTATTCCTAATTTGACCAAGTACCAAAATTAGAACTTTCTTGCAACAGCTTTAATGGCCTAGGTTAATGCAGCCACTTGTTTTAACTGTGGCATTTTATGAATTGATTATTGGTATTCAAGCTGGGGAAGGGGAAGGATGAGGATTCTTTTCAGTATTTGACAAAGACAAACATGAAGACTTTGGGGACTGATGACAAGTTAACAGGGTTACAGAGGTCACATGTGTGGACAGAAGAGAAGTTTACCTCCTCCGCGTTTTCCTGGGGCTGTGGCATTTTCTCAGGGTCTCTAATTTAAATGACGATGTGAAATACTAACAGAAAACATTATTTTTTTCCCAACCATATCAAATCCTTACTATAAAAACTGTGAAAAATGCTCATAAGAGTATTTTTAATCATGATTCCAGGTTTGTTTGAGGAGTAGGCAGGCCCTTGTTCAGGTTCATGGCTTCTTATACCCTTGTCTCCCTGACTCACTGTCTTGCCATGGAAGCAAATTGCCTGTAGAGCTAAATGAAGACATTTTAAAAGGAAAGCATGGTCTATGTCAAATTATCTTCAACCGGACTCATCCATAGCAGTGGGACACTATTTTGCAAGTGGGCATTTTCCATTTAAACTTCAAAACTTCAAGAAATGATAGACTGATGTTGTAGCTGAAATAACTTATATTTAAAATTGTTTTCTATGTAATTTTACCTAAGCAATATAAGTGTGTTTATCTGTGACCTAAAAAAAAAGTAAACCTAGTCAGTTCCCCTGCCATATAGCATATGTCCTCATTGATTTTTTAAATTAAGCTTATTAATACAATTTAGATATGCATAATGATCACATTCATGGTAAGGTATTTGTACCTGGACATGATATATCTTAGTTCCTCTTTTTTTCACTCTCCTCCTGTCTCTTCAACCCCTCTTGCCCTCCTTATTTACAAAGCTTTGTTTACATTTTATCCTTTTTTTCTCATTTTTTCTGCCTCCCCTGCCCAGTTTCCCTTTCCCTCTTAAAAATTACTTCCTATTTCACAATATCTATCATACATTTTGGTTCTTATTTACACTTTCAGTTTCTCACACTGGAGAGACAATGCAATATTTACACATAGCTGTGTGATTTATTTCACTTAAGAGAATGGTCTCAAGGTCCATTTATTTAGCTATAACTGTCTTATCCTTCTTTATGGCTTAGTAGTACTCCACTGTATAAAGAAAAACCCTGTATCTTTTGTATCCATTTGTTGACTGATGGGCATTTGGGTTGTTTCCAAGATTTAGCTGTTACAAACTGTGCTGCTATAAACATGGGCACGCATATATGATGCTTTTAATTCTACTTTATTTGCTAAAGAGATTGAGTATAACTATTCATTTACCCCATAGAGGGCTTGTATTTATTTGTTTGTTTTTCAGTGAGTTACTATAGTTGCCTTGTCACTGCCCAAGGGATGGTAATTATTCTCTGTGGTTCTAGTTGCCTAAATGAAGCCCTGACTTCTGAGTTGAATGTCTACCCCCATCTCCTTCCAGGTGAAGTTGGTGATAGGTCATGGTCAGGCCCACTGTACTAGCAGTGCGGATGGTCTGATGTATCACTGAGGAATAAGGTGCAAAGCCATGATTCTTTACAGCAACTTAGCTCCCAAAGTGAAAGGGGCTGACCTGTTAGTGCTGCCAGGGATTCCTACCCAGCTAGGTACAAAAAATCAAACTCCTGTGTTCTGCACTTTGTTGACTGGGGAGGTTCCTTGCCTTGCACAGGAGGCTGACAGCGCTGCACTTTGGAAATGCCCTTGTGTGGAATAAACCAAAGCCTCGGGGAAGATCTCCTCACTTGCATGTTTAATCTTGTGTTTATTCTTTGTAAGGATTATTTGCTAGAATGATAGTAAATCAGAGGGAACACCAGGCATAGCTGAGTCATGGTTCTCATCCTTGGCAGCGCGCTAGAACCTGAACAAGCTTTTCTGTTTTGAATAGTTGAGAGTTAATGATTAAAACACCCTTACTGGACTGGATTATAGAATTCACTGCTGTGTATGCATAACATAATTAACATTTTCTGACTGCTGCAAATCTGCAGAGCTTCTCTTTATCTATGTCATACTCACCAAGGTACAAGCTACATAATCTCGTTAGTGTTTTCAAAATCATTAAGCTTTAAACACGTCTAGTAGGCCAGGAAGCGTTCCCTGACTCCTATTCATTTTACCTTCCCCATTTCCATGCTTAAATAAGGAGGTTCAAACACTACCTGCAGGTAGCCAACTTGAAAACCTAAATTCACAGCAATGTTCTTCCATTACAGTTTTTGCATATATGAATCCTTTGTACAGAAATAAAAATGAAGGAGAATGAGCAACACAAATTCCCACAAATTAACAAGCCTTGTTTAAATTACTCATTATTTTTATATCCATTCTAGCTTCATTTTACCTTTAGGACTACCAATGACTTTATTTTCTTGTTTCCCTTTCTTTAACTAATTAATTACCCTTCTATATTTTAACCCTAGCTCTTGAACACAATGTAATATATTCTAAGCAATGATCAAACCTTGCTATTTTAAGGTGTGTAGCTCTTTATTCACATGAGGATGAAAATGAGGAGGGCCAACCTTTCCCCTGTTGAGACAGAGTAAGCACAACATTTAACTGGACAAGCGAGAGGTTTGGTGCAACGATACACCAAACTACTGTATGGAATTCAAGGAATCTACATGATAGAAATAATCAAAATCATTAAGCTTTAAATAATTCTAGTGGGCCAGGAAACATTACCTGATTCCTGTTCCTTTTAACTTCTCAATTTCAATGTTTAAATAAAGGAACCCACATGATGGAAATAATGATAGAATTAGAGGAACCTACATGATAGAAATAATTCCATACCTTTTTTTTTTTTCCACTACTGGGAATCGAACTTATGACCTTATGCTTGCCAGGCAGGCACTATGCCGCTGAGCTAAATCCCCGCCCAATAATTCCATATCATACTAAACTTTTGATCTTCTGTCTCTGCTTCCCACTATTTAATTAGCTACTTATAATCTTCTGTCTTTATGGACCATACTTAAATTCGCTTTGAATATATTTATAATTTCCTAGTTGTGAAATGTATTTTCCTATTAGCAACTTTGATCATCCCCTCATTTGCTATTTTGAGTAGCTTTACTCTTTTTTGCAACTTTAGTCTCTTTTTTCATAGGTAAAACTGCACTACTCTAAGAATATGTTATTTATTCAAACAGTCAAAAGCATTTAATAAAAACAAATTGACAGGCTCTGAGAAAACAATGTTAGTGAAACACATAAACAGTTACTGTCCCCAGTGAGTTTTCAGTTTAATGAGAGTGACTGGCATTAATTACTTATCTATTATTTTATTTTATTTTTTTATTTTTGGTTTTTTTCTGGTACCGGGAATTGAACTCATGACCTTGCGCTTGCCAGGCAGGCGCTGTGCCACTGGGCTAAATCCCCAGCCCCACTTATCTATTATTGAATGTAACAAACACATTTTGAGCATCTCCTTGACACCAAGTTCTGAGCACAGGGAATTCAATGTTCAATATTATATTCAAGAACTCATGTTTTTTGTAGAGGAGATAGAAAATAAAGATTAAATGCCTAATACAATTTTACATAAAAGAAAATAAGTAAGAGCAAGAAGAAAGAATGATGGAGAGTGGGTGCTATTTTAAATAACGTGCAGTTTTAGACTTATTTTTAAGATACCTTGGGCTGTGGATATAGCTCAGTGGCACAGCCTTTGCCTGGAAAGCTCAAGGTCCTGAATTCAAGTCCTGATACCAAAAGAAACAGAGTGTCTTTGTTTTTTACTGGGAATTGAACTCAAGACCTTGCACTTGCCAGGCAGGCACTTATGCTGCTGAACTATATCCCTGGCCCCCCACAAAAAAGAATTAAATGAAGTGTCTTATTCTTTGTATTAGTCAGGGTTCCTTAACACAGCAACATCAGTAGAATATATAGGCATAACTAAGCAATTGAATATATATGTATAATTATGCAAAATCAAAATAATATATGTATACTTATAAATATGTATCATCATGCAAGTAATCAATTGAATATATATGTATGATTATGCAATAGATTTGTTAGGCCTGCTTACGGTATCACAGCTGGAAGAGTTCACAAAACTGTGTCTGAGATCAGAGCTTAAAGAATCCACAATGGCCTTATACACAAGGGAGAGCTGGAGGATCCAGTAGCTGCTCAGCCCCAGAAAATGAAGCCAGTGAACAGGGATCAGCACTAAGCACGAGTCCAAGCTCCCTGAGTTGCCAGTTCACATCTGTGTTAGAAGCCGGAAGAAACTGGAGATCACTGTCCAAAGGCAATGGCGAAGACTGGAGCTCTTCCAGAAGAGAAACACTTCCTTCTTCTTTCCCTTTTCATTCCATTCAGGCTATAAGCCTACTGGTTGATGCCACCCACATCAGGTTGGATCTTCCCCCTCAGCTTCCTGGGCTATATATCAATCACTCACAGGTACACTCAGATCTGCTTTACTAATCTCCTGGGCTGTTCTTATGCAAGTCATATCGATATATCACAAGTATTGGTAACACTTTTCTACTGAAATAAACATAAATATAAAATGCTTCCAAGGTATCCAAGTGGTGATATTAAATAGATAGTTGTGTACATGATGCTGAAGTTAAAGAGAGTTGTTGCAGATAAAATATGGAAGATATATGTAAACCTAGAAGATGCAGAGATATCTTGGGCCTTGTGTGTACATAGGGAAGAGAATCCAGTGCCAAGTCCTGTCCTGAACCAATATTTCATGTTAGAGAATAAGTACAGAAACCTGCAAAAGTAACTTAATGAGCAATAGGAGAAAGCTAGAAAGATACTCTACCAAGGATGGCAAGCAATTAAGTGTGTCAGAAGAAAAGTGAGACTAAAATGTGTCAGTTGTTTCTGAGGATCAGCATGAGGTCCCTGGATTGACCACAGCACGGGAAAGAATGATTTTTGCTCATCCTGAAGAGGGATGTTTCGTTGGACCGGTTGAAGCAAAAGCCAGATCAAAGCAGATTAAAGTGTGTACTGTTGATATTGAAAAGGAGAGAAAGCAAATTTAATAACAAAACAAATAATTTGAACCTCATATTTGAAATATTATGAATTAACAGTATTATTTGCTACAGTACAGAGGTTTTAAATGGATTTTTGAATTTGTGATTGTAAGTAAAGAAGTGTGAGGACTGCATTAGTATGAACTAGATATATAATGAAGGTAAAGAAGTATTTAAAAAGAGATTAGATGGGGGCTGGGGATTTAGCTCAGCGGCAAAAGCGCCTGCCTGGCAAGTGCAAGGTCGTGAGTTCGGTTCCCGGTACCGGAGAAAACCAAAAAAAATAAATAAATAAAAAAAAATAAAAAGAGATTAGCACAAGGGAAACTTGAGAGCTAAAAGAAGTCCGTTCTGGATGGAGCAGATTGAACAGGAATAATATGGTACAAGGCTGCTTCATCTTTGACCACAGAGCACTGGAAATGTTTGGGATTTAAGTGACAAAAGAACATGTGACAACATAATGTATGTTTGATGAGATTATACTTCCTGCAGTGCACAGGATAAATTGTAGGTCAGCCAGATGGAAGTTGCTACCCAGTCTGGAAGCCTTATAATAATAAAGATAAGCAGTTGTTTGAGCCTGGATTATACTGTAATAATGTAATTGGTGAGAAAGTTGAATTTTAGTGACATTTGTGAAGCACTGTGATAGACTGAATGTGACTATCTCAGTAAATGGGGTGGAGGAGTCAAGAATGACCTGAAGACTTCTGAATTTGGAGTAGAGAAGGTAGTTTTGCACCAACAGAGAGAACTAGGGTGGGATTCCTTTGGCTTCCTATTATTTCTGTGAAGCTAATGAATTCCATTTAAACAGGAACCTTGGGGGCTTTTGAGCCATTCTGGTAAGCCTACTAAACTTTTCTGTGTGCACAGTATGTCCTACTCACAAAAGAGCATCAAAACAGAGCTCATGAGGGTCTCTCCAATCTCTCTTTCCCATATTCAGGTCTTGGTCATCTTGGAGCATTCGCTCCTGCTACCTTCCTCCCAGCTTTCAAGATAGCTGACTCAAATCCATCGCTTGAACTTTGCTCCCTCTGTTTCTCTGTTCCCCCTTCTTTTCCATTTGAGCCTCTCCTGGGGGGTTTCAAACTTCTGAGTTTCACTCAGCTGTAATTATACCCCATTCTCTTCTTCATTTCTGGTCCCTTTTTGATCCATTCCTTACTTGATCTTTGTTTGGTCCTCACTATCAATTTCCCTATAGCATTGCCATGATTTATACCTAAATGCTAACCAAGCCTCAAGCGCTGAAAGTGGGGCTTTTTGGAAGGTGACTGCAGTGTGGGAGGTTACAGCTGACTTCCTGTTAGGAGGTGGGGCTCTGGTCTGAAGAATTGAATCAGTTGGGGTCTGGCGGGGAGGCTTTATCTCCTTCCCTGTCTGGTCCTTTTGCTCTGTGCTTCCTGGATCCCATGAGGTGAGCAGCTTTCTTCCTCCCCAGGCCCCTCTATTATGGCATTCTGCTTTGGAGCTGGTGCACTATTGACTGTAACTTCTACAAATTGTTTGCCAAAGGAAACCATTCTTCCTTTAATTTGCAGGTATTGGATATTGTGTCTCAGTGCAATGAAGTAACTAAGACCAACATTTTCCTATTTTCCTGTTCTCTTCCTAGCATACTTCCCCTCTCCTTCTAAATAAGCTGGAGATGCACTTCTGTGGGGGCATTTACATAATAACAAACAAAGATCTGTACATTCTCCTTAGTTTTTCGCTGTGGTTACCAAGGTAATTTGAAAGTACCTGGTTTGAATTCTTGGCCTTATACTTTGGCCAAGTTAGTTATTTTGGTTGAGTTATTGAATCATAATTCTCTATTTTTAAATAAATATAATTGTAACAATTTCTTTGCATGGCTGCTTTTTGACCACAGTTTATGGGATCCTCACAGGATAGTTCAGGGCACAAACTGAACCTCAGTGAAAGCAGCTTCTGTTACTCCGTGATGCTGTTAGCCTGCACTACGCCCCCAGCCCTGAATGCAGGCACAGCTGTCCACTTCCTGTGCATGCCTCGCGGTGCTTCTCTTTGGGCCATTGCCTGTTACCTGCATTCGTCTTCGTCCCTTGGCAGACCCTGCTCACGGCACAACTTCATCCTGTCCTACTCCTCTCCTCTTTTCTGAACACTATCTCTAGGAACTACCCTTTCTCTCTTAACCTTTTTTTCAACTCCAGCTACAGATTCTGTTATATTCCATTTTACATAGCTTAATATATTATCTTATTCGCCCCATGTGCATATTCAGCTTTATTGTATGTGTAACCCAGGGTAGGCCTTGAATATCTCAGTGTTTGAAAATACGCAAATGATTACCAGGTCTCGTTTCGGTACAGAGCTGACTGTTTTCTGCCAGGAATAGTCTGCCTGGACAGGGGATTTATTTGCATGTGTTCATAGTTATCACATTACTTGTGAATGAATGATTTCAATGCAACCAGACAGTTCCTTCCGCACTTGTGTGAATTCCCTCTTTTCCTTCCTGCACAGACTGGTTTGGGCTCTGTTCTCCACAATGAACATTGTGTTACCTGACCCAAGTCTTTTCTCTTCAGGACAGGAGTTGTTAGGTCAGCAGTCTTCTAAACCAATCAAGGCTAATGCCTTTTCCTGTGTTCCCAGGCACTCAGAGCGCATTTTAACTAAGCTCTTCTGGCAATGTCCCTGCTTTTGTGTTCTAAGTCCTTAGCTTTCTCTTGTTTCCCCGCCTCCCTGAGTTTTCCGTAATTTGCAGGAGGCAGTTTTAGGAGAAGTGGTAGGGCGTGCACAAGCTTCATTCATTCCACTCAGAGATCTCCAATAATTGGCTTCTTTTTAAAAAGGCATAAAAGAGAATATTTAATGTATTCTCTGTTTTCTTGCCTAATTTCTTCTGGTCTGAGCTCTGCCCAGCAGTGGCCATAAGAAGCACAAGCTGACATTTTTTTAGGATGTTCCAAAAGTCTGAATTGGGATTGATTCTCATTTTATTCATGGCTGTCCTTGGTGGTAATTTACAAAGTCTGAGATGAGGGTTTATTTTTCCCCCTCTGAAGGCTTCAGGGATGTTTTTGTCAGGATTTGGAAAATGTGCTTTAGGAGCACAGTGATAAATGGAGTGCTGCCTCAGAGAAAAGTCAGGCTGTCAGGAAACATATTTATCTCTGTTTGGAAGCAGAACAGAATAAGTAGAGATCTTTTAAAAAGCTGTGAAAACTTTCTAAGGTAAGGGAGAAGGTCAATCTGACATGGCTTCCTATTTATTTGTAATTTACAGGCTACCTTGGAGCAACAAAAATGTAAAATCTATGGTCATTCAAAAATGAACTCCCCCCCCCACATGGTAGCATAATATTGTGAAAACTTGACAGCTACATGGCTTTTAATGGGACTTACGGTTTTAATGTGTCATACACAAGAAGTAAAAACAGAGTTTGCTTGGAAGGGGGCTCACTTTGGAAAGAAGAGTGACAGCAGTCTTCCCAAATAAAGAGAGAGAAGTTAGTCAAAAGTGAGAAGAGGGTAGGAGACAATATATTTCAAAAAAAATCTTCATATATTCATCATCATAACCAAATAAGCTTATTCTAACCATCTCATATTTTTTTTTCTGAAAAGTAAGTCTTTGTGTTATCTAAAATGACATTGAACTTTTCCATTTTTCTTGAAGCTTCTGTTATTATCTTTAAGTCAACTCTCACATAACCATAGCCCATGTTTCATGTAGAAATATTAAGGAGAAATTAAAACATTAAATTCAGTTCTGCCTACTTGTGTTTAAAACCTCTCTTCTTTCTGCTACTGAGAGAGAAGCTCCCTGAGGTCACTGGCAGAACCCTGTCTTTTTGTGTCCTAACCCATCAGTTCATCACTGTGTTCCTTCTCCCTCTTCCTCAAAGCTTTGTCAAACTGCCCAACACATTCATATTTAGTATTTTACTTTTTATCAAAATATACTTTTCCCTCTTTTAAGCATTTTATTTGTAATCACCAGTGTCTCTTGCCTAGGAAATGGCTATTAAAGATTTATAAAGAAAAGCACAAGCATACTAAAAATCTGACTTTCGTGAAATACAAAATGAAGTTTTTTCAAAGATGTTATTCCACTCCTTTAATGAAGGAATAAAGTATCAGCAGTGACTCAAAGGTGAACTTGAACATGTGAGACTTATAGAGTTGATCGATCAGAGGAATATAGAAATAAATCTATCAGAAGGCACAAAAGTACTTGCTGTCATAGAAGACAAACACTGAAATTTGGACTGTGATATGGAATTCATATGCGTTTCTCTTAGAAATCAGTCATTGAAGTTTTTCTCAAAGAAGAATTATTGGCGTTTTGTTCAGTTTTGTATGAAGTAACCATTACTCTTAGTGGGTTATAGCAGATCCAGATGAATAGCAAACAGGAAGGTGAACAGAAGTGCACAACCTAGAAAATGGGAAAATGTCTAGGCAGAATGTTACTGGCATAAAACAGTCAGCATTATACTGAAATGAGACCTAGTAATCATTTGCATATTTTTTACATGCTGATAAATAATTATGACCTAATTATTTGCGTACAGTCTTGACTCTCAGTCTTTCTACAAAATGGAAGAAGGTTGATGGACAGTTTTAGTATATGAAAACATTTTTACTGAAAAGTTACACAGTGAAAACCAAAATAACTGATTTGTTGGGAGGAAATTATTGTCTGTAATAAGCAAAAGCATAATTTCTCCAGTGTTCAAAGACATGCTAAAAATAATACCATATTATGACAGAACCATAGAAATAATTCAATAAAAGCACTCAATTTATAGAAGTCTTTGTGATGGCTAAACATGCAAAAACACCCATAGTGTGAGTAGTTATCGTAGAAGTGAAATAATGATCAGAACAGCACCAACATTAACAGTAAAACTCAAAGTTCACCCACAAGAGTGGGAAAATTTCAAAACATTTGATTGCATCTAATACTGGCAAGGGTATAAGGAAATGGCTCCCTTATGAACTATCAGCAATTCTGTAAGTTACTATGAAACACTTGGAAAGTATTTTGCCATAACTTATTAAAATTCAAATTTTTTATGACTTTTGGCCTAACAGAGCATTGTTTTTTTTTAACTCAACAAAATAAAGATGCAAGAGTAGAAAGACGTATGACAAAGAGTTTTATTAAAACATCATTTAACATAACATAAACATAAGAACAGGAACAAATTAATGATAATACTGATACAGCTGAACTAATAGCAAAGCATTTTTCCATACATATACAATAAAGCTATTGTATAAACAATGAAAAATTTATACACAGAGCTTTCATGGTGATTATAAATTAAGGTTAAGCATGGTTTGAGGCTTCCAGGATGTTATTGATTTGACATGTACACATATTGTTAAATAAACCATTACTTTCATAGCTATATATGCAATTTTAGATTATTCCACAATATTATGTCTTTATTTTTCATGCTCAATGTCTTTCTGGTTTTTTTTTTTTATTTGCTTCATTAGAATGCAATCCAAACCTACATCACCATCCACTGTGATTCATCTCTTACCTACTGCTCAAACTTGACCTTCAAGGGACTGTAGCATTGTCTACCTATTTCTAGAAACAATATCCAGCTTTTATGTTATTTTCTAAAATGCTGCTCTTTTACCTTAGAACTTGAAAATTTACTACTCACTTCCTCTTCCTGGAACCACTTTTACCATATTCTGATTATTAAAGTTTTGTTTCTTCCCTAAATTTACTATATTTATCTTCCAATCGAAGTTAATTCGCCTAGTTATGAATTTTCTTAACGACTCTGAAGAATAGAATTTTTCAAATAGAAACCAAACCAGCACCTTATGGGGCTGAAAATTGCTAAGCAATATGAAGATTTTGAGTATGCTTTGGATTGTGAGCTAGAAAAGCATTCATTAAATGTAATTCTTAAAACCAGAGTCCTCCGGCAAAAGAAGATGAGGATCAGACATTGAACTGATATGAATCAGTTGCTTCGAACAGCTTCTGAATTATTTCATTCATAAAGAATTACAACCCATCATAGAAAAGCCTTATGTTGTGGGATTATTTCACCATACAGTTAATTTACTATGGAGAAGAATGAATATCCTGCTTGATTTTGCTTCCCAGCAATGGGGGATGCTACTATAGACGTTTTTCTTTGGATATAAGGGGTTTTACAGGTTTATTAATACATGTAGGATTGCAGAAAGACTCTTCTGGCTTTATAGTGTAAGTCATTTCAGATATTAAAACAAACTGGCTCCTAGGGCTACAACATTTTAAACACATAAATATTTGCACAGGAAGCAAGTAGTAATTTCAGAGTTAAAGCATGAAATATCAAAATAACTTGAAGGAAGAACTAAATGTTTTATGCATAGGGAACAAAATCACATCTGAATTAATAGAAACAATCTACATTTTTCAAGTAATACATATTGGACAGCATTTACTTACTAAATACAAAGCAAGAAAGTTTACCATATTAAATTGTTACATTAGATACATCTGCCTAGCTAACATGAATGTATCACACATCTAAACAGGATATCCTATACCTCAGGTTGTGAATAATTTGAAATACATTAATATAAGTCATTTATATTCATCCTTATTTGGGAAGAGCTACATTACCATGAACTGTGAAGTATCATGTAGATATACTTTACTTATTTCCTAAGACAAATATATCCTGAATCTGCATAACACTGTGTGCTTTCTGGTCCCATACATTCATAGTATTTATTATTTTCCTATAAAAGCATGAATTGTGAGTTCTAAATTGAAGTGGCTTGTAGAACTGTGGCATTTATTTTGTTAGTGGTGTTTAAATAGATGTTGATAGATTTGATACAAAGTTGAATAGTCTAGGAATGTTATGAGCTATAACCCATTAAGTAAAATATGTAATGCTCATAATCAGTTCAATACAATGAAAGCAAAATTAGTTTGTAGAATGTTTTAATAGATCACATGATATGAATAATAAATATCTAGGTCTTAATTTTTTATAGTCTGTAAAAGTGTGGTTTATAAGGACTCTATTAACGTAGGAATCATGCAGTAAAAATGTAGCTTTACTGCTGTGAAAGCTCCGATGCAGAAGCATTGCAACTACAAAATAAAAAATTTAAAAATTAGCTAAGAGTTTTACTTTACCCCATTACTTATGAAAGCAGTTGGAATAAAATGTGGAAGAAGAAAGTAGTCTGAATTATTATCAACACACTTTTTCTTTTTCCTTGTCAGCATGGATTAAAGATTTATGTGTGCAAACCAGACAACTTTTGTTGACAGACTCTTTGAATGTATCTATCTTATTGGTAAAATATTACTGAATTTTTTTCTGTTATCAAGCAATCTCAAAGTTACCCTAGGTTATTTGGAATGAAAATATATTTCTATCTTCCTGTAGAAATTTTATTACAAGTATGAATTCTTTTTTTTCACTACATAATCACATAAAATAGGTACTAGGTCTACAGAAAAGCATGAAAAGTTGATAATCCCCTAAAACCTGGGAGTTTCATGTAATTATCCTATATGTGCTTTTCTCCTATAAAACAGCGCCATATTTTCAAACACTGAGAGAGTATTTGTAGAACTCTGCACTGTACAGAATTATTTTATTATCTCCAAGGACAACTTAAACTTTTAAATTAACTTGGTAAATAAATACTTAGTAAATATCTGTCAAAAACTTGGTGTTCTGAGAACATGTGAAAACAAAAGAAGTTACATATGAGTCACAAAAAAAATGTCATATACAGACCAGGCGGGTTGTGTACAGGGATAATGGAAATGCAATAGCAAAGTGATTGCCCAAAACAATATTTTGAAAAATATTTGATGTCTGAGTAGGAATAAGACTAAAACTTTGGTCCTATTTCAGCAATAAGGTGTTAAGTCACATGTGTAAATTCTCGGAAATTGGAAAGAGGAAGAATGTGGTACATCGTAATGAGACTTCTCTAGCTTCCCAGCATTATTACGTGAAAAAAGAGCTTTTATTAAATATGGTCATAGAAGTTATTCACACTTTCACACACAAGTCTAAAAGTATAGATGTATCCATAATTATCTTCTCAGCACTAAGTGCAATCATTAGCACTTAAAATACAAATGATAAACCACAACAAGCATCAATTAATTAATTTTTATTGTCTTTTGTTTTTTGAGAGAGGGTCTCCCTGTGTATTTCAGGCTGGCCATAAGCTCACTATGTAACCCAGGCTGGCCTTGAACTCACAGAGATCCTCCTGCCTCAGGCTCTGAAGTAATTTTCTTTTGTGAAAATTATTTGGGGTATGTTACTAATCTCAGTTAAATAGCATAAACTAGATACAAAAAGTAATTTCAAATGTTTGTTTTATTATTTGATTCAAATAAATACAGATATTTTCACTGAATGTCATATTTTTTCTAGGCATAATGGGCTTTTTCAAAAAAGATGTTAGAAAGAATAGGACATTCTAGATGGTAAATAAACATAGAGGAATGAAACTATGTGTATTTTGTACAGAAAGCTTCATTTCTTCATAGTCACTTGTCTTTATGTGATGTCGATCAAACAGTAGTTTGATCGTTTATATGCTTACTCTGGCCTTCAAGAAATTTATCTTAATTTCATCGCATTTACTTAATCAGAGTTCCAAGAAAATGCATTACTTTCTAAAAGAGCAGAAAAAAGGAAAATCTCTTATCATGAAATGATTACTATTGGATTATGCAAAAATATGTAATTGTTGAAATTTTTTTACCTATAAGTTAGTAAAATGAAAATAAAAGGATTTGGGATGGGGAAATATTGCAAAGATAGTTTTTCCACCTACTTACTTTGGAAAAACAACTTGAAAATTTACATGCAGGAGACGTTTCATCTGAAACATTATAAGGCATCTAATAATAAATCTGTGTGGGGGGACTGATTTTAAATAAAGCCTTGAATCTCAAGGTACAATTTTGCTGCAATTGTTAGATTTTTTTTGTGAATTCAAAATTTTGTACCAATATTTATCAGTTTTTTCATGTAGAGGAACGATATTAACTATACCTTGGTATATATGTGTATATATAAATAATATGTATAAAGTTAATTTTATACTGTGAAAAGTAGTACAATAGTTTTCCTCACTATAATCCCTTGGTAAGATTTTCTAAATAGGAAAATTGAGATTCTTATGTATTATGTGCCTCTGATAGTATTAATATAAATGATTGAAACAGTATATTTATTTTATTTGTCTAGATTTAATTTAAAATGTAGGCAATGCATGATGTTTCTGGTGCTATCAAATAAGCTGTCTCCACAAAAACTGCATTATAATGAGTGGATGTCTACTCAAATGATCAATGAGAGCAATCGCGGTATAATAAATACCGATGAAACAGAAATGATCCAGGCAACCAAAATGCCTGAGGCAGAGCAGAGGATCTGAGGCTTGATTTTCATGCTTTTACAAAACAGATTTCTCGGGGGTAAGTGTGTGCTTCTATGTTTAGAAGTTTTACTGCACAGTGACTTAATATTTGTATTTTTCAACTAGAGAAATTGAATCTCTTTTTCCTGTGTATTTTTTCAAAGACAAGATGCTTCTCCAAAAAATAAAGTTGCTACTGTATACAGCATGTTCCAGATTCAACAATATGCCCTTATTTTTTAATATTTTGATTAATAAAATTATTATTCATACTTTTGAATCTATTACCTATGTCATATTTTAGATGTTATTAGTATATTATATAAATAAACTCATTGCTGAATTATACATATTATCTTCTTTAAAGTGGAAAAAATTAATAATATTCACATAAATTCTATTCAAATTAGAGGTCTTCAGTTACGGTGTATTTGTAGTCTGGACTGAAAGGATAGCTATGTAGATACAGTGGAGCACAAAATGAACTATGATGATTGTGCATGTACATGTTATTACAAAATATGTGCATATATATGCATATATAAGCATACATATATGATAAGTTAATTAGGGTTGTTGACATCAGGAGGATTATATTGTTCAAAAAATGTAATATGTTTGAACTTCTGTTGTTTGTTATAATTGACTTTCTAAACTTAAAATAAGCTTATGATTTTTCTGCCTTATTTATTTCCTTTATCATTGTGATCGCAGTATGAGAAAATTAATCCATTCTATCTTTTAAGATATTGTCACTTATGGTACCATTAGTCAGGCTATTATGATGATAAAAGCATTATGTTAAAATGCTTATTTATCTTTACCCTGGAGTAAGTGCAGATGAGCTAACGTGAGTATTTAAATGGATGATTGAAGAGCATAAAAGGAAAAGCTGGTGGCTGGACTGACCTTCTGGGTCAGAAAGCTGTAACAAAGACAAGAACTTTTGAAG
This sequence comes from Chinchilla lanigera, assembly GCF_000276665.1. Classification (NCBI taxonomy): domain Eukaryota; kingdom Metazoa; phylum Chordata; class Mammalia; order Rodentia; family Chinchillidae; genus Chinchilla; species Chinchilla lanigera. Next base: position 18,276,105 of record NW_004955410.1, on the reverse strand, counting down.
ATCAAAAAGATTATTCCTATGAAGATTAGCTGACATTTTGCAAACTTATTTTTCTCAGCTAGGATGCTCTTTCATTTTAGGATACTTAGTATTTTCCATTACTGTAGTCTTTTCTTGTACATGATCCTTATTTTTATTACTTTTTTGGATATACACTTCGGCATTTGAGACAAAGGATTTTATTCGAAGGATTTTGAAAGTATTATTATTTCTAAGTGTTCGTATTCTTGTCATCTCCAAATAAAATCTTGAATTCTTAACTCCTTTCAGGCTGGCTAACAACTCTAAATTAAATATATATTGCACAAAAATGTAAATATTCTAGAAAGCTGGTAGTCACTCATAGCAGCCAGAACTGAGGCTAACATTGTGTCTTAAAGCAACGGACCCTGAAGTGGTCACTATTGGGAAAGTGTCTGATGGCATCAAAATGAGCCAAATTCAATTTGAGAAGTTTTGTTGCAGTTTAAGTTTTGGAACTAATTATGATAGTGCCATTGTACCATATACACAACTCTTAATGGATTATATTATTAACCTCAACCTGCATTTAACCTACCTGTACCCTGATCAGGACCTATGCTAGGCAGCGAGAGTGCAGAATGATGTAACACGGATACTTCAGTATAGAGACTTCCAGCAACATCCATGACTCTGAAGCCAGAACTGATAAATTGGTTGCATGGAATGTGGTAACATCAACCAACTACTAATATTTGTCTTCAGTGCTGTGTAGAGAAGGATTCTGAGTCTGCCTCTGGGCTCAACAAAAAATACTTGAAGCATTTATTTATGACTCTGGCTGTGTACTGGGGAGCTGAGCGCCTACTGGTAGCAGGTATATTGTATATTTGTTACCTCTGCTCCATCACTTTCTTATTTAAAAATAGCACTTCATAGTAGAAATTAGCATAATTTAAAAGTGGCCTGTGTATGTAATGAACAATATAAGCAAGTTGATATATAGCAGATTCTTACTAAATTAAACCGCAGCAATGACTTATAGTACTTGTGTCTTCATTTTTCACAAACTCACATTTATTTTTAGGTCTACTGAATCACTGTTCTGCCCTTTGTTTCATGAAGAACTTAAGGAGGTTTATATTCTTGAGATCTCAATCCTGTCTTGGTGATAGCTTTATTTTGGGCAAAGTGCCTTATCAATCATAGAAGTTGTAACAAAAAACTTTAGAGAACATTTACTTTTTAAAATTCTAAAGGTTAAAAGTACAAAAACTGAATGAGTAGGCAATGCAAACTTCTTTTGCTAGTGTTTTAATTAATTTCTTGTTGCTGAGACACAATACGCAGCACCCACAACTTAAAGAAGGAGGTGTGCATTTTGGCTCACAGTTTATAAAGGAATCAGTCGATTATCTGCTGGCTCCAAGGCAGAGCAGCATGGCAGAGAAGGAACGGTTCATGAAAGGGCAGAGAAAGGAGGAGAGAGGGATTTCCTCTCCCTCACCTAGTGACCCAGCTCTTCTCACCTCCAAAGACTAATTTAAATATAAACTCATCAGTTCCCTATTCCACTGATGAGTATCACGTGCCCACAATTCAATCACTTCTGCTAAAACTCTGCCTATGAGTGCATGGGGCTTTAGGGGGGCATCTAGATATAGACCATGACAGTTGTATGGTGACCATATAAGATTTGTACAGCTCATCCATTTTTATACCTCCCTGTACATAGCACTTAGCATAATACATATCTTAATTTTTTAATGAAATTTAGATGGTGCTGGCCACTTAGTCAAGGTTCATTGAATATTTATAATTCACAATTTGACATAGAAATGATCTGTCTGTTCCTACAACATTTTTCAACATTTTATACATGTTTCATACAATGTTTTTTATAATCGTGCAATGCATATTTTATAGGAAATGAGTACCAGTCCTTCTTAATTAACTATATTATATATACTATTCCAAACAACAAGGTATATTAGCATATCAAAACAGAGAAAAATAAGAATTCCATAAGTAAATGATTGTGAAGTACTCACTCTAAAGATAATAAATCCTAGGAGAGTGGACCATTGTGACTAAAGAGAAATTTTCTGACGAAGATCAGACTTTGTATAGATTGACCAACTTCTCTTTCTGGGTTCACCTTTTAAACCCCAGCCTCTGGTAATAGAACCAGTAAGTTCCCATAAGCTACGGGACAGTGAAGTGATTACAATGAATAGTAACATATATTTAAAAATTGTGAGCCAGGAGTGGGGGTGCATGCCTATAATCCTAGCACTCACGAGACTGAGGCAGGAGGATCGTTGTGAGTTCGAGACCAGCCTGGCCTACAAAGGTGAGCTCAAGGCCAGCCTGAACTGCGTAGTGAGACCCTGTCTCAAAAAGACCAAAAAAAAAAAAAAAAAAAAAAATTTATGAATGGAGCAGATTTTTAAATATTCCAAAAATGATAAGCATGTGAGATAATGCCTGCCTTAGACTGATTTGATGGTTCCACAGTTTATACATTTAATGAAACATCACATTGTATCCCACAAACATGTACTATTATTATTTGTTAATTAAACATAAAATAAACTCTCTGAGAAAGAAGTCAGAATTGTTAGCTTGTTCCATAAGTAGAGAATTGGGAAAACAATTTTGTACAGATGATTGGAAAACTATCTTTAACTGAAGGCAATGATATTTTTGAAGGATATACTCATAAATTTATGCATTTATTAATTTCATTTGACTCAGTTATTAATAAGTGTTGTTTGAGCACATGCAATACAGATTTTAGGAAGCTACCAGGTAGTAGAAACAGGATAGTAGAGAGGGTACTTCATTGGAGGCATCTTGCTTAGTGAGTATGATACCTAGTTAAAGATCACTAGTTATTATCTGATTCTGGTGGCTTGGATGTCAGGTGAGAATAGGGACTAGCTGTAAGTTTAGAAGGCTTCTCATATAGGTGAAAGTGGGATTCACGTATGTGAACACAAATAGTCAGGGAGTAGCATATGGAGCCATAAGACACCCAAGATACAATTCTGGGTTCAATATTAAAACTGTTGATAAAAGAAGAAAATTTGATAAAGGATTTTTAATGTTTATTATGAAACATTAACATTATCTTCAAAATCATAAACTACTGCATAGCCTGAAAACATTAATGATTATTTTTTGTTCTCCTATCGTGATCTATACATACTGACTAGATACGTGCCAATTCAGGTAAATGAAAAGCACACTTATTTTAAAATATGTATCTATAGGGTATATAATTGGTTAAAAATGTAAGTAAGGTAGTGGATAGAGAAATTATAGTGCATAGGGATGTGTATAACAGATTTTCCCAATCCATGTCCTATTTTTATATAATTTAATAAGAATTAACTTTTAGATAAAAATTATTGAGTTAAAATGATCATATTTCATTTTAGAAGAAAGCTTGTAACTACCTTTCTGAATTAATTTATGTAAAAATCAGCATTAATAACAGTACTCTGATATAACATAGATTACATATTTTCATAAAAAAGGAAAAAATGTTCTTTATTTAGAGAAATGTATACCTATAAAATTATAATTAAATGTTTTAATGCTAGAAAACCCTTTGAGCTTTAAAATACACAAGAAATAACCACCCAGATAAAACTTAATTGTTTAGTCCTTAGGACTAAGATGTCAAAATCTCCAGAGTGGATCCTGATGGGAAATTAAAACCAATGCTAAATTCTTAATTAAATTTCATTTTTCTAAGAACAAATTAGGTTGGTTTTAGTTTTTCATTACTCGTTACAACATGAAAAGGTTTTCCTGTATATAATTACCCATTTAGCAAGATAGAATTTCTCATCTTTACAGACTTCATTATTTTAGCAATTGTCATGTCAAAGCAGAATTCTTAACCTTTAGCTATGAAAAATTCTAGCAATATTTAGATAACAATGTGTAGAAGGACTGTCCTCACAGTTTGATAAAAATGTTCTATCTTTACCTCCAAGACAAACAATGCTGAGGGTTTCTTTTTTCCAAATATCTTCATGGAGCTGTTTTATGTCTTCATTTTCCCTGAGGAATTCAAAATTTGCATCCAGGCAAAGAAACAGAGAAGAAAGAGTTTAATAACACTGATCCAGTGCTTAAATATACAGCAGGGTTTGTGCTAGAAATCTGAAGCCTTTAATTTCACAACAAGCCCTTGGGAGTAGACACTGCTTCTTTTACTATACTTAAGAGTGGAAACTCTTTCATTTCTCAGAAAAGAGGATGGAAAATTGGAGAATATGAAAAGATGAGAAATCACTCATGGAAAATAAAATGGTGGGAAGAGTTGGAGAAGGTGAGAAAGTGTGGTTTGAGGGGTAGAATCAAAGCTTCTCAGTTCCGTGAACTGAAAATCCTCAAAGAGATGATAGAGGCAAGTTAGGGGCCAGCCACCAGAGGCATCAATGACTAATGAGGTAGGGAAATGTTTTGCTTTGGAAAATGTGTACCACAGCTGCTGAAAGTGTATCTTGGTTACTTTTCTCTTGTTGCTAAGACAAAATACTCAGTGCCCAAAATGAAGGAAGGAAAGGTTTATTTAGCTCACAGTTTTGGGGACATTTTAGTCCATACTCAGCTGGCTCCAAGGCAGAGTGACACGTGGCAGAGGGTTACAGTTCATAGTGGTGGAAGACAACAACAAACAGCAAAAGCAACTAAAGCAAAAAAGGAGGAGTGGTAGCAAGCAGTCTCTTTCTCTCCCTTACATATGCAAACTATCTGCCCCAGGCTCCCTTACATATGCAAACTGTCCTTCCCAGGGCAGTGTAGCACTCATACCCATGAATCAATCCTAAATTCTAGAAGCCTGCCCCATGACTGCATGAGGCTTTAGGAAGACATCCAGAACCAAACCATAACAAAGTGTATTTTATTGTACAACTTTGCATAAAATCCATATTATTTTCAATGAAAAATTTCCCCTGTGAGGCATCTTGGTTAGATCAGAGCCAGAAGATGGTCTGGTTTTAGGGAGAGATGTCACAAAGATAAAAATTTGAAAGTGATCAGTCTGTCTGACTCCAAGTCTCATCATTCTGTTACTATATCACTTTGCAGGGAATTTGAAATCAGCTGTAAATCCAGTGGGAGACACTCAAAGAACACTGCTGTCCCCTTCCATGATAGCTTAGTAATGTGTTAGTTATGTGTCAGAAGACAGCCAATTTGATTGCTTTGTTCAATATTCAAGTTAAAATTAGAAATCAGTTTAAAAAAATCAGTCCTAGTTTTTCTTATCCTAAAGATAAGAATTCTAAAAAACTGCATTTCTTTGGTTCTGCCAGTTTCATTTGTAAAGAGGATTCTCAAGGAGAAAAACAGAGCACTAAGTTAATTTCATATATTATTGAGGATAAAAGAGAAAATATGATTTATTAGGGATGAGTATATAGGCCAGTTATATTTGTTTTTTTTAATAATTTATAAATATTTAAAGCTGTATTACTTTTCACAAGCAAATGAATCTGAATAAAAGAGTGCTCTGATTTCCTAAAATCCAAAATTACCTTTTAAATTGAAGGTGTCTTTTAACAAGTATCATTTTGATAAAATAAAATACAATATTTTAAATATTTATTATTATAAACATATGTGAACAGAAAGTATGGACTTTAAAAATTTTACCTTCCATTAAAAATTAGTCCTTAAGGGGGCTGGGGATTTAGCTCAGCGGCAAAAGCGCCTGCCTGGCAAGCGCAAGGTCTTGAGTTCGGTTCCCGGTACCAGAGAAAAACCAA
>NW_004955410.1:18258990-18270255 GCF_000276665.1 Chinchilla lanigera | reverse complement strand
AAAAAAAAAAAAAAAAAAAAAAAAAAAAAATTAGTCCTTAAGTCACTAAAAACAAAATACATGATAATTCAGAAAAATAGCTTAATTAAAAATGGATATTGTTTATACTTATCAAGTAAATGTGAATGTATTAAAAACAAGATATGAATGTACTAAAGACTGTCTTCAGATAAGTAAGTGGTTTATTACATAATCATCATCATCAAAAGGTCCATCTCAGTTTATGCCTTACAATATGTAAAACATATTCCTTTTACTCTGTCACAGGGTTTATCAGCCTAGCATTACTAACCTTCAAACCCAGAGGGTGATTTATTGTGAGGGCTGAGTATAACTGTGATGTCCCCGTCCCACAGGACTGAGAACATTCTCTCTGGATACTGACCCCTCTCCTGGGGACAAAACTATCTCTAGTTGAGACCCAGTGCTCTATAAAAACATCAGTTTGCTCCATCTGAAATATGTTGTATTTTACTATGTATTTTACTCCATAAGATTTACATGAGTTATTCATAATTATTACAAACTCATATATTTATGTTTTAAACATCCTATTTATGTTTACTTTTTAAAAACTTTATTAATATACCTTCAAAACAGTAGTAGCACATAATAACCTATTCTTGTAATCTAAAGAGATTATTTAAGAAGGTTTTTCTTTGAGGAAAATGTTCAGAGTATTTAAAAGCATGAGAAATTGAGACATCTAATTGATCTGAAAACACATATATTAGGCATTAATTAGCATGTATTTGCTGGTCTCCATATGTGTACCACACTTTCCAAGGAAGAGAATGAGTCCATCTTTGAGATTAATTAAAATTTGAGGAGGCTCAGCATAGAGTTCTGTGTGGTCTTCACTGGCCGCATTTGGAGAACACGAATGGCTTTAATTTGTCAATGGCTGTTAAATTTATTAGCAGCTACTCTCATTTTACTTTTTGAAATAAAGTTATTTGGCCTCAGTTATATTTCTCACTAGTATAATAAGTGACAATTAGGATCCTGTACTTTTCTAAAGAAGAGCCAAATAAATCAAAACATTATTGAAAAGTTAGGCCTCGTTGTACTCTAAAGTTAGCTGAAGCTATTTCAAATGCATAATACTGGATCAGTTTTCTACTTTTACTGTGTAAGCTGGTTTTTGTATGATAAATAAGATCTTGCTAACAGAATCTAAAATGCCAACTGCTAAATATTCAAAGAAAAAAGTCTTCTTATGAATCTATGCTCCAGGCTTACTGAAAGATTGAAACTTAATTATGAAATTGTCTCAGTTACTTTCTTATTGCTGGGACAAAATATTTGACACTCAAAGCCAAGGAAGAAAAGGTTTATGTTCGCTTACTCTTTGTAGAGGTTTCAGTCTACAGTTGGCAGGTACCAAGGCAAGGCAGCATGGTAAAGGGAGAAACAGTCCGTGGTTGGCAGGCACGAAGCAGAACAGCCTTAAAAGAGAGGGAAGTGTGTGCAGTAAATTCACAGCCTTCCAGGTCGCAGTCACAGTGACTCACCTCTTCCTATGTAACCTTTACACAAGCCCATTGCTCTTCTTGAGTCCAATTGAAGAAATTAACATTTATAAAGGTCATCAACTGTTTTAATCACTACTTTGTTAGTTGATAAGTCACCTTCAATACTTTATAATTTTTAAAATTAAATTTATTGATACTTTTTTATTGTTATATTAAAGAGAGTAGTAAAAGAAAAAAAGAACAATATCGCAAACATAAACAAAACAAAGCAAGCACATTAAAAGGGATACAGGGTTTCAAAACAAATTGATAGGAATTAACAGTGCTTGTTATATTACGTAGTTATCTTCAACTATGTTACTCAGATTACCAAATGTAAGAATGGAAGATTGTTCAAACCGTTAAAGAGAATAAAAAAATAACTATTAGATAAAACACTGGAGATAATACAGAGTTTCACTACACAAGATGGTGGGCATTTACTAATGGTTGTTCCATTGCATAAAGTTGTCTTTTCTTTAAATCAGTTTACCTCAGATTACCAGGTACAAGCATGCAAAATTCGTCAGAATATAAAAAATTTTAAGCACTCACTGTTCCTTCAATATACCATCAGACTTCAGCAGAACAGTTATCATAACCATTCTCCTATATACATCTTTCATCTATCTATTATCTATTTATCATCCATTTATCTATCTATGTATCTATTTTGCCATCTTACTCATAAGTGGAATAAATCGGACCCACATGTATAAACATCATATTATCCCCCTGGTGTAGGAACCTGAAAGAGTAAGTAAAACTCAAGATGTACAATAGATGATATGAAAGGGTAAGAAATTACTCAAAGGAAGGAACAACTCGAATGAGGGAAAGAAGAGAAAAGAAGGTTGGTACATGTTTGACATGAATAATGATCACATTAATTATAGGAATTTATACCTGTGCACAATATATCTCAATTCTTTTTTTAATGTTCTTTTTTCTTTAATCCTTCTTTCCCTTGCCATTTAAAAACCTTTGTTTCTATTGCTTTGCATTCATTATTTTAAATTTATTTCTATCCTTATCTCTTCCTTCTTCCCTTCTCTTCCTCCTTTTCCTATTCCCTTCCCCATTTGAACTTTTTTTCCTATTTCTGAGTCCTCCATTTTCATCCTTATTTACATTTTAGTTTTCTCACACTGGAGAAACAATGCAATATTTAAACATGTGTGTCTGATTCATTTCACTTAAAATTATGTTTTCAAAGTGCTTTCATTTACATAAAAATGTATCTAGTTCATACTTTTTATAGAAGAGTAGTACTCCATGATATACATAGAACCACATTTTCTTTACTGAATTGTCTGTTGATGGGCATATGGGACCTATTAACCCGCATAAAATTTTAATAATTAAACTTCCAATGTATATATTGACTCAAGAGAATGTAACAGTCATCTTCAAAAGATTGGTAGAAAACAGATATAATTATTTGTGTATTCTAATAAGACCAGTGATGAAAAATGCAGAAAATGCATCATTCTTATCATTTGAGCTTCTGCTTTTATACTATTGCTTTGGTTTCTCCTTTATGCTACAGACTACGTCTTGCACACTTTGAAGATAGAAAGCAGCGGTTACAAGTTCTCCTGGTGAACCATTTAAAGTCAGGCTTTTCTATCTTCTTTCTAACCCACATACATCGGCTGCTTCTGATTGAATAAATGCATATGTAATGAAGTAACAGCAACATAATGTGACTGTTTCCACATATGACTAGGAAATTAAACCTCATCGCTGTGAAGAATAAGCAGCGTCAGACTTCCACGTCCCTTCTCTTGATACTCAGATCTCTTGTCCAGGACCACTCTCTTTTTGCTTGCACTTAAGTTTCCTGTTCCTGACATTTACCCACAGCCCACTCTCTGTCTAGATCATTTCTTGATTATTGAGCCTGATGTCTTGGTTGCCTGGAATGCCTCCTTTCATATTCTAGCTTCTGTATTCTATTAACACATAATTCAAGGTCAAAATTCATCACACTTCTTTTTGTAGCTTTCCTTAAGCTCTCCAGTGATAATCACACTGCCACCTCTCTGTTTCCTTTATTATTCATCAGACTGCCTCATAGAAAGAAAAATGTGGTTAAACCTGCCTTTCTAAATAGACTCTGAGATCACTGACATCTGGGACCACTGCTTAATTATGAGTATTTTTTTCCCAGAATCTAAAACAGTGAAGCACTCTTGTCGCTAGATGAATATTTGCTTTGAGTATTTGTGCCCTGTCTATCTTTTCTAATTTTTATTGGGTGCCTTAGTGATTTGCTTGATTTGCTTTCTCTTTGCCTTGAGCTACTTGTATCTGACAGAAGAAAAAACAACAAAACCTTTATTTTCCTTGTGCTACTTTGCCAACTAATGATAACACACATTCTGAAGACTGAGTACACTGTGTCTGAAGCAACCTCCCACCGTAACAACTCTTGTTTGTCCCTGATCCACAGGGCAGGATTTTTAATCTGGTGTAGATATTACTATTCCCTTTAACTAATCTTCCAGGGCTTTCACATGCATTTATGTTTTTGTCCACATTTTCTATTTTATTTTCTCAAAAAATGAATTCCTATCCTAAAATGAATATGAGAAAATCATGCTCGCTCTTTGACGTGTGTTCCTGTTGCTCTTTCATGTTGTTTTCATCTGCAGTCATTCTTAAACATAGAGCTGAACAATCTGGCTGTGGTCATTAATTGAAGAACACAAATAAATCAAAACTAGATATTTCCTCTAAAGCAGCATCTCATTGGGGAAAAAAAAAAGGAGACAGGCTCGATAGGACAATTCCTGTGTATATTTTCAGTGTTGCATGCCAATATTGGAAAAACACTTTTACCTCCGCATAGCAATTACTAGCCAGGGTACTGGGTATTCATTTGCTTTATGATGAACTATGCTGTTATATGTTATAGAAGTATGAATCCCCATTATAAGAAAAATTTGGTATCTTTTGAGCATTAATTCTAACGGGTCAAAAGACAACTAAACAATTATCCATATCATCAAAGAATCATTCACATGGGACACATATTTTCTAGATCTCATGTGTTTTTTTTGTTTTGTTTTTGGGTTTTTCTCCGGTACCGGGAACCGAACTCACGACCTTGTGCTTGCCAGGCAGGCGCTTTGCCACTGAGCTAAATCCCCAGCCTTAGATCTCATGTTCTTAATGAAGATATTTATTATTACCTACAATGTTTAAACAGGATGATAAGTTATAAAATACAAATTGGTACATTTAGATAAAGTAAAATTTTAACAAAGTTTTAGCAAAAATTTGACAAAATGTGCACCAGCAAATAAGCATACAGATATACAGAATTGAGGTTTCTAGCGGATATATAGTAAAGAGGTTAAATGAAGAACTATATATGAAACTATATATGTAAAAGCAAAACCAAAACAAATATATGTAGCGTCCTCATCTGCAGAGTCTACCAATTGCATATTGGAAATGTTTGTGGAACAAAATTGTGTCTTTACTGAGAACATGTACAGCTTACTTTTTGTCATTATTCTCCAAACAGTGCAAGAAAAGCATTATTTTATAGTATTTACACTGCATTAGGTATCCCAAACTATTCAGGAACAATTCAAAGTATAAGAAGGTTTATGTAGAGTAGATGCAAATACTCTACCACTATGTATAAAGGTCTTGACTACCTGTTGAGTTTGTTATCCACTGGGGACCCAAGAACAAATCCCTCTTGGATAACAAGGAGGTCTGTATTTCAAAGGAAACATGGATAAATGTATATAAATGGGAAGTACATCAAACAGAGTATCTGAATATTTAATGAGATGTATGTAAATGTTCTCTTGGTTTTAGAATCTGAAATATATAAATTAACATAAAATATGTCAATTTATAACCATTGTATTAGTTTTCTATAGTAGAATAAATCCATACTTTAAGTTTTTCATGTTTACTGTTCATCATCTCTCAGTTTCTATAAATTAGGATTCTGAGCATAGTTCAGTTGAGTTACTAGGGCCTCATAGAACCGAACTCACAGTGTTTGCAGGGCTCTGTTCTTGTCTGGAGATTTGATTAATTAAAGTTGCATTTTCTTGCTCTTTGAGGTTGCCGGTAGAATGCATTTCCTTGAGGCTATAGGATTCATAGAAGCTTGCCTCTTCAAAGCCAGCAACAGAAGAGTGAAGTAGAGGGAGAGAAAGTCTCTGCTGCTTCATTGCTCAAATTCTAGACTCTCTTTTAAAAGTTTCACTTCACGAGATAAGTCAACTCAGGACCATCTCACTCATGAAGGATCTAAAGTCAACTGTTTAGGAACTTTTATCGTACATCAAAATCCCATAAAGTGTGTCATATAGTGTAATCTACTCAAAGGAGTGGCTTCCTAACCCTGACCTCACGTGCTATTGGTTAGATACAACTCACAGAGTCTGTTCAGATTCAAGAAGGAGTGACAAAAAGGGAACTTCTGGTGTGCACCCCAGGACATGGTCACCCTTATGAGAAAGAATTTAAGAAGCTGGCTAAATTCATTTTGATGAGGGGTTTGGTAATTTACAGTAAAACATACTTTCAAATTCAGTGATGGTATGCATACAGAGACATCCAAAAGATGTATGTGAGATGCTTGTGGCACTATTGGCCTCAATATTCATGAAAAGATAACTAGCTAAACTGGCTACATTTATACAATGCATACTTTTACACAGCAAAGATGATAATCAGTGATGCAGAGACCCAGTAGGCTAACATGAATACATCTGAGAAACTACAGTGAAAACTACCAGTTGCTAAAAGAATGTAGGCAGTATGATATTAATTATATAAAGATTCAAAACATATGAAAGGGTATTATATAGGGGTCATACTGTATATACTACACGTGCACAAAGAATGAAGGAAATGTGTAGATAATAACAGCAGTGTTAGTATTTGGAATTTTAAAAGTATGCATTAGTGAGCTTTTCATCATTCTGACAAAATTCCTGAGGTGAACAACTTACAAGAAAGAAAGCTATACCTTGGCTCATGGATTTTGAGATTTCAGTTGTTCCTTGGCACTGTCACTTTGTGTTTATGGCCCAAAGTGCATCATGGGAAGAGCACATGGTGGAGGAATCTGTTGAAGTCATGGTCGTTGAGTAGCACAAAGAGAGAAGAAGGGCTTTGGGTGCAAATATCACCTTTGAGAGCATGATTTTAAATACTAACTTTCTCCACTAAACCCCATTTCCCTCCCAGTGACTCCAAGGCCTTCAACCTTGGCCTTTACTCAGCTATTGACCATTAGTCAGCCTTCCAATCACAGAGAAAACAAAATACATTGAAAACCACAGATTAAAAAAGAATCCACATTTAATTTGGCTCACATTGTTAGAGGTTTCAATCACTGGTTGGCAGGCTCCACGGCAGAAACATCAAGGCAGAAGGTCTGGGGAAGCCAAGATGCTTTGTTCATGGTAACTGTGGTGCAGACCAAGGAAACTGTGCCTAAGAGGACTGTACAATAGAGCATGTACAGTAGTGAGGTCATCCCTGAAACCCCGTACAGACACACCAGGAGTGTGCTTCACTAATCTGCTAGGTATGTCTTAATCCACTCAGTTGAGGTATCAGCATTAACAGTCACAATCCCCTTCAGGGGTTCCATGCCTGGCATTACAATCCTTCCTTTGAAATCTATGTAGAAACCTCCCTGAACCCATGATTCTTACACTCTGCATGCCAGTAAACCCGTCAGAACATAGATAACACCAAGTGGATGCAGAGAGAGGCCCCTTTGGAGCATAGCTGCAGCAGCAGCCTCTGAGTGCCTAGGTGCTTGAGCCTGGCAAAATCCATTCCAGGAAAGCAATTCCCAAGGAGGTATTTCTTTTATTCTTTTTCTTTTCTTTTTTTTCAAGATAAGGTCTCACTGTGTAGTTCAGCCTAGCCTTGTACTCACTATGCAGCTTAGGTTAGTCTTGAACTCATAACAATCCTCCTCCTCAGTCTCCTTAGTGTTGGGTTACAAGCATGTGCATCATTCTTGGCTTGAGTCTTTTCTTTTCTTATTTTTTGTTTTAAACATAAAAGAACAAAAGCATAGTAACAAACAGACATGAAGAAAACAACACCAGAACAATAAAAACAATACAGAATTTCAGGCAAAGTGATAAGAAATTAACAATGGTTTGCTGTACTGCATATTGTTATCTTCAAATCATTTACTCAGTTAAACAAATATAGTCATTTAAGATTGATCAAACAATTAAACACGAACTGTTCCTCTCCCTAAAGCAACAGAAATTAGTAGTACAATTATCTTAGCTATCTTAAGTAGGTGTCCCAAGGGCTCCCTTTGCAAATGAATGTTTGACACATTTTTTATCCCTAAACCTATAGTGGATGGAGTCCCGGTATTCCCTGAGATGTCCTCAAGGTATCTTTTTCCATAGTTCCGTACAAAGTAGTTTTCATAGCTCTGCACAATATACTTTTAATGGCACCAATATCTTTAGCAGCCACACCTGCTTTGGCCCAATTTAACACATGATTGGCTCTAGGCCAAAAATTAAATTTTTCAAATGTTTCCGTTCTACAATTTGTTTCTAGTTCTCACTTAAAATCTAGCATTAAGCAGCCAGCAGTACCCATGTCACAGTCTGATTGTCTTATTTTGGTATCAGAATAATTAGTTCCCCACCTTTAATATCAGTTACCTGTAAAGTCTAAGGAAATTGGCAGAGTACAGACAAATTTTCTACCAAAGTGTAACAATACAGAATTTGTACAGAAGTGTAACAATACATGGCCTCTAGTCCTACTGTCAGTAGAGATCTTGTTCCCAACTAAGACATTCTGAGACTGGCCCTTTTATTTATCTACATTCTTGTTAACATTCTGGCCTTCTCAGCTCTAATTCTTGCTCATGAAAAACTGTTCACAATGTCCTAAGGCTTCTATAAATTGCATCTCTAAAGCTTTCTCAACTCCTCCCTCACACCAGTTTCAACTTCTGTACCACATGGTAAGATATAGTCACAGCAATTACGTCACCTGTCTTGTACCAGTTTTCTGTATTTACCAGTTATCACCTCCCTGAGACGCAATTCTAAACATCCACAAGCTAAAGAAGAAGACCTTTAATTTGTTTCAAAGTTTTCGGGATTCAGTCCATGGTTGGCTGGTTTCAGGCAGAAACATCATGGCTGATAAGCACGACAAAATGATGTTTGGTTCACGGCAGCCAGGAGGGAAAGTAAGGAAGCAATGCCCAAGTATAACAAGAGTCGATGTATAGTAACCAAGGGCACACCTCTCCGACCCATGAAGACATACCTACTAGGTTGCTTTACTGATCTGCTAGAGGTTTCTTAATCCAATGACTTTAATATAACACAATTGGCATAAGTAAGATCCAAACCATGAGAAGGTATGAGTTTATGTGGATGTGGAAAATAAAATATGTGTTTACCAGTTGGAGAAAAATTAATCTATAACTATAACTTTCATATTTTCAATCAGATTCTTATTTTAAAACCTAGTACAGAATCTTTGTGCTTTTGCTTCTACTGAGACAGTTTCCTATTTTAATCTAGAATTTTTCAACTCTTACAAATAAGACTGAAGAGGTTAATAAGGAAAAATTCATAAGTAAAAATTTGTTCACTTTTGAATTCCCTTATCAAAATACTTTGAATGCTATCAGAATATTTTATGTATGATTGTGACCAATAAACTTGATATGTCTACTTCACTGGATTTAGCAGATTACTAAAGTGTTCTCCTGGACTATCTGGGTGGCATCTCTGACTTCTTAAGGATTCCACTGCAATTTTGGCTTTATACCCATAGCTTCCCTGAACTGGCCTTTCACTTGATCCTTACCTGGTTTCCCAGGGCTTCTTTTGAAATCTAGGTGGAACCTTCCCTGACACCACTACTTTTGCATTCTGCATAGTGATAAAACCAGCTACATGTGGACAATGCAAAGGTCTGCTGTCAGGAAAAACAAATTTAGGCCCTTTTGGTACATGACTGTAGCAGGCTTCTTAGTTCCTGGATGGCTGATAAGAGAAAATGAATTGCAGAGACCTATTCCCTAAGGAAACCTTCCAGAGCAAGTGTCTCTGAAAGTTTGACTGTCTTGTACTTTTGAGTCTTCAATGTGTGGGGTCTCACAGGCTTCCAAGATGCCACTGGGCATTTAGTTAATATCTTTGCACAAAGTACTTTGTTTCTTATTACTGCACTAATTTATTTGGCCCCCACTATTTTTGGCCCCAAGTTACACATAGTTTCTTTTGGGCAAAAATTTAAGTTTTCAATTTTTTTCTTCCTTTTACTTTGCCTCCAATTTTCACTATAAATCTGGGTAAAAGGATCCAGCACTACACAAGCCACAGTCTGAATGTTGGTTTATATTGACTTTTCCTCTTCCAGATTAACTAGTCCACTGCCCTTAATCTCAGTCTCTAGTAAAGTCCTATTACATGGGCAAAATATAGACGAATTTCCTGCCACAACATAGCACATATGGCCTCTAATCCTGCTGTCAAGGATCCTTATGCTGGCCTTAACTATTTGCCTTTTCTTCAGCATTCTGGTCTTCTGAGATATGTCCAGAATCATCCAGAACATGCTGGTTACAATATCCTGGGGTTTCTCTAGCTTCCACCTCCAAAACTTTCCAAATTCCTCTCGCAAACAAGTTCCAAGGGAATCTAACCAATATGGTTTGGTACAGTCACAGCAATGACCCTACTTACAATACCAACTTTCTGTATTAGTCAACTTTCTGTTTCTAGAACTAACACCTCACATTCACAACTTAAATGTAGAAAAGTTTAATTGATTCACAACTTAAGCCTATAATTGGCTTTGTCCAAGGCAAAAACACCATGATGAAAGGTTGTGAGAGGAACAAAGCTGTTCAGTTCATGATAATAAAGAAGCAGAAAAGGCGAGCAGTGTGGAAGAGTAACAGGCAAGCACAGTGCACAAAACTGTTGGGAATGAAGCCAAAGTTGCAGCGGAGTCCTTGGGAAGTCAGAGAAGTAAGGAAAGTGGAATGTCTGTCCAGGAAAGCTACAGGTAACCCATACAAGTTTGAGGCCATGTGGGCAATGAAAGTGGAGATGCCTGAGCCCTTTGGAAGGCGCATTTTACAACCATTGGCCTTGGATGCCAGATAGAGAGATATACGACTTAGTGTTTTCCCTGTTGAGTTTTGCTCTTGTTTTCTTCCTATTCTTTTCTGTACCTCTATTCTTCCCTTTTGTAATGGGAATATTGACTCTTTGTCATTGTACCTTGCGATTATGTAACTTACTTTTTGTTAATTTTTAAAGAGATACTCAGCTAAGAGTATGCTCCTTTTTTCAGCACCTGGAATCGAACTCATGACCTTGCGCTTGCTGGGCAGGCACTGTACTGCTGAGCTAAATCCCCAGCTCCTATGGTATGCTTAAGTTTAAGAAAAGCCCTGGACTTGTACTTTTGAAAAGGCTGGAAATATTAAGACTTTGAAGAAAAGATAATTGTGTGTCCAGTGGTATATATGGGATAGCTATATTGTGTTAGATGTTACACACTTGTGATTATTTTTATTTGGAGATTAATTATAGTCTAATGACATATGTTCGGGTGTGATGATGACAAGGGGTGAATTGCAACCATCAGTCTTGACATGTTAAATACAGTGGATTAAAAATACATAATAAATTAATTAATCATACCCCTGGGTTTGTCTAGGTGATGGAGTTGTGGCCTTGGAGATATATAT
>NW_004955410.1:18222822-18258890 GCF_000276665.1 Chinchilla lanigera | reverse complement strand
TATATAAGATAGATAGATAGATAGATAGATGATAGATATATCTCCCTCACCCCTTCCTGTCTGGCACTGTTCCTCAGCTGTTTCCGAGTCACTATGTAGTGAAAACCCTTTTCCCTCTAAGTCCTTTTCCCATCATATTTCTTCCATGAAGCCTGCTAATTATAGACTGAATACAGAGACAATTAACAATTTCTTCAAGGTCTGTGTGTTCAGTATGATGTCCAGCAACATTGAAGCCACATAATACCCTGATTATAGCTCACTGTTAAGAGTGGTAAAATATGTATTCCAGAGATTCAATTGTATTTATAAGTTTAGAATTATAAATAATCTTTGGTTTTCATGTATGTACTATAACTTAGTACATTGGCCCTAAATACCATGAATACTACTATTACTATGACAATATTTCTATATGTTGTTTTCACAATATTCCAAACTAAGTTTTTATCTATTGCCTGTGACTTATTTTTCAGAATAAAATATTAAAGGTATGTTTTAGCCAAACTTTACAGGAACAAAGATCATATTTAAGCAATATCAAATAGTGTGTTAATATTCAAGAACTACGATGGAAACAAAAATAATTCAAGACAGAATCTAAGCTCTCCAAAAATATTGTATTAAAAAATCTTTTAGTAAAACCTTCAAGAATCAACACAGAAAACAAAATAAAATTTTAAAATACAGAAAGACAAGTTACAGAAGCAAAATGCATCCTCAGAACTGCATCCCACTCAGAACAAGTCCAGGAGACAATGAGAAAGAGGAAAATGGAAGACAGACCCCTAACATTTCTGAAATAATAGCATAGAAGTAAAGAAATGCATCCATGAGGTATAGAGGCAATCAGATCAGAAATAATCTCTCAGGTAAAAAAGAAATGTCAACATTTATAGAGGAATTGCTCAGTAAATGTAGAATAGAGATACATAAAAAATAGATGATGATAGGGAGAAAATAAAATCCATAAATGACCAATATAGGAAATAAATAGAATGCATGAACTGGATTCAAAGAGACATCCAGGAAATTAAAAATTCAACTGAAAGCTGCAAAAACTGCTTGAAAGAAACTGAAGACAGATTTTCAGACCTTAAAGACAGGATCTTGGCTAGACAGCGTGAAATGAAAGATGTCTTGAAAATAACAAAAGGCCATGAAATAACAATTCAGCAGCTGCAAGACAATGCAAAGAAACATAATATAAAAACAACTAGTGTCAATGAAAAAGCAGGAGTCAACACAAATGGCATAAAAAGAAAAAAAAAAAAAAACTAATGGCAAAAGGAATAGCAGGAAATTTCCCAAGCATGGGAAAAGAATCTGGCATATAAACAAGTGAGGCATATAGAAGTCCAATTAGCCATAACCTAAATAAATTTGCACCCAAACATACAATAATCAGGATCCGAGAAATTCAGCACAAGAATAGAATAGTAAAAGCTGCTAGAGAAAAGAAACAGATCACGTATAGAGGAAAACCATTGAGAATCATGATAGACTTCTCAACACCAGTCCTCAAGTCAAGCAAAGCTTGGAGTTAAATATTTCAACCCCTGAAAGAAAACAGTTTCTAACCCAGATTGTTGTACCCTGCAAAACTATCTCTCAAAATTAATGGAGAAATAAGATTCTTCTGTGACAAAGAACAACTGAAGAAATTTATGAGCACTAAACCCACACTACAAAGGGTACTGAAAGATATTCTAGGCAGAGATAACAATGACCAAAATTCTAAGAACAACAATAGAAAGAAAGCACCAAGCAAGGCAAGCAGTTAAACAGAGAAGCAAAATAGGGAACCAACAACAGGAAAATAACCTCAGAGATATAAGCCAATATGTATTAGTTATGACCATCATAGTAAATGGCCTCAATTCATAAATCGAAAGACTCAGAGTGGCAGAATCAATCAACAAAGAAAATCCAACAATTTTCTGTATACAATAAACATATTTAACTCAAAAACAAATTCATAGACTGAAAGTCATAGGATGGAAAACAATACTTCATGTGACAGGAAGCCAGAAAATAGCAGGGGTAGCTATTCTGTTTGCAGACAATGTGAACTTCAGAGAATGATCAAAAGACATAAAGAAGGTCACTACATACTTTTTAGGGGAAAACTTCAAGAGAAGGTAACAATCATAAATATATAGTTGCACCAAATATGAGAGCACGCTAATATAAAAGACAATAACACAATATTTTTTGGTACCAGGAATCAAACTCTGGACCTTGCACTTGCCAGGCAGGTGCTTGTGCCACTGAGCTATATCCCCAGCCTAGTAATACAATTTTAATGGGGAAACTTAATATCCCATTGTCATAAATAGATAGATCAACCAGACAGAAAAACAGCAAAGAAATACCAGAACTAAACCAAACCTGTGAAAAAATAGACTTAGTTGGTGTTAACAGAGTATTCTCCCAAACATCAGAATATACACTATGTCCAGCTGAACGTGAGATATTCTCTAAAATAGACCATATACCAGCCCACAGAACATGCTTAAGTAAATGCAAAAGAATTGAAAATATCCCATGAGCATTATCTGACTGTAGTGAAATGAAACTGGAAATTAATGGCAAAAGAAACCAGAGAAACTCCACAAAGACATGGAAATTAAATAACACCTTCCCAAACAGCCAATAGGTCGCAGATTAAATTGAAACTCACTCAGCCACCTTGTCTTTGACAAAAGAGCCAAACATGTTCACTGGAAGAAAGATAATCTCTTTATTAAAATTGTGCTGGAAACACTGGCTCTATATGCTGAGGACTAAAACATGACCCATCTAAACTATCACCATGTACTAACCTAAAGTCAAATTGGATCTAAATATTGAAACAGAAAGAGTAAGTCTACTAAAAGAGAAAATAGAACTCTTGAAGACATAGGTGTAGGTCAAGAGTTCATGAATAAAATCCAGACTGCATGGAAGATACTCCAAAGCATCAACAACTGGAATCTCATCTTATTGAAAAGCTTTTACACAGCAAAATAAATCACTCACAAAGTGAAAACACAACCCACAAAATGGTAAAATATTTTAGCCAATTATCCCTCAAAGAAAGGACTTCTATTTAGAATATATAAGGAATTCAAAAAAATCAATTCCCCCAGGTCAGAAACCCAATCCAAAACTGGGCATCTGAGATGAATATACACTTCTCAGATGAAAAAATACAAATGTTAAATAAATACATGAAAAAATGTTCAACATCACTGGTTATTTGAGAAATGCAAATTAATACAACACTGAGATTCCATCTCATCCCAGAAAGAATGGGTACCATCAAGAAATCAATCAACAACAAATGCTGGAAGAGCTGTGGGGAAAAAGGTACCCTTCTCCACTCTTAGTGGGAGTGCAGATTGCTACAACCACTGTGGAAATCAGTGTGGAGATTTCTCAAAACCTAGAATTACTGATCTAGTTCCATCCAGTTATTTCTCTTCTGGTCATCTTCCCAGAAGAATTAAAAACACCATCACACAGTGATATATATGCACCCAGGTTTACCGCAGCACAATTTGCAATAACTAAATCTTGGAAACAACCCAAATTCCCATCATCTGAGGAATGGATTAAAGGATGTGCTATTTTCACTCAATGAAGTACTACTCAGCCACAAACAGGACAAACTTGAGACTCTTTTAGGTAAATGGATGCAACTTGAGACTATACTCAAAAGTGAAATAAGTCAAAATCACATGTGTACACATCAGATTGTCTCTGTTCTGTAAGAATTTCAAAGAGTAAATAAAATGTAATATACAATAATATACAATAGATATTATGAAATGAGAGGAAATTGTTTGAAAGGAAAAAGGAACTAGGATGAGTGAAAGGGTAAAGAACAGGCCTAATGTTAGCCTCTCTTAGTTCACTGAAAATGAAGTTTTGTGCTAATATTATTGGAGAAATTTTTATGCCCATATCTTGTACTTTGAGCAACTACTTTAAAGATAACAACATGTAATGTATTAACTATTGTTATCCTCCTATTATTTTGCTGTAAAATTTTGTGTAAACTTTTTTCCTTTGTATAATCTTTTTTTATACCTAAATTTTAAAAATCTATTTTACTTAAAGAGCTTAATCAGCTATAATTACAAAGGCAATATCCTGAATTGGTCTCTGTGAAAATTTGTGCATGGGTATGTCCGTATTTGTGCATATCTGTGGATACAAGTGAGCATGTTCATGCCTGTGTACATTCATGTACGCTTATTTATTTGTGTCAGGTAACTTATATAGAGACTTATATAGAGACTTACATATCAAAATTTCAGTTCTCCATCCTTTTCCAGTATGTATTTACAAATACTTATTTAAAATACAGCCTGGCATGGTGGCGAAAACCTGTAATCCCAGCACTCAGGATGCTGAGGCAGGAGGATCATTGTGAGTTTGAGACCAGCCTGGGCTACAAAGTGAGCTCAAGACCAGCCTGAACTGCATAGCGAGACTCTGCCTCAAAAAAGACCCCCCCAAAATGCCTTAAGATTAAAATTATATATATCTAAGTAGAAGGATAATGCATTTTCTCTGTGAACAAACCTTTAAGAAGAAATCTGCTAGTTGAGCATAGATCACAGACAGTGATTTAGGCTTTCCCTGGACTTCCAACTGCTGCTAAATTTAGGCCATCCTAGCCAGGGATGTAGAGGTGCATTCTTTCTCTGCTAATATCCACACAGCTGCAGCTCACCAATCTTTTCTGAAAATAAACCCTATTTAAAATATTACAACCTACTTTCACACCTCAATCTTAAGAAATGTAATTTATTTTCACTATCTATTTTTAGAAAGTTGTGTTAGAACTATGGCAATATGTTTGTCAGAAATTCTGTTCTTTTGAGGACTGTTTCTCAATTGTCTTGAATGCATTACACCCTATTATATAATTAGTTTGGTCAAAATTTTAGTTTTTAAAAGTTGTTTCTTTCATATTAAAACTTTCTTTGTTTGTTTCTGTTTTGTTTCTCTTTTTCTTGATCATTAACATAGAGAAGAGACCAACTAGTCCATTACTACTTTTGCAATTCTGGAGACAAATTTTTGTAGATTGAAATTAAAAGCATAATATGTAAAAATAACCATTCTTTCAGTTCAGTCATGTAATGTAATAGACATGGAGTATGTGGCAATTAATAGGTGCCTTATATAAGAGATTACATCTTCCTGAGATCATTTGTATTCTTTTTCTCCAAGATGGGAATCATATATAAAGCATTTTAATATCAAAGGAACAGTTTTAGGATAGATTCAGCCCCAAACCTACACTGCTAAAATGTCATACATTTAACCACCTCAGAGTTTATAGTTGAACTGCATGTTTTTAAATTGCAAATCAGACATTATCTTATTGGAGGATAAAGGAGGACAGATGTGGATGTCACATATTTGGATGAAATTTTAGAGAGAGTCCTTTGATCGGAGTATAGATCATAGAATAAAATGACTTGCTTACTAATGCGTGAAGATTTTATTAACATATGAAGTAATCTAATGGTCAAAGGGGTAGAGACAAAGTATGACTTGCTTTCAAAATGTTATGTGAATATTCATACGGATTGCCATTTTAGACAAATTTTAAAGAAAAGTATATTCCAAAAGTTTCCCAATTTCATTTCTAAAAGAGTTTGCAGTTTCTGATTAAAATCTCTCTAGACCTACAACTTTGGATAATTAACCAAAAATGAATATTTTATCAACCAAAGGAAGGCAAAATTTTATATTTCAATACTAGCAACAAGAGAAAACCAAAGAAGAAAATGACATTGTCAGTGTTTCTCAGTGGTACTTTGGTGAACTAGGATATATGTGGAAATCTAAATGTTGTGGATTTTTTAAACCAAAACAAAATCGTATAAAATCAAAATATACATTTTCTACTGTTGACATCTATGTCTCAGTGTGTAAGCTGAATATTACTCTCTCTTAATATTCTGGATTTTTGCAAGAGTTAGTTGATTCTGTGAGCATTCGTAAAATAGCATTTCATAAGAAGTTGCCAGTGTGCCTCAGTAGTGATTGTCCTTAGGCAGTTGTTTAGCTTGAAGCTAAGTAATAGCACTAATCAAATGGTCAGTATTTTCTAGGATTTAAAGATTAGAATGCATTAGTTCCTTTCCAGTAGTCATCACTTTCCAGGAGGGGCCCAAAGAGACTAAATTTATTATTTTTAATTAATAGAAAAATTAGTACAATTAGTGAACACATACATTTGTAATTAAAAAACAATTTTAGTATCTATGTTGCTGAATCAAGCAGATATAGTACAATGCAAAGTGTGAGTGTGCATTACAGATTCTTTGGGAAAGGAGTTAATAGGTGATATTTTTAGTAGGTTTCTGCTTTTTTATGTGGGACACAGAACCTTGTGAAGATAAGTTTATCAGCTTCCAATAGTTAATATTCTAAAAAAAAGTCTATGTTGAAAATTCTCCTTGTCTGACGGATTGCGAAAGCTATTCAGTTATTCTTCCTCAGGTAGTATTCCATCTTGAGCATGAAGAAAAAAGTCCTTTGTCCTTTTTTGTTTATTCTTCTGCATTTCATTCTTATTCACTGTATTTGAAAAGTCTTTTTGAAAGACCCAAATTCACCTTGTTCCCTGACAAAAGAAAACAAAATCAGGCTTACATATCAGTGTTTTCGGTTTCTGTGTTCAGGATCCTTAACATTTGAAAAAGGATGTGTGGTGCTGGAGTCCCATTTTTTTCTTTTATTCTTAGACTCCCACTTCTTCAGCCATCCATGTCTACAAGGTCCTAGGTTGGAAGGAGACACAGAGTAAATATTTACATCCATGATAGCCACATTGGTGCATGTCTCTAATTCCAGCAGTCTGGGAGGCCAAAGAGGGAGGATTGCAGTTTTAAGTCAAACCTGGGCAACTTAGTGACATATGGAGAACATGTCTCAAAATAAAATAAAATGATCTGTCACTGATGAAGTCCAGTGGGAAAGCACTTGTTCTGATTCACAGTACTGGGGGAAAAAGACACAGACAAAATCCTTTAAATGTAAAGCAGATTTCTCAAAGAGGAATCTGCCTCAACACACTCTATTCAGGGTTGCATGTTGTAAAAGATTTTATCCCTGTGCATGATTTCTCATTTTCACCTCACCTCCAAGTCTCTATTCTAAAGGTGTTCTTAAAGTCAAATGTGGAAAGAAGAACTGAAAATTCTCTGAAAATCACTTTCTTAAGCAGAATAAAGTAAAGTAATAATTCAAGCTTAAAATACTGACTCTAAAAATGTGCACAATACAAAGCTTGTTATATTTCTCTGCTTTGCATCACCAAAGAATCCCCTTGAACTTTCTCTTTTGGATCTTTTATATGTCAGTGGAGCCCCAAAATAACACAATTGTGAATCTTATATTAAGCCACCCACATACTCTTTTAAAAGGTTTGTAGATTTTCAGTTTTTCTCCCCACCAGGGAGATATATATATATATGTCCAATACTATATAAAGAGCTTAAATTTTTATTTATACAAGAAAAGAAAACAATCTTTCTTGAGAATCATTTATTACATACTGTGCACATGTTATTTCTTAAATTCTAATAGCTCTAATAGGTGGCTGTTACCTATTTTTCATGAGAAAGAAAATTGAGTCTCAGATAAGTGAAGTGATTCACTTTACACAGGGAAGAAACCTGGCTCAGAATTTGAATGGAAATGCAGATCTCTCTCCTTCAGCATGGCAAAAATATAATTCTTTTTCTTTAGATGCTCTAGTCTGTAAATTAGTAATTAAAGAGCAATATGACCAGTGTATTTCCAAATTAATCAATAATGATATCCATCAAATCTGCCTGTTGTTTTTACTGCATGCCTTCATTAAAATTCTTTCCCAAGTTTTTATCATTTTTCATAGATTTCCACTGTTATTTTCTTCTTGCTGTTCAATTTCTAACTCAATTCTCTGCTTTATATATTATTTATATATTGTTGAGAAAGCAGAAGTAATCAATGAGAACTTTTCTATTTCCTAAGAACTAAATTTAAGAAACTGCTTATCCTTGCACCCATTTTTAAGATTAACTTTTACCATCACATATTTTCTGGACCTTGACTCCTGGTGCTTTTTTATGAACAGTGAAACACTAGTCAGTTCCTCTGTCTTCCAAAGTTTGAAGCTGTCTCATGAATAAACCTTAAAACCAAAAATGTATTCCAAAAAAATGGAAAAAGTCACACACACACAGATACATACTCACACACACACACACACACACACACACACACACACACACACAACCAAAAACAATTGAGTTCCCATTCTCCTCTGTTGGCTACTTCTTATAATCACATTTGTCCAAAGCTAACGACTTTCATATCCTTATTTCTAAACTGACTTTCTCCCATCTCCCCTGCCCAGCTTCAAACAAACTGCTGTTGCTACGGTCCCCACTGACAGCCATGTTGTCATGGGTTCCTTTAATCACCATCTAATTTAATTACTCAGCACTTCTGGAAAAGTGTCTTCTGTCTTCTCCTTGAAGGGTTATTTTCTTTCTGTTCTGTTGTCTTCTTTGACACTGAATTCTAATTCTTTTTCTGGGGTGGAGTGAGGGCAGTAGGAAAAGTGTTTTTCTATCTCCAGTTTCTACTTATAGGTTCTGCTTGCCAGTTTAACCCTTGGCTCTCTGTCTCTACCTACAGTTTTGCTCCAGATGTATTGGGCAGTTCATATGTGCAAATTTAGATCCATCCTTTGCCTTATCTCATTCTGCTCTAAGCCTCCTGAGACTGACACTGGTGAGACTCCATTAAGAGTGCTCTTTGCCCTCTGGTTTAGGGTTAGGTTGGGTCAGTGTGAGGTATCCAAGACGACAGTGTGCGGTATCCAAGCGATAGCTTTAAGCTGCAGAAGAAGATATGGGGTATGTAATATTATGAGTTGTCCAGTATAAATGATATTTAATGCTATCAGATAGATAACTTTGGCTAGTGTGGGAGCAATGACACACAGTGTGCATTAAACTTTGTTTGTCTTAAGAGAGAATTTCCTATTAAACTGCAAAGACCATAATCAGTCCACACCCTTACTTAATTGTCAACAGCCAATTTAGCCTTTGAATCAAGATCATGTTTTTTCAGACACGGACCAATGATACAAGATGGTAACCCACGGCGATTCTGTCATTGGAGAGTCTTTACTGGTCCATATTTGTTTAAGTTAAGGCCCTGTTCAGCCCCACGCTGTGATCTGATTCTGAGTCTAGTTCTGATCAATCCTGCAGCTCCCCCGCTTTCTTCACCTGGATCAGATCTGCCTCAGAATCTGAAGTCTTTCCCTGCTCAGCCCTTGTTGCATTTTCACTCTTTCATCACTCCTATGAACAATTTCCTGGTAGCATTTACATCCCTAATTCCATCTCTGTGTGTCCTGATGAAGGAAATCAAACATGAAGCTCTCGGTACGAAACAGATGGCACACTTAAAATGACTAATGAAGAGTGAGATGAAAGGATTCCTTAAGATGTGTGGGAAAAGGTTAGAAAAGCTCACAGAGTCTGGTGTTGTGTCCTGTACTTGTAATAGTTGGGAGCTTGTCAAATCTATGCTTGAAGGGACCCTATGTACAGTGTGGGAGCTGATAAGCACAGCCATGGCATGAATGTCCCCTCTAAACTCATGTTAACCTTCAGCTGTCATTGTAACAGCATTAAAAGTTTGTACCTTTGAGAAGGGATTAAGCCATAAGGGCTCTGCCAGGATAAAGGGCAAATTTGGTCTTCTTTTGCTTCTTTGTTCTTCTACCTTCCACTATGCGATAACATAGAAAAAGGCTCATGCCTGGTATTATCAACTCTATCTTGGATTCTAGAACTGTAAGGAAACATATTTCTCCTCATTATGCATCACCCGCTTTCTGAGATCCTGCTATAGCAGCACAAAATGGGCTGAAACAAGTCATTCCCTAGAGGAAAACACATCCTTCTTAGAATGACTTAGCGAGAAGGGATTGGGGTAATAAATTCCCTGATTTATTCTTCTCCAAACCTGTGCTAGAACCCACTGCCTCACCTCTCAAATTTGGCAAGTCCCAAAATACAGTACTGAAAATCTTTTTTTGTTAAACCTGGAATTCCCTTATTGGAGAATTATTCAAATTTTTACCTTTTCACACCTTGTGTTTAAACCAGAAATTTAGGAATCATTCTTACTTCCCTTATCTTGCACACAAAGTAATTTATCTGTTATCAAGTTCTGTTTCTAACATGCATCTTGACTAAACCTTTCACTTCATCTTTATAGCCACTTCTTGCAGCCATAAGCTCTTTTCTGGTACTACAACAGCCTACGAAGTGATTTTCCCACTTCTGTTCTTGTCCACTTCCTCTCCACTGCTCAGAATGAACTTCTTAAAGTACACATCAGAAAAACTGGTCTGAACAAAAATTCCTTAGTGGTTTCATATTCTACTTTGAAAATCATGCACTATCTTTAATCTGACCCTTCA
The DNA here is from genome assembly GCF_000276665.1 of Chinchilla lanigera. Lineage (NCBI taxonomy): Eukaryota > Metazoa > Chordata > Mammalia > Rodentia > Chinchillidae > Chinchilla > Chinchilla lanigera. Next base: position 18,248,392 of record NW_004955410.1, on the reverse strand, counting down.
GAAAAGTCATGTTGTTGCCTGAGCTATTTTTCCAGCTACTCCTGTGTCTTGCTGTTTCTTGTTCACCAGGATCTAGTCACAATTGCATTCTTTAGAGATCTAAATATTTCCAGTTTTTCCCCTCACTTCAGAGCTGCTTTTCAGACTTTGTAACCTCTCTCAAGGGCTTACCTGTTAATCAACCTATTACTCGGTTTAAAGGAAACTTTTTCTATGGGCTCCTTACTGGATATTCCCAACTGATCTAGAAGTCCAGAATTTCGACAGAATTCTGTTGCCCTTTTCCATAGAACTCTTTACAGTTTACAATTACTCAGTATAGTTGGCTTGTTTAATGTTGAGCCTTCATCCTAAACAAGATCCAGGATCTCAGATATCGTGTCTCCTAGACAATCAGTATATATATCCAGCTTTTGGCACAATGAGCCAGGTACTTTGGACTTCATTTAGAATTCTTTCTAAAATTAAATTAATAAATAAGTATAAATCAAATTATACATTCAATAATCCATTGTTTAATCAATCAGCAATTCTGTGATGATTACTTGGCCCTGCATCTTTACTGACCTCTAGGATTTCTTCCTTCTGTTTACCATACATACAATTTGGAATTTCGAATCTTTGCCACCCAGTCAATATTTTCAGGCGTAATAACACCTTTAATTTGTGTACATATGTTCTTCAGTGTACCTTAATGTTTACCAGCTCTTATTCAATGACTGGAGTCATAATGGGCTGACTTCTAATAACTACTGAAAAACCTACATTAATGCATCTAACCCATCAGACTTGTGTAGATGTTGCCTAATGACTTCTTCATGAAGAGATTGGTTCCTTCCTTAAGTATGGAGAATGTGTTTCAACCCAGGAACAATGGACCAAAGAGCCTTCCTGAACTCCTCCAACATAATTATTTCCTGCCAACAGCTAAGCAAAGTGTCACATCTATTGAGTAGATGAGAAAGCCAGAATTAAACTGCTTTCCAAAAGCCAGTAAAGTGGATCCCTCCTGACACTCATTTCATGTGCCTATAGAAAGCCTTCTGCAGGGGAACAGGAAGTCTGTGAATGCACCATAGGGATTCCCTATTGAATATTGTCACACTCTTTCTCCCCATTTATGAAGAGGCATAGACTGTAAGAAAGCACTGCTGTCATTCTCATCACCCTCTGAGGCATGAAGAATAGCTCTACCTCTGAGTAATGTTTCTCTTTTCACAGGCTTGGGATATGCTGGTTCAACTAGTTAAAAGATTTCACTAGGAAATGATTCTTCTACACCCCAGTTGATTAAGTCTAAGAAATTAAATTTAAAATGGCTAGTGAACTGAAGTCCTTAGATTGTTACTATCTGCTGAGCAGTGTCTTACTTGGTCATTTAATTTAAAATTTTTGGTTCATACACACTTTCTGCATCAGTCTTTTATTTCTTTTAATATAATATTTTGTCATAAACTATTTAACTCATATTATTTAATATTTGCCACCTAATACTAGATCTAGAGGCAACAAGAATGGTTTTATGCTCTGATGGGATTGATTAATTACCTCTATTAAATTTTCTTAATCAAGTGTTGGTAAATTGTCAGATGACCTGTGAGTAACTCTAGTTCATGACCATTCAAGGGCAAGTGAGATTTGGGAGTTTGCCACATTAAGAAAAAGAAAGACCTCTGTGGGTAGTTCAGAAACTACAATAAAAGAGAAAGGAATAATAAAAGAGAAAGGAATGAAATGAAGATATTGACTTTTTATCCCAAAATGCAAAGTGATCATTTTTCTGGCTTTTTTTTGCAATCCTTTCATTATTTTTTATTGCCTTCAAGATAACATCCAAACTTCTGTTCTTAGCATTGAAATCCTTCCAAATGCTGGTGTCTTGCTGGTTTGTCTAATGAGTACCTCTGCTCTGCTAAAACTAAGTTACAAAAACAGGAAGTGGCCCAAATGTGTTCTGCTGTCAGTTGTTTGCCCTCTGCAGCCTACTTTTTTTTTTTTTTTTTTGCTTTTTCTTTGGTACCAGGAACCGAACTCACGACCTTGAGCTTGCCAGGCAGACGCTTTGCCACTGAGCTAAATCCCCAGCCCTCTGCAGCCTACTTTACTGGGCTGTCCTCTGCTTAGCTCATGGCTCCCATTCTGAAATTTAACTTGACAGTATATGAACCTGTTGGATTTACAGCTAGTGTGCCAACATGCAGGTAAGAAGATGGAGGAAGTGATCAAAATGCTTAAAAGACTCCATCCCCGCTGCTTATTCCAATAAAGTTTTCCTTTACGGGTCAACCAATACCTTATTACATCTCACTGACCACTTCTTAATATGAGGAAACTGGGCATGTAGTCATGTGCGTGGGGATATATTCACCCCATATAATTAGGGTTTTGTTACTAAGGGAACAATGAGAATGGGTACTGGGGAGACCTCTCACAGTCTCTGCTGCACCTACCAGATTCCAGTCACCCAGCCTCACTTTCCTCACAGGGCAAAATGGGAAATCATAGCACCTTCCTTCCAGAGCAGAGCTGTGAAGGTTCTGTAACCAACACAAGTGCTATTAGTAGAATCCCACTCAATACTTAAGCCTTCAAGAAAGCTAAAAAATTACTAAATTAGCATCATTTTCATGTGTTGTATGTTTTTTTTTTTTTTTAAGTCACGGCTATATCTCCAGTGCTTTAGAATTTTGGCTGGTACCCAAGGGAGCACAATAGACGTTGCTAGAATAAGCAAATGAACTGCCATTATCATCAGTAGAGATTTCTGGGCAATGGAAAAAGATCTTTGGTATTTAAAATATTTATTTGAAATGCTTAGTTAAATTACAACTGTACATATGCATGGGGTTCAGTGTAATATCTTAGTATATAATGAATCCTTATTAAAAGCATATCATTAACTTCGGCAGGTAATAAATAGCTGGAGAGTCAGGTTTAGACAGGGACAGGTATCCAATTATTTCTGTAATGATTCAGGTACAGCTGTTTTACTCCACCCTTGAATCATTCCACTCAACACTTTAAAGCCCCAGGAGACAGCGTGTAATGTGCCAAATGTGACTGAATCATCTGTCTCCCTCTGGGTGTGGGGGTACAGAACACATCATTTTATACCAAAGCTGCAAGCAACTGGAAAGAAGGAAAGAGTTAGGATGAAATCAGTGTGAGGCCTGAAATCAGCAGGGTAGACAACACACAGGAATGTTCATCTCATGCCCCAATGCTTTTAGTTTCTTTTACAATTTGTACTTTTAATATATGAGGATCATTTTGTTTTTGTCATTAAATAGCAAGCTGCCATCTTGTACAGCTAAACACAAGAAGCTAAAAGAACAGCTTTCTTTGATGATTTGTTTTGTTGATTTTTTTTTTTAAGGCAAGAATGACAAAGATGTATATAACAGTGATGTCCTGGGGTGCTATTGAGGAATAGTAAAGAGATTCTGAAGAAGGACAAGACCATAAGGCCAAATGGACCTTGTAAACTTGGCTAATGACACCTGTATAAAACAATCCTATCAATAATACCAGAAACTGATGGATTCTTTCTAAATATTTCCTTTTCTGTGAAAATTATAATGTTAGCCTGATTGAGTGCTGAGCCACTGACTACAGTCTCCAATAAAATGCGGAAACCAGATGGCTTTGCACTTTGTTTACCTTTGCAGATTTTCTGGGGAATCTAAAGTCCATGACAACCTAGGGATTTATTTTAAAGCATGATTCACACTAGCATCATCTACCATCATTAAAGACGTCTTTCCCATATTTGGAATTACTTTAATTTGGCAAATTTATTGGAATTTTTAAAAAAATCACAAAACTAAAATGATTCTCTTTATTTGATTGCTAGGAAGAAAGTTATAGGACCCCCAAAATAGACTTGCAAGGTGGCTGCTCCTGGGCACCAGTCTAATCAAGTATTAGAGCTCTAGTAAATTACTACATTATACATGCATTGACCCTCAGTACTCACTTATACTCCTTTAATAACTTTGATCTAGATTTTTAGGGAAATGTTTAAATTTTAAAGTACCAGTGGGTTCAGACTGATCAAAATGATGTCTTTGCCTGCTCTGGCAATGTGAAATTGATACAGTTCAACACAATTTTATTTTGTAGAACTAGACCTCGTAAAGTATTCTTCATATGTTACTTTTTTTTTTCTTTCTTGGATTTTTTCTGGTATTGGGAATTGAACTCACGACCTTATGCTTGCCAGGCAGGCACTGTGCCACTGAGCTAAATCCCCAGCCCTAATATGTTTACTCTTAATTATATTTATTTATATGATTTGCTTTTAGGAAACATATATCAAATGTCATATATTTGCTTTTAGGAAACATAAATCAAATGTCAATTTATTAAAAAATTAATAAACAATTAAATATGTAGTACTATACAAATTAAAGTAAATTTAAAATACATTATTCAGAGATTGACAATCCTTTACATAATATAACCAATTTTTCCTTTTATGCCAAAATGCTAATGTTTTGCTCTGTATATTTTGCTTTTCCCAGTGTTTTAACACGTTATTGAAACTGCAAACATCCACATCAGTTCCATGTGGACAAATCGCGTATTTTGAAAGCTGGAGGTTTCTCTTCATGAAATAGACCATGTGGAATCTTTGAACCATACAATTCTGCCCAGCATCCAAATAAAGAATCTCCCACCTGGTATGTAAGAGAAATCCGAGTGTCCACCATGACAAACCAGGAAAAATGGGCGCACCTCAGCCCCTCAGAATTTTCACAACTTCAGAAATACGCCGAGTGTGAGTATTTATATTTATTATATGATATCATTTTGCATTTTTGTTAAACAGGGTGTGATTCATTTACAAGAACAGACCACAGAACCTGTCTATGATGGCAATGGATGCAGATCTGTCTCTTGGGAAACGAGTTCTGCACATGTAAGAAACAAGAAAGGATGAAATCAAATCAAACCTAAAATCTAGGAGAAAAGAAAGTAGGATGTGAGATGAAAAACAGTTTGGAAACGACAGCACCTAGAACAGAAGCAAAACAAAGGACTGGAAGAAAGCCTGATAGTACTGTAACAGCAAAAAAGGAGGACAGACAGCAAAGACAATGAGGAAAAGAAGAAAAAACATTTTACTTAAGTCAGGATAGTAAGGATATTAGAAAGCTGCCGAGAATTTAAAAGAGAGTTCTAAATCTGTAATTGCAAATGTGTACCTATTTCTATTCTTAAAAAATGTCATTACTAGTAATGACAGAAATTTTGACATGAAATAATCATTCTCACACTCAAGACAGTGTAAGGTCACAGAAAGCACACTTCACACAAAAGGAAAATTTGGCACAGAGTGACTGCATACATGTACCTTCCTTGTTTTACTTAACATTTCCTAAACTGACAAAAACATGATCTACGTATGATTTCCAAGTTTTGTATACTCCTTGTTATTGTGATACATCCAGTCATTAAGTCAATATTTCTGAGCAGCATCTTTATGGAGGGAATTCCGCCTGGTGCTGAAGGAGGTGTACGTTCTCAAAGAACTTGCAGTTTAATGGAGAGTAGAAAATAATGGAAAAATAATTCTATATGTTGACAGAATCTTGTAAGTGGAAGCAAGCAGAGTTCAAGGACGTAGAGGTTTTTAATACTTATTTGAAGGTAGGAAAATAAGAGTCTTCCCAGAAAAAGTAGGATGAAAAGTGTCCTGAAAGCAGGTATAATGTGAATGACACAGAACATGATAGTGATAAAAGGAGATTTCATGTGTGTTTGAGGATGCCAGCTGAGCCACATTCAGCCACATCACAAATTAAGGTGGCAAGTGTAATTACACTGTATTAGCTAAGGAAAATGAGACTATGAGAACGTATTTTGACTTGCAATGAGACTACTTCCCAATAAATCCAGTTTTAGTTGAACACATGGTCATTCAGAAATAGATTTAATTTGTATAACTTACCAGGTATCATAGCTTAGCAATACATCACCATGTTGAGTATCTGCTACTTATCTTCACGATCACACCTCACTAGAAGCTGCAGCTCACAACAGCTGCCCAGGTTTGCTAGAGACTCTTGTAGCTCAGAAAATGTCAAAATTCAAAATTTGAGGTAAGGCTTCTGCTGAACAAACATGGTTTTTGCTCCATCAAAGTAAAGTCGAGGTATTGCAAGTCAAAGAATTGTTAGTTGGGGATCATTCTTATATATTGTAAGAATGCTTGATGTGTAATCAATTTGTATAAATGCTTATAGAAAACCATAATAAAATTATTATGTGTGTAATTAAAATGTATTAAGATTAAGCTTAATAAGTATTTAGTAAATTGCTAGGAGGAAGTGATGCAGTATTTTTTAAAGACCATTGCTAAAATGAATATTATGAGTAGACAAAGTACGGATTAACTGTGAATGGAAAGCATAGTCTAACTTCATGATCATCATATATGCCACTAAATAAGCAAGAGAACATTAAAGTGCTAGATTTATTCCTCTAAGATATTTCTTGCATATTTAGGAAGCAAAGAATATCACTTTTAGAATGTGTTGGCATTGTAAAAAAAAAACAAAAAGAAACAAAAGCCTAGAACCATACCTGTCGTTTGAAGATCATAAAGTAATTCACTTCTCATGGTGTTCAGTACGTGTGACAAGTTCTTGAGGGCATTTACAGGTCTAATTTTTCACTTTGCAGTATGGTATTGGAAAAATGACACTCTTGCAACTCTTAGAAAAGTAGTATATTGAGTTCACTTTCTTGATATTATTCTGTGTCTTTCAGTAAGCAATTCTTATATACATTAAGTGGGTAAATTTTACTTGTTGATTTAACCTAAGTTTGCAATATGCTAACAGTGTGCTAAGACATGCTGTCTATTAAATAATTTATATACTTTTCTAAATGAAGTGGGGTTGTGGAACTCTTGAGCAGGATAAAGGAGCTCATGAAACTCCTAACCTTGGAAAACCAAATCATGTGGAACATCATAAGGAATACTTTCTCAAGTCAATTCTGATTTTTGATTCTCACAATTGCCATGACATACTTTATAACTGTGATTGTCCTTCTAACTGTTAGGCTGTTCTTGAAATTAATAGAGAACCAATAGATTGATACTGGTACAGCTTTCTTGGTTTGGCAGATAGCACATCAGACATCCTGTGTGGACATCCTTGTCCCACTCTAGATAGCGGACTCTCAGAAAGTTATGTGACATCTCTGTGTCTCATTTCTGTGCTGGTAAAATAACAAGATAGGAAAAAATAAATGCACTCAATGTCATAAGCCTTAAATTGAACGAACTATATACATGAAATAAGGAGGACAGAGCCTGGCATATTGTTAGTGGTAGGACTGTTTATAATTATTATATTAATAGAGAAGTAATGCTGTGTTCTCTTGGCTGTTTGAACATATTGTTGATGATTAAGTAGAAAAGTGCCACATTTTGCAGCATGAAGAGTCATTATCTCCTTTTTCTGCTGTAAGACTAGATTCTGCTCACAAGGTAGAAGCTTCTGGTGCTATTGGCAGCTTTAGTCCTGTGTTGTCCCCACAAATGCTGGAGGCAGCTAATGGGGAGCCCACTGCGGCTGCCTGCTGCATGCTGTGAGCATGCTCCTGCTTAGGGTTTCAGCCTGAGTCACTCCATGGGAAGCGTTTCCATTGATACGTGGGAGGGAAGTATAATTCTCTACTCTACTTTTTTATATAAAGTCATCTGAACAGTTACCAGATAGAAAGCTCTCGCTCCTGCCGTGTAGAGAATTGAGATTAGCACATTAATGGCTGTGAATGTTCCCCGCGGTGATTTTTGAGCACTGCAAAGGGTTAAGGAACTCCAAGTCTTTTCATGGATAAGAATATCATCTATGCAAAACCTACGTGAGATTTTCAAGTGATTCATTATCTGCCCACATATTGTCACTTTGGATTAGCTTTTTGTTTGACATATAAAGGGTGTTATATAGCATCTAAATTATTTGTCAAAAAAATCCTGTGTTATTATGTTGGGAACATTTTCAAACTTTCATCAATTTCATACAATTTATAGCAACTGCTGATGTAGAGTTACAAAATAATGGTAAATTAAGGCCCAGTGTGCCTAACATTAAAATCCAGTGGATAATTTCTTCCACTGGAGAGAGATATTCAGCATGACCTAAAGGAAAGAACACTAGATTTGCAGACAACTATTATTTGATGTTCATAATTGAGTCTTAGTTCTGTCTTCTATTTGTTAGTAGCAAGTCCTTGCGAACATTACATAAACCACCTGAGCCTCAGTGTTCTCACCTAAAAAGTGGAATCAAAATGTTGCTCAATCTAGGATTTAATAAAACAACCATCATCATCTCTATAAATAATAGAATTTCAGTTCCCTCTTATTAACAATATACCAGTATTACCTCACTTAATCCTTGCCATAAACCAGGGAAACAGGTAGATTATCCTCCCTGGGGATTAAATGTTGGTGTCAGATTAGCTGACAAAAGTTCTTGGCACAATAAGTGATAACAAATATCAAAATAGTAATAATTTGTTTAAGATTGATATGTCAATAGATTTTTTTATTAATAATATTTCCAAAATAAGAAGAGCTAGAACCCAGGATTAAGATGCTAATATTTGTATGAGCCACAGTCTTCCTCTAAAAGGTTTTATCATATATGCAATGCAAAGAAGCCCAACTGCTAAGTAAGACATTGGTCCCAACATGTATTTGCAGTCTCCAATTTTGATGTATTGAGCAGTGCCCTATGTGAACCCAGTGATGCTCTACCTACCACAGGAATAGCTTTTGTCATTCTGCCCACACTTCCTATTTCTGTCCCAGGAGTCTCATGCATTCTTCATTTAATGCAGATGGGGCCGGGTATGGTGGTACATGCCTGTGATCCCAGCACTTGGGAGGCTCAGGCAGGGGATTTGCTGCAAGTTCAAGGGAGGTCTGAGCTACATAGTGAGTTTAACGATAGCCTGAAATATATAGCAAGATCCTATCTCAAAAAGCAAAACCAAAGGAAAACAAACAGGCATGGGAAAAGAAAGAAAGATGACAAGAAACAATTGTAACAAAGACATAGGTCTCTTTCATTTTAAGAAACCTTTCCATCTAGTGTGAGGATATATCTTTGGGAAATGCTTTGTGTTTGTTTCATACAAGAGGAGACAAGGAAAGGACAGGAACAAAACTCAACTTCTTCCTGTGTGTGCATTTAATCCATTGTTAAGCAAATTTAGATCACATGAGAGCCCTCTTCAAATTTTCCTGCTGAGATTAGCTTTTACTTCTATCTTATGCCCTATATTAGACTGGCTCTATTTTGGGAGGCTAAACCACTTATTGATAATTACTCTCTTTGTACAAGACGAAAGGATAAATGGCACAGGGCCACTTAGCCTAGTGTCTGAGAACGCATAATTTGGTATCAGATAGAGCTGGGCTTGAGTCCTCCTGCTGTGGAGTGTACCTTAGTTTTCATATAGGTTTATGCTGATGGTTGAATATGAAATTGTACATGTGAATTCAGTGCTTCTCTTATGATCATCATAAATACTGTGATAGTGGGGTTCAGGTAGTTTAATTTTAGAGGACTTTATTTCTCCATTGATTTAGGCTTTCTCAGTTTTACTGCCTATCCAGAATGTCTTGATTTTCCTAAAATATCTTGGCTTTGCTCACACACACGGTTTGAAATTTGAATCTATAACCCTATTTCACATAATGCATGTCTCTTTTTCCTGACCCTGTTTCTTCTGAATAGCACTGATTAACTCAGCAGTTTCTGGCTCTGACCCAGATTGTATTTCTGGAATGTATGTTGGCTCTGTAATCTCTTTGCCTCTTCTCTGGCTCTGCTCCCTATTTGTTGAACTACTTCAACTAGAATTTCCTTTTGCTTTTCCTTGCCCATATGTCTCAGGAATCTTTCAATACCTAAACCTTGCAAAGCAAAATAAATAGCTATGAATGCCTAAATTCTCATTATTTTACAACCTCAAAATGTATAATTTTTGATGTGTTTTAAACATCTGTTGGTTGATTCTTCAGACTTGCCAGAAGTCCATTTTATTTAGATTTGTGGTCAAATGTTAATGTTAAAGTGATGATTTCTGTAAATCAGAATTCTGATGATTTCTGTGGTAAGACTGAGCCACATTATGCTATGAGGGAAAAAGTCACAAAATCTGAGTGGATTAAGGAATCATAAATTTATTTTTTGCTCAAGTTACATTTTCAATCTAGTCAGCAAGTGCTTTCATTTTACCCTGTGCTCAGTTGCGTCCTAGACAGATAAAGCAGCCATCAACTTTGAAAACTGGGGCTTGCTCTGCAAAGAAACAAAATGAAAATACTTATGAACTGGATGGTGGGCCTTATATTTTCTTTTTGGTAGACATAGCCTTACATTTCTTTTGCCTAGAGAATTCATATGGTCACATATTACTTCCAGGAAGATGCAGAGAAATACATTCTTTCAATCTTCCCAGTGTCAGAAGGACTGAAATATTTGGTTATATGATCAATATCACAGGAGGAAATACACTCTTTGGAACATTAGATAAATCATTAAAATGTCTATAAGCTTCAATTTCTTTATGTGCAAAATGAGGAAAATAATCCCTCCGTATAAATAATAAATCCTATTTTTATTAACAATATTATAACACAAACTGTAAAAATATTACTAAGACTTACGGATTTTAAAGATATATTTGAGCCGTAACTCAACTGTAGCTTAAAAATTATTATTCGCCGGTGCTTCCTTAGTTGCTACCATCTACATCATTGTAAGAGATGAAACAGAGGAAAACAGCAATGACTAACTCTAAACTGAACCACAATAAAACAAAAAAAGGCAGAAAATAAGTCAATCGACAGACAAGGCATTTAATTTTCTTCCTTCATCATGTATTTAGCAAACCATATTTAGTACATCTTATTCTGTGGCATTATGGTTAGTTCTGGTAATATAATATGAAGAGTGTGATACTTTTAATGAAAGTTCTTACAGCCTGTACAGAGAGCAAGAGAGGCTGAGAAATGAAGATAAAGCCATGAAATGTATTCTCTGAGTGGTATATATGCAAGACCCTAGGAAAAGTTTTGCTCTTCTTCTTGTGGATAGAAGTTGAAACAGGAACTGGATTTTAATTTTAACTGAAAGCATTGCAGAGAAGTGAGAGATGCAGAAAAGGTCCAGGCATCTATCAGAACATGAACAGTGACATGAAAGAGTTTTGGCATTAAGGAAGAATTTGTGGTGCCTGGTGGTGTGCATATACATGAGTCTGAGCATGGATGTGTGTAAATCAGCATGTGCATAGTACTGAATGCAGGAGGGAGAAATTCGGCAGCAGTCACGAAAGGTTAATCCACAAAGTCTGTAAGTGAAGAAAAAAAAAACATGTCTAGCAACATTGAGAGACAAGGTGGATATTGAATTTAGGAATGATGAATTTGAGAGATGTGAATTTCAAAAGGAATTAAATGTATCTTCAATGAAAAGGGAAGTAAAAGTCATTTAGGAAGATGTTTCACTGGTGAAGCTTGTTAAATAGGAAAGGTTATCAGAAGGTGAAGGCATTGTTATGAGTGAGGGAAGCATATATCAGAGAGAGTACAGTATCTGGAGGGAAATGAACCAATTGCAATCACCAATTAGATATAGGACTAAGGAGGAAGGATAGGGAATTTCAGCTTGCAGAACAAAGTCAATGTGGTTCATTCAATCCTGGAAAGGAATACAAGGGAGAGGGACAGGGACAGTGACAGGGAGAGAGGGAGGGCAGGGGGGAGAGGAGTGGAGGGAGGAGAGAGAGAGAGAGTTTAAAGAAAAAACAGTATTTTTATTTTACACTTGGACCGTAGGCACCAGTAGGTATCAGACTGAGGTATAAATTAGGTACTTTGACCTACAGGTCAGAAAAACCATTAAAACCACAGATACAAAATGCCTTTGCACTGTGAGTGGTTGGGAAACCATGGCCCAAGGAAAGCGAGGGGGTTCTGGGAACATAGCATTTACAAGACAGCTGGGAAATGAGATCCATGAAAACCGCTGGAAAATAGTCACCAGGAAACAAGGAAGAAGTGAATGATTTTCATCGTTCTAAAGAGGAACAATACTTTCAAAAGGTGAGGGCTAACTTAAGAAAATAACCAAGATGCACGCAGAGCCATCAACCTTTGGAAGGCGATGTTAATCTGCATTTTTAAATGAATTATGGATGAAGCAAAGTGAATGGAAACTAAGAGGAAGAATACAGATACATTCTTTCACAAACTCTAACATGAAAAGAAGATTGTAGGTAAGGTGAGGGATTTCATTCTTCACATGGGAAAAAACCACATGTTTATTTGGCAAATAGGGCAAAACAGAAAAGGAAGATTAATAACAAAAGGAATAATTTGAGATAGAGACTCTGATCTTAAGACCAAATATTTATTTTGTTTTGGGTGTATTTAATTCACTTAGGTTTAACCGTACTGCTATTTTCTTAATGTACTAGCTTTGGCCTTAAGCAAGTTACATAACTTTCTAAATTTTAATTTTACCCACTGTGTAATTAAGAAAATAATGAAGACTTTCTCAACGATTGTTTAAGACTCAAAAATATTTTGTGTGGAAATGCTTTGTAAGCAGCAAAGCAGCATATGTAAGTTAATTACTGCTTGCGTTGTTACCATTAGAATGTTCTGCATTTTCTTTCCACTAGCTCTCCTTTATTGGGGGTTGGATATCTCTGCTACTCCCCAAAACATATTTCTATTTTTTGTCTTTATTAAAATTTGAAGTTTGCATCTATGAAACAAAGTGAAAAATATCCTCCTGCTCACAGCAGCCCTATTGTCCTTTTTTCCTCTTTGAATGCAGTTTATCTTCAAATCTGGCAGCCTCTTTTAAAGCCTTCTCTAGGGATCGGAAGAAGCAAGGTTCCCCAAACTGTATACTGTGAGGCAAGGCATCGTGGAGGCTGTGAGGTTCGGAGACATTACCATGTGCACAGTGTGCTCAGTTAGCTGAAGATCCATGGATGCTAGGGGAAGCCATCAGACTCCGGGTCACAGACAGAGCACTGCATGAATCATGTCCCAGGAGGCAGCATACATATACATCATGGTAGTGGTGCTTCTCCTACTTCGGTCCTCATAGGGAAACATGAAAGGAACTAAGTGATATCTGCTCAATCAGTGGGTTGTATCACAGGAGGAAAACCCAAGTTTAGGGAACATGTTTGGGCAGGCAACAAACCTGCTCTGTGCCTAACGAGTCAAATCTCTATCTCCCAAGAGTATTTACTACAAAAAATATCCTTGAAATGACATTCTGGAACAAAAGCAGTTGGTACCTCTGTTTCTGAGACCAAGAGAAATGAACAAATGGACTGAGAATTGTTTTCCAACGGATATAAACTTATAGTAGCCATGCAAATCAGGGTGTGCCGGTTCTGTTGAAAATATAGATTTTCCCATTGAGCTGCCTTTCGGTACATGCAAAGCTGTTCTTGAGCACAGAATTTCTTTTTTTGTTCTCTGATCTCTTTCTTTTCTTTTCCCTTTGCCCCATTCTTAACATTCTCAAAGTGATCCCATTTGTGCTCTACATTTTGAAAGCAGGATGCTTGCTCCATTTTCTTTATTTGCCCAGGGAATAGGAAAGGGAATCTAGTTTTTGGCAGTTTAGAGCCTACTCATGCAAAATGGCTATTTGAGCAGCTACTATTGCCAAAGGATGAATGGCTTCCAGAAAAATTTCAGTTGAATTTCTTACCAGATTAAGTTAATCCATTGTCTAACCTCAAGACTAAGGTCAGTGGTGATAATTTCTCATGGTGACATTATCAAAAAGGAGCAAAATGCTGGTGGCAACCATAGGATTGCAAAGCACAGAACAGTCCCCAAGGTGTTTACAATATTCTATAGAGATCTGTGGCTTATAGCTTTCCTAGGGATATTAAAGCTTGGTCCTCATGTTTAAAATGTCCTGCCTATGAAAATTCTCTCTTTGGTAATTGAATCAAAAGCACTGCCTTAGTTAGCAGCGATTCAAGGAGGAAGTCCAGTGAAAAGACTCCATAATGTTCATGAAAGAGAGAATACATTTTAGTTATTGGTGGGATACGATTTGGTTTGACTCTTTAAGTAGTTTATTAAAAAGATAGAATATCTCATTCTGATGGAAAAATACTATATATTTATATATAGATATATATATATTTGTACATCTATCTATATCTATCTGTATCTATCATCTATCTATCATCTATCTATCTATTTATCTATCTTTTTAAATATACCTTATTGGAAGGACACAAAATTCCTCTTACCCTTCTTGCTCTATTTTCCTCACAGGTGACAGAATTTCAAAAACCAAAGAACAAAAGAAATCCGAAGCAAACTTAAATATTTTAGACTCTCTTGAGCCAAAACAATTCCCCAGAGATATCTAGTGCCTTCTTTTTTCCAGGGTAGAAAATCATCTCCAATGTTTTCTCTCTTGTTGTGTTTCAAAGACATCAGGTATTACTCTCAGCATCTCTGGGAAACATTTCTGAAGCTACGATAACTGCTGCCACATACCATTCACGAGGCACCGCTATTTGGTGCCTCAGTTAGTGATAATTTCTGCCACTTGAAAAGATGCATTCTGACATAGCTCTTCAGACAGCCTTATTTTCTTCTTTCATTCTTCACTGTTATAGTCACTGAGATCTGTGCTAACTTTCTTTTTGCTAGTTTATTGAGCAGTATGATAAAAACGACATGGTTTAGAATTTTAAAATACACCGTTAGTTGAGCAATACTACATCTCATAGAATCCACTTGGAAAGAAATAAATTCCTAGAGTGTACAGATAAAATTCCCTGTGTTCTGCAATTGATTTGGCTCCATAATTACTGAGCCTGCATTCCAGAGAACTCTCCCTCAGGCATGCCTTGGTTTTGTTTTGTTTTACTTTTCTTTTTATGTACTCTTTCATATTCCTAAGTATTTGAAAATACCCAGTGTCAAAAAACAGTTTATATGTATTTGGCTTCTTTTCACTCTTACCTGTAGGCTAAAATAATTGTAAAAGCCCTGTGGTATTTTCTGCTTCTGTCTGATTATATAACTGGGCGTAGGTCATGTAAGGGCAACGTCCTAAGAGGCCAGTCAATCTGTGTTATAAGTGAAGAAAGATGTTAGAACTGACTCCAGTTAGTACAATCAGTCCAGTTGAAAGTTCTGGGTCAACCTGCACCATTTCTGATATGGTTTTTCTTCTGGTGGTACCAGAGACTCCTGCCTTATGCAGATAACTTAGTGTATTCAGATTTCTGATAGATATGCCAACAATCACTGTAAGTGAATGTGATCAATAATCCACAAAATGGTCTCAGTAATTACAGCCCTCTGAGATTCTTTCTCCAGGCTTTCTTCATGTTAGCTTAAGCACTTTGCAGTATTTGCATTTTTCTCAGGCTACTGCAGGATAGGAGCTCCTGTAAGACAATACTTATTGCCAGCAACCCTACCCAATCCAATACCATGGATTTTGTCCAATTCTAAGAAAGAATGTCTTGGAAACATAATTTGACAGTTGTGGTACACTGTAGGGTCAGCAGACCCTACAGGTGCCAGAAGTGGGCTGTTCTTTGGAAGCAATCCCTTGTACTTACCCAGTGATACAACCTCTACGCATGAGGCTGAGACTTAGAAGCGCTCATTGAGACTTGGAAGTGCTACATTCCTACCATGTGTTGTGCCCACCAACACTTCAGCTTTCAAGAAGATATATGTTTTAAGCATTATAAGCATTATATATATAAGAATTATATATGTAAAAGCATTATATATATAATATAGCATTATATATATGCATTATATATATAAAAACATTATATATATTCAGAATTATATATACATTAAGCATTATATATTAAGCAATTAAGCATTATGTATATGTTAAGCAATATATATTAAGCATTATATATATATATATGTATATATATATATATATATATAAAATCAAACCTCTTCAACTATTTCTACTTTTTCCTGATTGTCCATAACCAGTCTCTCATCTTTGGTTTTCACTTGAAATAGAATCACAATGATGTTCTGACATCATTGGGAGATTGATGTTGGCATAATTTCGCAGCGGGTTGTATATTGCTCCTAACAGTTCTTGAGTGAGCCTTAGCTGGCTGTTTTTCTTACAGTTTCCTCTCCAGTTTCCTTTGGAAAACTACAGTGCATCACAAAACTGCATGTATTTATTTTCTCTTGCCTTGGTGGTGAAGAATTCATATATGCATCCTGGCATTTTCTAATCTTTTGAACCTTTGCTTTTCAATCTATTGATAGCACAGACATCAGTAAAATAGAGGTGGTGTCATTTTCTGCAAGCATCTCCAGATCCTCCACACCAGAGCTTGGATTTTAATTCCCCACATTTATTTGTATTTTAGAGTCAGCATTTCTGTTGTATAAATATGGTTTATTCAAATATTTCTTTTCTGGAACTTTCTTAGTAATCTCACAAATATTTTGAAATTTCAGCACCTCATGACATGTGGTAGAAACTGTGCTCCTTAACCATTATTACCACATAAAGCCAGTTTGTGCATGGTTCATATGCACCACCGCATATCCCACATGTTTCTTGTAAACATTGCATAATAAACAACAAGCGAATTATTCCCTAAACCATTCCCTTGCCCAATATTTCTTGCTGGAAATTTCTTTAAGGGATCATTTAAATGAACTCACATAACATAGCTTGGCCTTGACTTTAGCATGTTCAGTCTGTGTTCTTTCAGCAAATCCACTGCTGGGGTCTGAGTTGTCTCTCTGTTGTTATTTCTTTCTCAAAACATTCCATACATCTCTGAACATGCACAGTAGCGGACGCTGCAGCTTCGTGTGGTGTGTATGGATTCTGGAGACACCATTCAGCAGGTTAAAAATTTGGGGCAGTGCCTCACCAATTGTTTCCATACTGCTTGTTACTCCTCACCATGCACTGAAGGGAGGCCAGGTATAGTTTGTCTTCTACGATGGACATGAGTAGCTCACAGAAAGCACACCTTGAGTACAAAGAGTGGGGAAGAACACTTGCTCATTTGCTGTGTGACCTTTCCTCTCTGTTTCCCTTGCCCTTTAATTTTGTCCTTTGCAGCACCTTGGCTTCATTCTGCCTGCGTGTTGCAAGCTCAAAGCTGGTAAGACTATGAACTTGGTGCCCCGTGTAGAATATGTCAGCTGTTTGTTACTTACAACATCATCCCATAGGAGAAAAAGATGCTTCCTTGGGTCTATGTTAGAGCTTTCAGCGTGCATCTTTAAGGCAAGCCAAAGGTTTACATGGTGATATTTATTATCCCTCAGAGCCTAGTTCAATAGCAAATAAAACACAATATCTAACATTTTAGAAGATCTCATTAAGAGTGCATTATAGGTCACATTATTCCACATGCCCATGTTTTAACTATATTAACATGCTAATCTCCACAGGAAATCTACAAGGCCAGTAATTATTGCTACTGCCATTTTCAGATGAGGAATTAAAGCTCAGATAAATTCAATAATTTGCCTAAAGTCACAAAAATGTTAATAGAGAGGCATCATTAAAATTCATTGCATTGTTTCCAGAATCCATGCTTTTAGTCATTCTGCTGCTCTTGCTTTAGACATAGGATCTTTCGCATGGTCTTCTACTAAAAAACAAAGCACAAACCAGCCAAACTGCTCCCGAATGAAAACAGAAAGGAAGAAAATTAATAAAGGGGTCAGAAAGCTAAATTCTGGCAAAAATTTAATTATTCATAAAAGAAAAATGTTTCCTGTGATTACACAGATGAATAGAAAATATTGTACTTCCTGGAATCCTCCGGCCTGGAAAAATGGGTAATTTTGAAAGTGCTTTCAGGATATCCTTCGAGGCAGGGTGGAGGTGACTCTGATGCACAGGGAATTCATAGTCATTACAGAAGCAATGAGAGACTCATGAAATAATCAGAGGTTATGGGCAGAGGCTTCCATGGAGCGGGTATTTCTTCTGGGCAGATCTCATTTCCAGGCTTCGGTGAGAAGAGGGGTGATGAGGTCAGCCGAATTGCATCAGGAAGAACTGAGAGGCTGGCCTCATTCTCACCATAAGTTTAACTCCGCCTCCTTGTGCATGCCCCTGAACAATGGAGGCAAAATGAAGCGGGCTGCATCAGGCAGCAGCTGTGAGGAGAAACGCCAAGATGTAATCCAGTAAGCGTGCGTAGGGAATTGTGGAGAATTTATGCAACTGGAAAAGTGACATGAATTAGGTTAAAGTTCCTCCATATCATAATTTCCCTTTCTCCTCCATCTTACAGTATATCCTTTGTTAGTATATTGTAGGGTTAAAAGTTCAATTATGTTTTTATGAATGTTAATCTTAAGGAAAAGAAATTGCGTGAACATTTTAAAATGTATTTTTGGCTACAGCATCACACTGCTAGCCAGTAGCCAGCTAATAGCATGGTTCAGTTAAATACATGCCCAATTTGGAGAGTAGTACATAAAACTACATAAAATGCCCTTTAAGGGTCTCTTTTCATTGGCTGTAGAATCACATAATTTTACACTTTTTGTTTATTTTCCTAATATGTTGTGTTCCATACTTAGTAACTCCAACAGCGATAGTATTTTAGTGAACGTATAAGTTGAAGCAAAACCAAGAAATTTTTAAATGAATTATGCATATATATACATTTATATGTACGACTGTCTTGTGTATATAACTTGTTTATGTGCATGTAAATATAAGTACATGTGTGTAAATAACGTATGTACACATAGGACATGCATACCCATACTGAGTGTTATATATACGCATGTATACACAGAGCTCACACATAGGAGGTAAGCACAGGTTCCACAGGGCACCGATCTTCTCTTTCACTGCTCTGTGCGTGCCC
The DNA here is from genome assembly GCF_000276665.1 of Chinchilla lanigera. Classification (NCBI taxonomy): domain Eukaryota; kingdom Metazoa; phylum Chordata; class Mammalia; order Rodentia; family Chinchillidae; genus Chinchilla; species Chinchilla lanigera. The sequence goes on along the minus strand of NW_004955410.1, from coordinate 18,229,456 downwards.
TGAGTGACTTGAAGTGGCCCTCCAGCCACACTTACTGGGTGTGATTGTACACTATGATCCTGAAAGTCAAAGACCAGGTCAACAAAGCAATCCTAAAAATAGAATTGTAAATATACCGATTTTTAAAAAATCTTTGATGCAGCGCACCACAGTTGTTTCAAAGCAAATCATATACAAAAGCTTCTCCAGGTTGAGAATATGGAAAAAATTTTGAGGACCTTAATGCTTTAACAATATATAACATAGCTTTTTGAATTCTGATGAGGAATACCTTATTAATTTTATTCTATAAAATAAATTTTATCTATCTCTCACCTTTTCTATCCTGTCCCCACTTCTCTCTCTATTTTTCTAATTCCTCCTTCACTTCCCTCTCTGACCTCTCCATCATAAACTGAAAAAGAGACAAAAAGATGTCCCTGCAGGCAAAAATTGTTGCATTTTTTAACATGAAAACTTTACTTAATTTATCCATCAGCAAAAAATAACAATAAAGAGAATCATGATCTGAATATAAAGGAAAAGTCAATGGGTATGCAGGTTATATTAAAATAGTTTGGTAAGCAAAGATATTTGGTGAATTATATTTAGTTCTTAAAATATATATTTTATACTTATTTATTTATTGTATTTATGAAGTGCATATTCTTTTCAGGTAATTGCCCATTCCTTATAGATTGTTTAATTTTACTTAGGTTGTAATTTTTATTACTGGTTTCATTTTAGTGGCAAGTTGTTTGTACAAGGATATCAAATTTAAAACCCTTCCTTTCCTTTCTGGTTTTTTTTTTTTTTTTTTTTTTTTTTTGAGATAGGGTCTTCTATGTAGTGCAAACTCGCCTTGAACTCACAAATGTAGCCCAGGTTGGCCTCAAACTTGTGAAAATCCTCCTGCCTCAGCCTCCTGAGTGCTGGTACTACCAGCATGCATTACCACATCTGGCTTTCCTTCCTTTTTCTTATTAGATAGAAACTGTATTTTAGTGCAGAGAATCATTTTAAATCTGACATTACTAAGCATGGAAAATTAACTTTTTTAGTTAGTTCTTATTTAATACTTGCTAAAAAAAAATTCCTCTATGATTTTGTCATCTTCTCTTTAATAAAATGACGTCAATATGTTTTTCCTCTAAAATCTAATCTCTGATATATAAAAATAGCTGTAATTGAATTGGGAAAACAATCTGCTGGCTTTAGGAAGAAAAAGTAATAATTCAGGAGAGAAAAACAGTGTTTAGAAGAATCAATTAAAATATGTTTTTAGTTTATCTACACATTTTCTTATTGTTTTTGTTACTTCAGTAATTTTTCCTCCTACCTAATTTAAATTTTACTGAAATCTGTTTCCTTAATTAGAGTTACATACAGATTTTTTACTTAATTTTCTGTTAATGTGAAAAAGATATATTAGGCCCTCATAACAGTAAGAAATGTGAGAATTAAGCATAAATTTAATCCTTAAATTTAAAATTTAAATTCGCAGTAAGAGTATATATATTAGTTTCCGTTCTTGGCTAACCCAACTGAAAATGGATTGTATCATTCCTTTCTGCTTAAGATGTTGAGTAGAAAGGTATTGTATTTGAAGACACTGCTGATTTCTGAGAGGAGAGAATAACATTTATGGAAATAGAACTTCATGTGTTTAAATTGTGCCTGTTACTACAGTAATGGAAGAAGCTAAAACTCTTTCTTATTGTATGGTTTATACTCATCCTCCCTTAAACTCACTAGCTCCCCTCTTTATTAATTTTGAGGACTTGCCCCCTCTGTAGCCCTTCTCCAATTTAACTCTTCTGTTCACTCTCATTCTTTCAATCTGTCAAGAAGCCTGAGAATCACTTGTCCTGTAAGACCTTGGCTAGACTTCCCTACATTCCATTTCATTTACCTGACTGATTTCTGGCGTCACTGATCCCTGGAACCATTAAGCCTAAGGTTGTGACATTCATATATATATTTTACTTATCTTACCTAAACTCTTCAAATTACATGACTTAGATAATCAATCAATCCCTTAAAATGTTTACTTTTCTTGCTTCTAGACCAATGAATTCCTCTTACTTAGCCCATTTCTGGAATTTCCTTTCCAATCTTTTTTAGAGGTTTTTCTTTCTATTCCCAACCTTCAAATATTGTTTCTCCTGGATTATTTTCCCTTTTTAAAACTTAACTTTAATTTCCCATCTGATCATCTGTTCTCATGCTTTAAATACAACATATGTGACAATGACTTCCAAATGTATATTTCCGAATTCATCTCAAGCATTTCTAAATATGCAGCTGTCTAGTTCACATCTTTGATTAGATGGTTGCCTAGATCTTCACATTTAATAGTTCAAAACAAACTGGAATTCATGATTCCCTTTATGCTCCATCAAAATAATGCAAAAAAGCACAACTCTACTCCTTTTACATCTTGCCTTTTGAGTTTATATTATCATATTCATTGTATAGATTTCAAAAGAGGTATTACTCATATCTGACACCCACTTTGTGTTAAGCCTCAACATATAAACTGTTAACAAATCAATTAACAAAAGTCAAGCTCCCTACCTCTACTTTGTGCTGCACACCTAGTTACCCGTGTTTGTCTTCTGAGACACCATGGAACCCTCCTTCTTGTTCATACTGCTTCCCTATTCCAAATGCCAGGGCCCTCTCCAGCACATTATCTTCAGAGAAGCCTAAAACTCCCTTGGAAGATATGCATCCAACTATGTCATTACCCTGGTCAAAACTTTGACTTCCCATTGTACAAAAGGTAAGATCTAGCTTCATTACCACTCAGTGTAAAATTTACATGCAGACTCTTCCCAGTTACTATCTGTCTCTATATTTTCTCCATTTCCTGCACCACAGTGAATGTGATTTAGATTTATGTATTTGTTATTTTATTTATTTTCATCGCCTCTAGTTTTTGAAGGTATTGCTCTTTTTCACAAATATATATCCAAATTATATAGCTAGCACTGAACACATGATGAGTACTTAATAAATAGGGGTCGATGAATCAATAAACTCATAAGGAAAATAGAGAAAATAACTTCAATATTAAAGGTTAGCAGGTGCTTTGATATAATTTAAATATTTTTTGACCTTGAGATTTCACTCTTCTTTATCAGTGGTGTGTTACTGACTTATGTGCATATAGACTTTAAAAAAAAATATCTGAGTGATTGGGTGACTGTGGAATAGAGGAATAAAGTGCTGTGGAAACCAGGTAAACATACCCAGAGAAAGGACAGATAACATCTTTGTAAATGCCTGAATTTTTTTCCTTAAAAGCCTGGTTTGAGATAATAATTAGAAAATTTGGGTCAAAAAAATGATCTGTGGGCACATGGCAGTTCTCTGGGTCTAGATTGATTTACATACAGGCCCACATGATGCTCTTGACTTTTCAGAGTTCCAGCCATGAGACAAACTCTACTACCCTTGTGGGTTAGAGCTTCTTGCCTTAAGCCCAACAGAAAGGTCCTGTCAAGGAGTGAGAACCACGCCCTACGGCATTGCACACATGGTCACTCAAACACCTCTCACCTACTCATCCAATGACCAGCTGTAAGGTTGTTCTAAGTATTTGCAGCTTTCTTATACTTCTGATTAAAGTTGAAGTGATTTGAATATTTCAATAAATTTACCTGATTTAAGACTTTAGTTGATTGGCAACCATAATGGTAAAACTTCATTTTCTAATTATATATACAGTTTTAAGTGATTTGAAATGTTTTAAAATGACCAACCTAAGGAAATTTTTTCATGCACTATGATAATAGGCACCAAAAAGGCTGTCACTGTTGAGATTTCTCTAGGATCCTAACATTTTACAAATTATACTATGAACTATCTGTTAAAATATACTGTGGTACAAACAGTTTTGCAGACAGTTAAAGAAACATTAGTATATCCATCATAATGTTACATAATATGAGATTGCCTACCTATTTTAGTAAAATTCTTATCAGCAAGACACAATATCCAATCCCTGCAGTGCTTAAGAGGAGTGTGTTATTTTGGTTTGAGAGATTTCAAGTTGAGTGGATCCAAAGCAAGATGACACGGCAGAGGGACATAGTGGAGGCAAAGTTGTTCACTTTATGGGAAAAAGGAAGAAGAGGGGCCAAAAGAAGGAGCTGGAAAGGGAGAAAATCTCTAGTTAGATACCTACCTGGTGACCTGACTTCTCAGACCAGACCCTACCTCTCACAGCACATTGGCTATAAACATGAATAACCCAATTACCTTCCAGAAGTCCCATCAGAGAGAGCACATAAGACTCTTGGTGGATATCTATACATAAACCATAGCAGTTCCTACATGTGTCTTAAAGCCAGAGACCATCCTTAGATAAATGATAGAATGGTATTAGGTAACTCCTATTATGAAGTGGCATCAGAGAACATATTGAAATAAATAAAAAATATGTATTACTCTTCTCTACTTTCTTGCTTCATTGAACTCTTTTCCCAAGAAGATTTCCATAGGCCATATGAAATGTGTGTGCTGGTGCTGGGGATTATAAAGACCTTTGATGCTTATGCCTATTCGAGTCTCAATCTCTTTGGAATTTGTTGCATTTATTGGTGATGTCATTCATCTGACACTTCATGTAGTTTTATGAATTCACCTGGCATGTTTATTTGATGTATTTTTGAACTTTTAAAGGCAAATTGTATGGGTAAAAACATTAGCATAGAAGAAAACTGCATAGGATTGAATTTAATCCCTACAATCTATGCAACTTTGGGCATGATAATCCATCTTTACATCTCAGTTTCTTCATCTATAACTTGTAGATAATTCCCATAGGGATATAGTACTAGCATTTATATTACTGTTCATTATTGTTATTGGTCTAGAAAATAATTGTCTTAGAATATATATAACCTGAGGGCAAGGCTTCTATTTCTCACTTGTCCTCCCCGACTATGCCCATGAGGTACTAAATGAAGATAATGTGAGAAGAAACAGAACATGGTAAAAGAATGAGTTGCTGACATTTGGGAATGAAAGGGTGTGGACTGAAAGAATCCAGGAGGGAGAGAAATAGGGGGAGAGCAGCAGCATAAAGAAGAACTCAGGTAGCCTAAGATTGGATACACTCAGTCATTTTAATGCATAATTAAATATTTGCTACCTTGTATTCAATTTTAGGTTCTGAAATTTAAAAAGTTAAATAAGGTGGGTTTGCAGTGCATATAACACCTGAGTTTAAGACTCTGTATTTCCATACAATGCCACCCTCTTTATTTTCTCTCTTTCTCCTTCAAATATCATCATTCCTGTATGTAGCTTTGGACCATACAGTAATCCCGATACAACTCATATTAATCTGTTATCTGTTGCCACCATAACACAGATAGGAGAGGTCTTATTCTTGTTTCTTTTTAAATTAAGTTTATTGGTACAATTTAGATATACATAATGATCACATTCATCATAGGGAATTTGTACCTATGTCTGACATATGCTAGTTCCTCTTTTTTCCTATTCTCTTCCCCTTTCTTCACCCTGTGTTCCCCTCCTTATTTACAAAACTTGGCATCCATTTTATCCTTTTCTCCCATGTTTTCTTTTCCCTTTCTCCCCCTCACCTCATTCCCCTTCACTTTTAAACAATTTCTTTGTATTTCTCAAGATCTATTATATATTTTGGTTCTTATTTAGACTTTTAATTTCTCACACCTGACAGATAATTCAATATTTACACATGTATGTCAAATTTATTTAACTCAAGATTATGGTCTCAAGGTGCATCCACTTAGCTATAAATGTCTCTAGTGTATCCTTCTTTATATCTGAGTAGTGCTTCATTGTATATTAAAACACATATTTTTATCCATTCATTGCTTATGAACATTTGGGCTGCTGCCAAGATTTAGCTATTACAAACTGTGCTTCTATAAACATGGGTGTGCAGAGATAGCTGAAATATGATAGTTATAATTCTTTGGGAAGATGCAAACAAGCATAGTACCTGGATCAAATGAGATGTTGTCCTGGTTTTTTGAGGAATTTGTACACTGATATCCACAGTGGGATAGATGGTCTTTATCTCAACCTTATAAAAGCTGTGTATGACAAACCAGAAGCCAATATCACACTAAATGGTCAAAAACTAAAAACTTTCACTCCAAAAATCAGGAATAAGACAAGAATGTCCACTCTCACCACTCTTATTCAATATAGTTCTGGAAACACTAGCCAGAGGGATTAGACAAGAGCAAGAAATAAAAGGAATTAAGGTAGGAAAGGAAGAAGTTAAATTATCATTACTTTCAGATGACATGATGATATGAAGACCCACAAATTCCACCAAAAGACTTTTAGATTTAATAACCAGATTCAGTCTTATAGTTGGATGCAAAGTTAGCACTTAAAAATCAATAGCATTCCTGTACACCAACAACAAACTCACTGAGAGAGAAATTAGCGAAAGCACAAATTTCATAACAGCACCAAATAAAACAAAATACTTAGGAATTAATATAACATAGGAAGTAAAAGTTCTCCACAATGAAAACAATAGTACTTTTTAAAAGGAAATTGAGGGGGCTGGGGATTTAGCTCAGCGGCAAAAGCGCCTGCCTGGCAAGCGCAAGGTCGTGAGTTCGGTTCCCGGTACCGGAGA
>NW_004955410.1:18150421-18222722 GCF_000276665.1 Chinchilla lanigera | reverse complement strand
GCAACGTTAGGGTGGGGAAACAGGTAAGGGCGAGAAAAAAAAAAAAAAAAAAAAAAAAAAAAAAAAAGGAAATTGAGGAGGATATTAGAAAATGAAAAGATGTAACTTACTCTTGGGTAAGAAGAACCAACCTAGTGAAAATGGCCATACTCTCAAAATTGTTATACAGATTTAATGCAATCCCAATCAAAATACCACTGCATATCTCATAGAAATAGAGAGAATCTTCCTAAAATTCATTTGAAATCAGACGAGACATAGAATAGCCAAAACAGTTCTGGGCAACAAAGACAAAGTAGGGGATATCACAATCCCTGACTTGAAACTATACTACGGAGCTACTGTGATAAAAACAGAATGGTACCTGAAAAAAAAAAAAAAAAAAAACCCAAGGATCAGTGAAACAGAACAGAAGATGCAGATACTATTCTGAATACACTCAGCCACTGTATCTGTGACAAAGAGGCCAAACACCTTCACTGGAAGAAAAATAGTCTCTTTAATAAATGATGCTGGAAAAACTGGCTGTCCACATACTGAAGACTAAAACTAGACCTGTGTTTCTCATAGTGCATTAAATAAAATCAAAATGTATCAAAGATCTAAATATTAAGATAGAAACGCTAAATCTGCAGGAAGACAGAATAGGTAGAACTCTTGGTGACATAGTCATAGGCAAAGTGATTTCATGAACAAAACCCAACTGCATGGGAAATACCTCAAAGAATAAACAACTGGGATCTCACCTTATTAAAGCTTTTACACCACAAAAGAAATCACCAACAGAGTGAAAAGACACTTCATACATTGGGAAATAATTTTTAGCCAGTTGTTCTTCAGACAAAGGACTAATAACTAGAACATATCAAGAATTTAAAAAATTACACCCCACAAATTTAAAGCCCCAGTCCATAAATGAGCATCTGAAATGCATGGACACTTGTCAAGAGAAGAGTTAAAAATGGCACATAAATTTATGAAAAAACGTTCAACATCACTGATCATTGGAGAGGTGCAATACTGAGGTTCTATCTCACTCCATAAAGAATAGCTGTCAGCAAGAAACCAACCAGTAACAAATGATAATGAGGCTGTGGGGGGAAAAGACTGATGTCTTTTAAAATATATTTTTTTGCAAAAATATTTTGGCTCACAATTCTGGAGGTCCGAGGTTGGGAGGCTGCTTCTAGTGATGACCTCACAGCAGCTGAAGTGAGAAGAGACAGGGGGCACAAAGGTAAATCCTCTTTTCTCACCCTCTGCCTACAGGGCCACCAGGGTTCAGTCAGGAGGGCTCCCTTATGATAGCCTTATCTAATCCTCCTTACCTCCTAAAGCCCCCACACCTAATTATCACAGTTAGTTTAAATTGCTTCCTCTTAATACCTCAGTTGGGCTTTAATTTTAGCACAAGAGCCTTTAATGGACACAGTCAAAATACAATCAAACCATAGCAATTTTCAGCAGTAATTAACTTGCCATTGTCTCCAAAATTGTCACCTTCACTGGCAAGGTGGATGTTATGGTTTGTGTCTGTGTGCCCCCCAAAGCCTCATGTGGTCATGGGGCAGGCTTTTAGAGTTTGATTATGGGTGAGAGAGCTACACCCGCCCTGGGGTGGATAGTTTACATATGTAAGAGAGAGGAAGAGGCTGTTTGCAGCCATTCCTCCCCCGTTCCTCCCTTTTGTGCTGTTGTTTTGCTGTGTTCTGCTGCCAAGAGCTATAGCTCTTTGCCATGTGCCACTCTACCTTGTAATCTGCCAAGTATGGACTGAAACTTCCACAAACTGTAAGCGAAATAAACCTTTCCTTCCTTAATTTTGGGCATCAGGTATTTTGTCTCAGCAATGAGAGAAAAGTAACCAAGACAGTAGACACCTCCATTTCATAATTAAAAGTTGAACTGAAATCTTAACTGGTGAAATGAACTGTCTGGAAGTGATGGTATTCTGTGTTCTTTGCATTGTCTTCTAACTGACTTTATTGATACTGACTTTCTGCTTCTCTTGGGTTACAGCTATCTTCTAGTTTCTTTCTTCATCTCCTTCGCTCTAAGATTTACTGAGAAGCTTGTAGAGACTGGAAAAAGATGGCAGGAGGCTGAAGGCAGAATGTTACCTGTAGGAATCTAATGAGTTGTTTGTCCTTGCTGCTGGGAAACATGGCCAGTCAGCCTGGATGGTTATTTACTGCTTTTTCTGTACGCACGTTGGCATTTTCATCAGAACCTGCTGGTTCGAGATTCCAGAGCTGCATGCATTTGAGGGGGCAGAGTTAAGCATTTGAATTAATAGTGAATAGAAGCTGGACTTCCCCTGATTCATATGTTTCATTTATATTTCTGGAAAATACCTTTGAACTATTTTCAACAGTCACTTGTAGGAGGATTATACAATGGACAAATTTCCCTTGTTATTTTTTGAAACAAATGTGCTTAGTTGTTAAGGACCCCCCTCCGTGAGTGTATAGAGGTTTAAGGCTCTTAAGAATTCATGTTCTAATCTTGTGGAACATTGGTATTATCACAGCTTCCTAGCAGAAGTCACGATTTTTATGCCGGGGGGAAATCTACAGTTTCCCCCAGTTGGTATCTGAATTGCTCTTTCTTATATTAGCACATAGTAGAGAAATTCAGAATCAGGCTTGGCAGATACAGGAGACGCCTACTGATATTTTTATTACCAGAATTTATTGTTACTTCAGCATCACACCATAATTTGTGCATTTCTATAAACACGTGTACATTTATGTTATTATACATTAATAGGAAGAGATTAAAAATAGATTTCACTGTGTGCTGTATCATTATTGTCAATATCTGTAGCAGTAATATGGGGATAGACACTAAGTAGATAATTGTTTTTGACAATATAATCTAAATGTTGTGTCATTTGTGCTTGTTTTAGATGAAAACATGCATTTCCCTGGCAAGAAGGAAAAAAATGTATGTTAATTAAAATACCTAACTGTGATTTAAATTCTAAAAGTGAATGCCTTTCTGCAGAAGCATAGCTATTAATCACTTCAAAAAAGATAAAAAATAAGAACATTATGAATCAAAACTCAATATTTACTATTTTTAAATTATTTTCTAAGTTCACCTTGATTATTTTTATTATAGCTAATACTTTAAGCATATGTGTTTTAGTTCTATGTGGTTGGTAGGCTGATTTTAAAAATATAATATCTATTCACATTTCATTTTTTTCAGCTAAGACCAAAGTTTGAGCTTTGACGTTTTGTGAATTAATACTTACTTTTTGTGTTACTAGATGAGTATTATGATTGACAGAGTAAAATTTGGAATATTTATCAACTAAGATAGCTAGTAATTTGAGAAATAAAATACTCTCAAAGACAATGCTTTGTCACATGGATATATTACATGTGGTAGGTGTACCTATAAAGCTATACAGTCAAAAAGGATAATTCAGATCTCAGAGAGAGAAGCTATCATGAAATTAAAGTAGCTGGGAGATAAGCTTTCGGAAAATCTTAACTCTTAGATATTTCCTTAAATCTCAAAAATTGAAATTGATTCTGAACTTTTAGTAGGGATCCACAGTGAAAAAGAAAATTATGTTAATATACATAATGAGAAGAAATATCATGCACAAAGGACTCTAGTAATGGCCTGTGAGCTTTCATGTGTGAAGTGAGTCCTATTAGAAGTGTAGAACATAAATTCAAATTTATCTTCGGTGCTATCCATGAGTGACATTTGTAGAGAAAACACTTATTATTATCAGCATATTTTGGGTCAGATTTGTTGTTGTTGTTGTTACAATCAAAGCATTGATAGAATGTAGATATTGCCCAATAGTAAAGTTTATCAATGTGTAATCAGTGTGTTAAGTTCTTCCCTCACATATTTCATTTGTATCAAATAAATGAGATGGTATTATTTTCACTCTTTTTCTAACCAAGAAAAGTAGTCAATCTCTAGTCATCTTAGATTACACATATGAGAATAGATATGGACTCCTCAGTAGCTTCAACTTCTATTCTCCAACAACTAAGAGATAAACAAAAATATAGTTGAGGAAAATTAATGACAGAAAAAGATTAGAAGCAAACTCTAAAACCAAACATAAATAAAGTGATTTCCAAGTGAATGCTTAAAATGTGGTAGTAGAATAAAAAGTTCTAAACTGATCCATTGTAAGCAAATATATAACATAAAATTCCTAGTTTCCAGTTCTTCTGTGCCAACACAATTTCATTAATAATGCAAGAATTATATCATAACTATTCAAGATAATTTAATGAAAAGTTTTTTTAAAAATTGCTAGAGTAAAATATCCGAGGAAGACATCTATCACAAAAGATGAAATACAGGGCTTGAAAATATAAAACAAGATGACAGAGTTATTATGACAACAATTGTAGGTTTAATAACTGAGAAAGAGGGAAGGAAAAGAGGGTGAATAAAGGCAGTAAGTACGCTATGGATATGTACAAACTCCCCACAAGGAATGTAAACATTCTGTGGTACACACATATGCTAATAATCTAAAACTAAGATAAAGTTAAAGAAAGTCTGATTACAAACAGGTGTAGTACATAAAGGTAATATGAAACTTATCAAAATGACTGAGTAAGAAAGAGATGAGATCAGCGTTACTTTAGGAGAAGGTATCTGGTGGCTGCGTCCAATCTGGTGACACTGCAGGGGTACCCAGCCTGGTGGAGTTGCACTGCAGTGTGCTTTATTTCGAAGTCACCCATCTCTCTCAGTACTGTTTATTTATGTGGTAACTTTCCATTTCCAAGAGCACTCCTGATTAGGAAAGTTGGGGATATATACCTGATGGGTATACTAAATATGAGAGTAGTTTGTTTATTGCACTTGAAGCAAAAAATTTGAATGCGGTATTATTTATAACTGCTTATATATTTCTTCTTGTCCTCTAAAGACATGCTAATAGAAATAGCTGAAAGTAAGAGAAACTGGATGTGTTAAGAATTCAGGCGGTGAAAGTCCTTGGAATAGTTCTAATTATTAATGGATTATCATATGCTTTTCACAAATCCTTGAGCACTCTAAAGAGGTCATTGAAAGAGAAACAGTTGACTTGCTGTGAGAATTGGTTCTCTGAATTTCATGAGCTTTGGTTTTCTAATTTTAGATCATAGACAACACTGTGTTTATTTTTCCCCTTGGTTTAGGTCATGTGTCCTCAAGGTTCTATTTACTAGAAAGAAAGAAGTTTGGAAGTTGTGTTAACTGTGAGTTGGGGATAAAAAAGGACAGGAGCTAGAGGAGGCCCTGAACTGATTGTACAAATTTGCTAAGGTGCAATTTGACAAGGCTAAATTTAACCTAACCAACCACACATGGCATTTTAGCTGTTGAGATTATATTGTCTTAAAAATGAGTATTTAATACCAAAAATACTGTGCATGTGGGAGCTGAGAAAAGAATTAATAGAGTGAATAGGGTTGAAAGATTGAAGCCTAGTGTATTTGACAAGATAGATTCCAATAGAAAATGTGAAACTGGGATAATTTATCTAGGACCCTGGGAGCTGTAGCTTAGAATATTCCACAGATATTTTTAATTTTCAGAGGTCAGGATGGTAATATTTCCACAAGTGAAACAAATTAGTGTTAAAGAATGGTTTTAGAAGGGTGTAGGGGAGTCAGAACTAGAAAACAAGGGGCAGGGAAAATTACAGCATCCATGGGAGTAAATGTACTTGTTCAACTACGAAGGAAAACTGCAAGCACTGTCAGCACAAGGGGAAAGATTTTAATTTGTTCCATTCTTAAATGAAAAAAAAGAAAAAAGAAGAAATTCAGTACCATTTTAATGAAAGAAAACCAGGAAAGATAATTGAGTCTGGCCTTTGAGGATCACATTTCTTAGTCTCAGGGCAATTTCTAATTATAACGTGTCATTTGTGTTTGCAATGTGCATACATTCTTTAAAGATTTCAGGAAAAAGTTAAATAAATTAGGGACTAAACTAGATGGAACCTGATCATCTGAAGGAATTAATTTTAAAGGAAAAACCATTGTTTAGTACTGATTTGCTTGTGCACCAGATTTTGTGGGAATTAAAGTAAATACAATGCTAAAATTTTTCAGTTGGAAGCTACACAGGTATATTTTTTTCATTTTAAGACATCTTAGAGCTAAAGTGTACCAGAGGATGGCAGAGGAAAGCATGTATTGTATACATTCATCACTCCAAGATAAAATGAGAATACTAATTTTTCTTGAGGAAGATCTCTCACATCTGAGACAAAATACCCAATTCCCAAAGTTAAAGGGAAGAAAGGTTTATTTAGCTTACAGTTTGTAGAGGTTTCAGTCCATAATCAGCTGGCTCCAGGGCAGGGTGGCACATGGCAGAAGGGCAACCATTCAGGGCAGCAGGAGACAGCAAAAGTTACATGAAAGGACAAGGGGCACGCCTGTTTCTGTCCCTTTATTGTTTGCAGGCTACCCGCCCTAGGGCAGGTGTAGCACTCACATCCTTAATCAGAGCATTGGATCATAAATCAGTCACAAACTCTACATTCAGCCACCTCTGAAAAGCCTGCCCTCATGACTGCACGAGGTTTTAGGAGGATATCTATACACCAACCATAACAATTGGCAAAAAATTATTACATAAATTCACTTTAAAAATTTTTTTTCAGGTAGTTAGTTAGTATCTTTTGAAATTTAAGAAAAAGTGTTGCTGGGCTGAAAATGCTTTTGATGTTATAAGTATGTATTTTTAGTAATTAAAACTTTTGAAAGGACCCAGAATTTTTTGTTATTTCTTGGAAAAATTCTACATTTGTTACCTGGGCAAAAGTTTAAATATGAACTCTCTTTCCCTGGGGATGGTGACACCTTCTCGTTTACCAGTTATACCTTACTCCTCGTTTCTCTTCAAATTGAAATCTCAAACTTGTTCACTCCCTCTTTGATATGATACCAGAAACATGGCCCCTATAGGGTTTAACCTCAAATGTCTCAGATGAAAAACTCCTAGGATTAGAGTTTATACGTATGAAAAGAACTGGAAATTGAATCATAATGAAAACTATATGAAAAATACTACTTAAATGCCCAATAAAAATAAAATCACGCAGATCCTTAGCATTCCTGGTAGACTCATGAGGTATTCTGAATGCATATTTGCTTTTATGATAGTTGCATCATACTTCTTCACAATAGGTATAAAGATAATTCTAGGAGAAAATTCAGCCTATAGTACAGCTTTCACTTTCACATGATTTGTTTCTCATGGCTTCTTTAATCTCTATTAAATGAAGTATTTTAATTTCTACCCTGCTTGTAAATTTCAAGCAACTTCAAATATAAATGGAGAATGGCTGAGGTGACACTTTTCCAGATTAATAGGAATTTGTAGCTGCACCTCACTTGTTATCTGTTTTGCCCTGTATGTTTTCTGCTGAAGATGTCAAAGGCTAAGTATGTTACTTGATATTTTTAAGGGTGTACAGTTGATTAGAAGCAGGGCTAGGTGAGAACTTGGATGACTTCTACCTTAGTAGAGTTGTTTCCACCTTTACCTGAGGGTCCTTTTTTCATTTGCTGCTAAAATGATAAACTGTATTGAAAGCAAACACTCTCTTTTCTTCAGTTTCTATCTGGGTTACTGTAACTATTGATGCCTGTATTCTATAATCTTTTTCAGAATCTTTTATGTTACATTCATTTTTCTGCAATCACCATTTTCATCATGCTTTTATCCTCTGTAAAATACCTTTATGGTCCACAGATTTAAGCTCAATGTCTTAATTATATCTTTGAAAATTTTAACAATGAAATCTTTTCATACCAAATGTTATTATATTTCTTTTGGACTCCTCACACATCATTTCAGTGGAAGGCAATGAATATTTTGGAAGTGCTGGTGTGCAGTTCTTGAATGTATTGAATCTTTTCTACTACTTCTTTCCCTTCAATTTGCCTTTGTATATTGATGTCATTTGTATGTGGGGATCTTCTTCCTTAAGAACTTATTTGCTTCTTAATTCTATTTTCTGTGTTAAAAAATAAAAATATTTTGGGCTCAAGTATTTGGGGAGTAGTCAGAAAAATACTTTTAGATAAATATCATTCATAGACATCTTTGTTATTATAGAATATAGAGATAGAATAATTATTTGTAATTCACTAGCCCACTTAAAAAGAAACCACTAAAAGTATTCTTATGACAACTGAAGGTATTAAATAATAGTATGAATATTGGATTATGAATGGTTCTCATTTATTTTAAGTGTTTTAATGGCTGACATTATCATTTTGTAAGAGAATGTACTTTTTCCTAGTAGTTGCATGTTGCAGAATGTATAGATGAGGTATCATGATGCCTATTAATAGTTTTAAGCAATAGCAAAACACATGAAATATGAATAGTGCAAACTATCACAAGTGTCAAAGCTAGCTTGCTTGTATAATCTTCATACTGCACAACTTTTTCCAACAAAAACACAGGCTTATTATCCTATACAGATGCTCTGAAGCAATGATACTCAAATGTTTCCTACCATCAAATTCCCATGAAAAACAGGAGCGTCCAGCTCTGAGAGGAGAGGATGTTCTACCTCACTTATGTCGTTTCTGATAGGCAACAATACTGATCTTCCCTTACCCATGTGAACTGACACCAGATTTGGTAACTATTTTTCAAATTCCGTAGTTCGTCTCTTCATAGCAAATACTATCCATGATCATTTCTAAACTCAATGAATGTTCTTTCCATGGATCAGAAGGAAAATTATATTTATTTTCTACCAACTCAAGATATTGGATTCAAAATTATAGATAAAGTTATGTACTGGTCATTTTTAATTACTATTACATGTGTTAATATAATCTATAAATACTAGTGCATATTCATGTTTCATTCATTCATTTTATTAAATAGTTGAGTAAGATATTCTGATAGGGACTGAGTATAAAATAGTTAACAAGACATGTCCTTCTTCTTTGAGAAACATATATCCATAGTAGGTATTACATAGGAGAAGACAAGTTATTATAACATATGGTCAGTGAAGTAGAACTCTTACAGTCTGAGAGAAATACAACTCCAGTTGGCTACTGCACAAAGAGAGAGAGAGTAACAAAGAGAATTTGTAGTCTAAACTGAAAAGCCCCAGAACTGATCCACTCTCTGATATAGCTTCTCGCCCTCAAGAATTCATCTTTATTCAACCTATGATTTCTCTCTCCTAGAGCTTCGTTATCTTTACTCTGTTTGTCAAGGACACTCCAGCAGTCTTGGAAGAATACGTTATTAGTTGGTGACCCTGGTAGAAAAAGCTATTATTATTTCTAAATGTTCAGGGAAAGTCCCAGAGCTAACGATACTAACTAGTATCTCAGCTCATTTCCACAAAATAGATAGTGGTTCTGCTCACAACGACTCAGACATGTGTTCACGTCACTCGTCAAGGATTAGGGCAGACCTCCAGAGCAACACAGTTTGAGAGCAGGATCCAACGGGGAAAAGGAATTTGATGTTTAATCAGAAAAGAGGAGGGAGTTCCCGAGTACCAAATAGGGACATAGATGCTAATTATTGCTTAGACTAAAGAGATGCGATCATTACAAGATATTAGGGAAACATATTGGAAGGAAGCTATATATGCCCAGAGATGCTACCTGAATTAAGAACATGTGTATAACTCCATATTTTAAACTTTTCAACTTAATAAATCATATAGCAGTATAGGTTCTATTCACATGATTTTATAAATCGGCAAAAAGCTATTAATTGCCCATTTTTGTTTACTATTCTTTTTATTTAGAATCAGGTTATTTGTATAACTAGCAGTAAAGAGCTAGAAGTGTTATGAACTTACCTAAAATTTAAGTTACATATGTATGTGAACCAAATTATTTTTATGATCTTTAGCAACCTCTATACCCATTAATGAGTTGTACATTACAATGCTGGGCAATAATTCTTTATCGAGGACAAACCAGATTGAATTAAAATTGCCAAACTATCAATTCAAAAGAAATGTTTTATCTTTCTGAACCTCATGACACTATACTCTGAGTTAAATTTAGTTAAATTTTTAGTTTAATTTAGTTAAATTTTTCTGAAGACTGCAAATTAAGCTAGACTCATCACAAGAATGGAACCAATACGGCTATTGGTTCCAATATATAATGGAGTAAGCACTTGGAATACAAATTCATAAAAATGAACGTGTGTACTATTTTAAAGTAAAATATAAGGAACTCTCATTAGTTATTGTTTCATAGCATGTATAAAAATAGTACTGAAATTATTCCATCAAAACATTTTAGAAGATTCAAATTAGACTACCCTAGAGTGATTTGAATTATATAGGAATATTTTTCTGAAAGATAATTACAAATATGGAATATGTTTTAGTTAAGATATATACATACATTTTATATTGATTCTATAAACTTTGAGTCAAATTACTCTGGAAGGAAATGTTGCAGGTTGAGCAAATGTAATATGTACCTACAATAAACAACCATAAAGATCATTTCCTTTGAATTTTTGTAAAGGCAGAATTATAGCTTCACAACTTTCATAGCAACACATTACTAATCTTGATAAATTAGATATTTCAAAAATTGATAGAAATGATTGTTTCTGAAAATAAAGAAGACAGGCATCTCCATGCACTAAAATTGGAGAAAAACACAAAACTATAGATAAAATAAAATATGCTGGCTTTCTGAATTTTGCTGTTGTTTCAAACACAAGAAAATGACAGCTTAGTTCCTGTATATGAGTGGGAACTGAAAGAACCCTGTAAAATATGAGATACCAGAAGCAGACTCAGGTACTAAAGTGAATGAAAAGTGTTAATAAAGAGAAGTTTAGCAAGAATGTGCTCCCCCCTGGGACAACACATACAGACAAGGAGAACAAAGCACTTAGATCCTTATAATTCACTTGCTTGGTAATGTTCCCCTTTTAACTGCTAGTATTCCCCAAGTCGGGAGCCTACAGGATGTTGATGGTACATTACCCAGTTCTCACACCTATCACTCACTTTGTTAGCTAAATGGATAGACAGATAAGAGGTGTGTAGTGATAGATCCATGCTGAAGTGAGGAAAATAATAATTAAATGACATAAGCCTCGCTTGTAGACAGTAGACCTTAAGACTGAATGGAGACAATTATAAAATTGTAAAGAAAGAGGTGAAAATACTGCACAGAATATCACCCACTCAAGATGTACCTACAAGTTAAGACAAGATAGCCAATAAAACCAAACTAAAGGAAAGCAGCCAGGACAAATTAATTGTTAGAGAATGATTAATAATGAAAATCAAACTAAAAATGTTTGATACAATGGAAAAGAAATGGAATTTATAAGCAGAAAACAGCAACAAGACATAATGAATTAAAGGAAAAGAAGAAAAACAATTAACAGATGTATTTCAAAAGAGCCAAAAAGTCTCTTGGAAATAAAATAGTCTGAGCTGTTGTCAACTCAACAGATGGGGAAAATATCTATATTGGAAACAAAGAAATCAGTGAATTGAGAGAGAGTAGAGGATTGTTCTCTAAATATAGCACAGAATGCATTGAAATACTAAAGAAACAATTTAAAGATAACCTTGAAAAAATTGATAATATGCCATATATGATTATTAGGAGTCTTGGAAAATTGAATGGCAATTGATAGGTAGTATTTGAAAACAAACTATGTGAATTATATATTATTGAAAGAAGGGAAGCTGTTCTAATTAAAGTGAATACTCCCTGATAAACTGGAAAGGTCAAGAGAAGAGCAACAGATGGATGGGAGATGGATGGAATAATAGAAATGGACAAAGTGACTGATATGAATATAGATCCATAAAGGTCCATGGATAGATAAAAGTAGAAATATAGGAAATAGGTCTACAGACTATAATAGAAAAACTACAATGTATACAAGACAAGGAAAAAAATCTTAAATACAACTAAAATGAAAAAGTATGCTGCTGGGGGTGAGATCTAGGGAAGAGCACTTACCTAGCTTGCTCCAGACCTTGCATTTTATCCTCACCCCTTAACAAAAAGAAACACTGATGACAGCAGCATCCCTGCATCCTCTGCATTGAAAGATATCCAGAATGAAAGGAAAAATATTCCAAAATGCTTGAAAAATTTAATTTAAATGTACAGTTCAATAAATTGACAACATTTCATTTAAGTGTAGAGATAAAAATACAATAAAAACTTTACTATTTTTTTGATTTGAAAAGAAAGTAAGGATCTATGTAACAGCTACTAGAAAAATGGATAGATTTACCTACAACTGAAATATGCTAAAATTCTTTTGAAAGAATGCAGAGATATTGAAGCATTTTAAATATTGTCAAAAATTTATATTTATTATTTTTATTATGGTATAATTAAAGGGCAATAGATATAAAAATGATATCTGTAGATTTATTTTAGTTTTTTATTTTTTTAGCCACAAGAATCGAACTAAGGACACTGCCCTTGCCAGCCAGGCACTGTGCCACTGAGATATATCCCTGGCCCAATGTATAGGTTTTAAAGACCATATTAAACACTAAAAATACAGTGTACTTTATCTATTCTACGAAGTCAGAAAGAAAAATTAATGAGCGAATAAAAACTCATAGTAGCTGAAACAAAGACACAAAACACGTGGTAGAAATAAAATGAAAAGCAATCATAATAAATTCAAACATATTAACTTACCCATGAAATGACCGTGTTTGACAACTTTGAAGAAGAACAAAGCTATTTGGTGTTTTAAAAGCAATGAAAACCCAACAAATACAAAACTTATACTAGCAAAAGAGAAAATAAAATCATGACAAATAATTGTAGAAATTATAACCACTAGTTATGACCAAATTAACACCCCTACACATACAATTATATAAATATTAGACACAAGAATTAAAAAGAAAAGTATTAATAAGAGCTGAAAGAGATTAATCCAGTACTTGGTGATTTTAACCAGTGTGCTACTAGGAGAGGCAAATAAATCATTCTATCTTTCCCATATTTGCTCACATGACTTCCTGTCCTCCTGCAGCTGAAACTCACTCTGTTATTTATGTCCTATCCTATACATGCTGACAGATTTTTCTCATGTGCTTTAGCTTTCATAGCATTGCCATCTTCTAACTTTACTAATTATCTTTATAGTTAACGTTCTGTTTTAATTTCATGAGTGAGAAATTGTGAAAACATTCATAAAAATGAAAGCATGTATGTAAATATTAGAAAAGCAAAGAGTCTTTCTGCATATATATGCATGGATAAATGGGCAGAACATATATGAACATTTGGGATTGGGAAGATCCACTTTAGTTTTAGAATTGTGATCATTTTAAGAAAGAATGGGAAGAATGCATACACAGATTTTTGTAGATCTATAATTTTTATGTTGATTTTCATAACGGAACTGAAGGAAGATGCAACATTTTAACATTTGTAAAATCCATGTAATAATTTCTTAAGTATTCATGATTTCATTCTCTTATCTTTCAGTTCCAAAACATTACTAAGAATAATGCCATCCTTCATAATTTGGTGAAACTTCAGCATTATCTTAGAAATTAAATTATATTAAGAATGTTTCTGCATAGCAAGACCCTATCTTTAAAAATGTTAGTAGTAGGCTTTTTAAAATGCTCAGAAAAATTCATAACAATTTATAAATGCTCTGTAAAATCTTCAAAAATAAGCTGAAAAACAAAAACATGCTACTGGCATTATCAACGTGTTGAGATCTTGTTAAGTCTACAATTTAAATACTACAGAACTTCTATTAGTTTAATGATTTGAGTAGGTATTTGCAGAAAAACATGAATGCATTCATGAAATTAATGACAAAAGAGAAAATAAGAACAACACAAAAAAGAAAAGGAAGTCATTAATTCTCATTTAACAGAGTGTTTATGAGTTATGACAGTGATTTTGTTAAATGAAGTTAAATCAAGTCTAGAAATGATTAAGATCATCTTAATATGTATGTTAGAATATAATAGCAAACTCTTGATGTGAAAGGAACATTAGCACGTGAGAACATTTGCAGACTTTGACAACAATTGTGCACTATATGTTTATAAAATTTGTCCCCTAAAAGAACCAGTCTTGTGCATGTATCTGTGCCTAGTTTTGGGAGTGGACTATTTAGAAGAGTTAGCTCATAAGATCTTGGAAGCCAAGAATTTGCTATAAGCACATTGACCTGTTATAAGCAAGATAGTGACTCTTGAAAGCTGGTGGTATAACTCAGTCTAAGTTTGAAAGCCTAAGAACCGTGGTAACCAACAGCACAAATAGTAGTCCAAGGGGTGAAAAACATGAGATGATATTATAAGTCAATTTGGTAGGCTGAAAAAAGGTGAAGACTTCTTTCTCCTTTACTCTTATTCTGTTTGAAACCTCAGTGTATTAAATCATGGTAACCTAAACTTGGTAGGGTTATTGGTTATTGAGTCCTCAGATTCAAATATGAATTTCCTCTGGAGACACTTATAGGTACACACAAATCAAAGCTTAGTATGAGACCCCCATGGTTAATCAATTTGACACATAAAACTAGTCCTCATCAGTCTACCACATGTCAACTTGGCACCCGCACATATTCCTTAAATAATACTGAATCTCCAAATAAAGATAATAATAGAATCACTATTCTGTGGAGCATGATACAACTATCCCTCCTACAACCAAAATTACACTTGCCTTAGAGGAGGAAGTGAAGACCTTGGATGATATATGAATGTCTTCCTATTCCATAATTTAAGTAGTATGATATTAAATTAGTATTATTTTACTATGATATAAAAATTATCCAAGCTACATGACAAGAGGATGGGAGAGGAAATAAATACATGTACACATAGTCATAGCGAACTAATAAGGAAACACTCGTGGCCATTACAGCCCTAATTTTCCTTTTTTCTGTAACTGGCCTCTTGGAGTTAGTTAGCACTTACAACTACCTTCTTCCATTATCCATGTTTTATTCCCTAGCACCTCAGCAAATCATCTTCCTTTGCCTTCAGTTTTGAGGGATGGGGGCCGTTACTATTCCTATTAGTATTGGCTTTCTATTGGTTTCCACTGACCTTAATCACAAAGTGTGTTAATACTAGGAGAAGCCGTCAGGAATATCCTGTGTTACAGACCTTCTCCTCCTTACCTGTACTGTGGAATATTTCAACTCTCCCCTGGTGGTTAGGACCAGAGACACCAGTCAGTGTTGAAACTGCCTTTTTGCCTGTTAATAAAACTTATGAGACACTCAGCTGGCTGTGCAGAATCCTTAACTTCAAATGCAATGGAAGCAATGTGTACTCTGGTGGAAGCATTTTTCTCTCTTAGGCCAGAAGAACACAAAGCCATGGATATGGGAATCAAAAATTTTAGCAGCATTTAATCAGGGCAATAGAGAGTTGTGCCACTCCCATTTTCACCCTTAATTTTGTGACTCGGGAGAAAGTGTACCGTATACTGGACTCTCACTCAGAACACATAGGAGGTTCCTGAAGGACTTTGCCTCAACCCTGGAAAGCACTGCCACCTAGCTGGCACTGTATCTACATCTTTAATGGGCATTACGCCATTTTTAAGCTCGTTTCTTTGAAAGACTCTGATAAGATCAAGGAAGCCCATGAGCATGGGCATATTCTGTACTTTCTTTTTCATGAAGTGAGTTCTCAGATTAGAAGCAATGCTATGGAGAATACCACAATGTGAGTAAGACATTCTCTAAGTCTACAGATGAAGAAGAGGATGGTAGTTTTGTCAGAAGCATAGGATACAATAAAGGCAAACCCATATCCAAATTGTTTACTTCAGTAAAAACATATATTGGCCCTTCCAAAATGGAGGGAGTCCAGTGGAGTCAACATGCCACCAGAAAGCTGAATAATCACCTCCAAAGGAACAGTGCTTTACAGGGAACTTGGTGTTACTCTCTGCTTCTGGAAGATTGTGCATTGTGGCTGAGCATAAGCAGATCAGCCTCAGTGAGTGGAAATCCGTGACAGTTCTCTTCACTGCTAGCATGATTACTTCTATGATGAAAGTGCTGGCTAGGGAAATGGCCACATACTGTTAGACTTATAAATCTCGCTGAAATAGAAGTTCCTGAATTTTATTGCCATTTACTTTCCCCTCTGACAGGCTAGGAAAATAAATATAGAAGGCACAATACAGTCAATACATCTAGAAAACAGAAAGAAGCAATACTGGACTTGAGTATCAAAGTCAGATGTGTAAAGGGAAAAAGAAGAGGATATCTTTTCTTGAAGTAGTGTAGGTGGAAGTGTCATGTCCCAGTCAAGCAGAATGAAAGAAATGATCCAATAATTCTGTCTTTTCTGAATCTATGTTACTTTAACTGGCATTTCTGCTTAGACAATGTATTTTGATAGCCTTCTGCCAGAATGACACTGTTATTTTTCTTAAACGGCAGTCTAATATTTATGTAGAATAGCCAATGTACCTGGTTTTTATCCCTAGGCAATCCAAGAAGTTTCTCTTTTATTTTCTTTTTCTCTTCTGTAAATGTATACACACATATGGTTGGTTTGTACTCTTGTCTTCACAAATCTTAATTGTCGATTTTACTTCACATGATTTTTTTGTGTCTGTGTATCTTTTAATATATCTGTGGTTTGTATTAGTACATATTTGTACATATCTGTGTTTGTATTAGTACATATTGCAGTACATGATGTTTAACTTCATCTTGGAGGGAAGGTTTGTGTATATAACTCAGTTTGTATCTTTTTAAATCCCCTTCTCCCTGTATACCTCTCACCCTTTGCCTCTACGTCCACTTTTCTCATTTTCATTCTTGTTGTTATTATGAATCTTAGTTCATCATTATAGTGTGTTTTCATTTTCTCTTTAATTAAAACATCAGCGCTTCAGAGGAAAGATCATTTTCTTTGTATATTTAATTTATATAATCTTACTTGATGAAATCAAGGCATTTAAAGTGGAAGCAATTTCCAACAGGATATCTTTCTATATGTATTATGTTCCCAAGAAACAATTTCTATAGTAAATATAATGGAAAATACTTGAATAGGAAAACTAGAGAATAATAATAATAACCCAGGTTGAAGTCTCCAATTTTAAAATCTCAAATCTGAAGAACTCCAAAATCTTTAAAGTGCTAAGCTGATACAAGTGGAAAATTCCACACCTGACTATATGTGAGGAGCAGTAGTTTGACGCGTAAACTAAAAATAGTTGATGCAACTGCCATCACAATGTTTGGGTAAAGTATAGATGAAAAAATGAATTTGCTGCTTAGGCTGGGGTTCTTTTCCCAAAACAACTTTACATATATATTGATATGCCAAAATCTGAAAAAAAAAAATCTAAAACATAAAACATTTTGACTTCCAAACCTTTCATATAGGGGATATTCAATCTGTGCTGTACCTGTGGTCCCTTTTACTTAAAGGATTTATGTAGAAAGATAAAGAATAATCACACTAAACAAACTAAAGGTATTTTAACATTACATTTGCACAGGAATGTTCAGAGTTTGCTTAAAGGATTTTTTTTTTTTGATTTATGGTTTATTGTCTCACCTGGGTATATCAGCCAGGGTGCTAGGGTTGTCATATATGAAAGAATTAGAAAAAGTGTTTATTTTTCCCGAAATATATAAAGACCTTTCCTTAATTGTATTATGTTTCAGTGACTTGAGTTGAGGATTTCCTAGTCCCAGGCCTTCTTTGAGTCCTTCCAAGAGGTATTAGCTATTTCCTTTCTACTTCTATATCCTAACTTCTAGAAGTAAGTAGAGAGGAAATTTAACTCTACTAAAGTTCAGTATAATATGGGAAGTCATATTTTATATTTACTATCCAATTTTTGTTACATCATTTTTAAATTAGAACCATAATTACCAGCAACAATGTAATTGAGCATTTTATTAAGAGATATGAAAATCTGAAAGTGTCTTATAGTTAGAAAATTTTTATAAAAATCTAGATTTAAAATTCAGAATAGCTTGAAACTGGGTCCAATCTTGTGCTCAGCTGAGGTCAGAACTAGGCTTCCTTAGCATTTCTGTCAGTAGAGCAGGAAATTGCATATGGGAAAGGTCATTCTCGTCACAGCAGAAATTCCCCTTCATGCGCTTTCTCACTTCTGGTTTTCTGTTGGTGACTCTTTTATTAGTTTCTTATATACCTCTCCAGTGTTTACATTTGAAAACATAAGAAAAATCTAATATGCATTTTTCCCTTCTTAAAACTTCTCTAAAATATATACTCTTTTGTGTTCTAATATTTACTTAAATCCTTGGTCTATTACTGTAGTAATCTATTGAGTCATTTCTTTTTACTTCTTTAAAGCTTTCATGTTCTTCGTTAACTAATGAAATCTTCTAACAGTCCTCCTTTGCTGAATTTCCTTGTGCATATTTGTTTTATCAATTGGGTAGTATCCTTCCATCACTCAGGGTAGCTGACAACTTCATCTCACATTTGTACATAGTTATAAAGTCATTTAGACTAGATATTTCAAAGATTCTGCAGGCTTATTCAAAGAAAGTAGTTATTGAGAAGCTATGAAGTTAACTGGTAATTGAGGATATAAGTTAAATAATTGTTGCTGTGGTAAACACCAAGCATTTCTCCAAACATATTGTCTCTGTACTTAGTGGGTCCATACACTTGGACTTTCATTCTGATATATAATAGGTACAAAGATATGCTTTCTTTCTTTTCTGTAGCATATTGTTCAAATTAATATTAGACTGATAGGAATATCATCTCATTTCCCTCAACTAATTTGTCAGTAAAATATTTAAGATGAAACTGTCTATCTTGGAAGATATCTCTGATATTTTCTTGTAAGTTATTTTGTATTCTCCATTCTTCTGTTGGACCTTATGTTCTTTGACTTCTTTTCCCTAGGATTTTATGAGAAGCACCTTAAATCATCAAGGCCATGCACTGATTTTAATCAGAAGCCCGAAACTTTGTGTAGTTGAAAAAGCATTAGAAGTGTAGCTATATGACAAGGCTGGATGTTAATTGGATATGAGATAAGGGTGGCGTGGACAAACAGCAGAGCTTCTTTGGTCTTATGCTTGGGGACTGGTAAAACATTTTACCATGGGAGGAAAAGCAAACAATATGTTTGAAACAAGGTACATGACTAAAGCTAACAACCAGAATTCTACCAAGTCTCCCTGACATTTGTAAGCAAATCTATTTTGAGAAGTATAATACAAACCCTGACCACCTAGCTGGCTGTTTTAGGGAATCCACTGGAAAAATTTGTCAGAATATTCTTTAACCAGTTTCACCTGACAAGATGCCCTCTGATCTGTGTTGCTTTTACCTCAGGAAAAGATTGCTTTGGCATATTTGATAAAGAGATAGTCAATAAGAATAATGATGCACTTGTATCCAATTTCTAATGAAAACCATTAGATATTTTATGTTAAAGCTGGAAACAACCTCTGTAAGCCAGGCAGATAAGCTCAGGAAGGACCATACGCTAATACACCATAACATATTATTGTAAAGAATATAAGGGAATGGTATATGGAAAACTAACGGATGAGTTTAATTGCTACTTCCTCTACAAACTTTCCCACAATTATAAGTGTTACTGCTTTGAAAGTTTGGGTACTAGTCTTTGTATCCATAAACATTTTCATTCTCTTGTATCTAAATGTACATGGAGAAAAACATTTAAAACAATTATGTTATTATCTGGGGAGAATTAAGGTTGGGGAGAGGTGGTAAATTTCTATTTCATTTAAACTGGTAAAATGATGATACCAATAATTGATTATAATGTCTGGGAACATATATAAAATCCACAGCAACCACTAAACCTATGGGAAGTAATACACTGAAAAGTATTAAATGCAAATCCAAACAGACTCTGGCATGTAAGCTTTTCCTGTCCATTCCTCAGTAACCGGCAGCTTTTGCATTATGTAGAGGAATTATGCAAGATTTGTACTTGACAGCCGCCCACCCTGACCCCACAGTGAAACCCAGTCACTATAGCCATGCTTGCAGCACACAGGACAGAGAGAAGGACCCTCTCAGTCTCTTCCTGCATACTGTCTTTCCTATGGGCACCAGCTGAGGCTGGTGGACAGAGCTAGCAAGATGTGATCCTGCAGACTAAATTGTCAGGCTTAAGCACACTTGGGCTTCAAGAATTTCAAAACGTTTCTGCAATTTTACTTTTAGCTATCTCTATGCTTATCACTCTATCCTTCATAAGCCCATTTATCTTTGTCCATTTCATGCTGCTATAACGGAATACCTGAGACTGGGTTATTTACAAAGAACAGAGATTTATTTCTTGCAGTAATTGAGGCTGAAAAGTTCAAGAACTGGGACCCAAAACTGGCAAGACTCATCTTGCTGTGTTTTTGCATAGCAGATGGAAGGACAACAAATAACATAAAGACTTGCAAGACTGGAGGTCCAAACCCTTTCAGTATGGCTGAAGCTCATGATCTAAGCCCTCTTAAAGGTCCCACTCATTAATTCTCACCGTGACAACATTGAGAGACGGGGAGGATTCAAGCCATAAAATAATTCCTACATCCTAGCTCTGCTGCAAAGAACTTGCCACTCACTGGAATTATTTTGAACAAGTTGTTTTGAAATCTCATTTCATTGATGGATTAAAAAAGATTTAATTTCTAAAATTAATTTTTGATACTCTCCATAAAGATAATAAGAGCATTCATCATAGGGAATTTGTACCTTTACATGACATATCTTGATTCTTCTTTTACCCATTCTGCTCCCCTTACCCCAACCATTCATCTCCTCTTTATTTGCAAAAGCATTGCATTTAATCTTTTTCCTTCTATTCTCTGTTTTACTTTTTGTCCCTTCCCTCTCCCCCTCTTGTATTCATTTTTCCTTTGGAACACTTTCTTCCTACTTACAAATACCTTTCATCCATTTTGGTCTTTACTTATTCTTTCTGTTCCTCACCGCCCCCTCTAAAAAAGCAATGTGGTATTTACACATGCATGTCTTATTTATTTCATTTAAAAGTATGGTCTCAAGGTGTATTCCTTTACCTAAAATGTATCTAATGCATCCTTCTTAATGGCAGAGGAGTACTCCATCATATATAAAAACACATTCATTTTATCCATGCACCCATTTATGGACATCTAGGCTGTTTCCAACAGTTAGCTATTATAAACTGCACTGATAAATATGCAAGTATGTATATATTGGCGTGGTGTGATGCTTTTAACACTTTCGGGATGATACCAAGAAGGGGAATAGCTGGGTCAAATGGAACCTCTAGTTGTAGCTTTTATGAGGACTCTCCATTCTAATCTCCATATTACTTGTACCAATTTAAGTTCCCACCAACAGCGGAGAAGGGTTCCTTTCACCCACAGCCTCACCAGTATTTGCTATTTGTTGATTTTTGATGATAGCCATTCCTTCTGGAGCAAGTGAAATCTCAGTGTTGTTTTAATCTGCATTTGTTGAATGATTAACAATGTTAAACATTTTTAGTACACTTATTTTCTGTTTGGCCTTTTTCATCTGAAACATGTCTGTTCATTTCAGATGCCAATTTTTGGACTGGATTTTAAATTTTGGGTGGTTTTTTGAGTTTTTTAAGTAGTTTAGAAATTAGTCCTTTGTCTGAGAAGTAGGTGGTAATTTTTTTTTCCATTCTATCAGTTGTCTCTTCATTCTGCTGGTCATTTCTATTGCTGTATGAAATCATTTTAATGTGATGAGATCCCAGTTGTTGATAATTTTGTAATATTTCCTGTGCAATCAGGGTTGTGTACATAAAGTCTTTGTCTACACCTATGTTTTCAAGAGTTTTGCCTATCCTATCTTCCAACATATTAAGTGTTTCTATTTTGATAGTTAGATCTTTGATACATTTCGATTTTAGCTTAGTGCATGGTGAGAGACATAGGTCTACATTCAGTCTTTGACATGTAGAAAGCTAGTTTACCACCACCATGTGTTAGAGAGACTATTTTTCTTCCAATGAAGGTATTTGGCCCCTTTCTCAAAAATAAGATGGCTGAGTGCATTTAGAAGTGTTTCTGCATCTTCTGTTCTGTTCCACTGATATTTGTGTCTATGCTTTTATCAGTACCATGTTATTTATGTCACAGTAGCTTTGTGGTACAATTTCAAATTGCAGATTTGTGATGCCAGCTTCCTGCCTTTGTTGCCCAGGATTTATTTTGCTGTTCTAGGTTTCTTCTGGTTCCAAATGAATTTTAGGAATGTTTTCTCTAGCTCTCCAAGGTATATTTTTAGTATCTTGCTTGGGATTGCATTAAATCTGTATTACAGGTTTGGAAGTATGGCCACTTCAACTGTATTGTTTCTGACTATCCAAGAATAAGGGATTTCTTTTCATTTTCTGATATCTTCTTTGGTTTCCATTTTCAAATTACTGTAGTTTTCAGTGTAAATGTCTTTTGCCTCCCTCATTAGATTGATTCCTCACTATTTCATGATGCTATTGTGAAAAGTGTTGTTTCTCAAATTTCTCTCTCAATGAATTTGTTATCTGTGTACAGGAACGCTATTAATTTTTGAGTTCGACTTTGTATCCTGCTATGCTACTAGATTTAGTTATAAAATCATGGAGTCTTTCAGTGAATTTTGGGGTCTTCTATGTAGAGTATCATGCCATCCACAAATAATCAAAATTTAATTCTTCCTTTGCTATACTACAAGACTTAATGCTAACCAAAATTACTTTTATGTTATTTTCCAGGTCAGGCATTGATTTTCAGCTTTAAGTAGATGTAGAACACTAAACTTAGTTTTATTTTTTAATAATTGTATTGCTGGTGAATGTTTTTCAAAAAACTTGCTAATATATAATTTAATGTGTATGTCTTCTGATCCAGCTTTCTACTTTAATATTGTGTCCTACTGTTATCGCTATAGGCCAAAGACTGTATTCTTCCCAAAGGTTGACATTTTATCAAGCCAAGTAATGGTGTGAAAATTGCTGACATAAAATCTACTCTCTTGTCCTTTGTGTTGTTATATAGGGCATGCAAATAGAAAATGAAAACATGAGATATTTTTATCCAAATACTGCTCTTTCTGCAATAAATACAGAATGGAGAATAGGCTATTTTTATGGAAAACCCTTTGTAACAAGTATCATGTAGCTTTCAAATTACTTATTACAATTTTTGTAATATTTTTCTGAGTTCCATAATGTCAAGTAGAAAGTTTGATATTTATTATCTAGTATAAAATATAGTAATTATGATAAATATCTACATAGATTTTATAAAACATATCAAATATAATTATTTATAATTATGTTATACTCTACAAAGATAAATAAATCAATGTAACAATAATAGCTGCATATTTATTAAAAAATGGTCGATTTGTTTAAATGACACAGTTTATGTATTTCCAGCTTCACTGAGAAGGACAAAAATACTCTATAAATATAAATTATGTTAGTGAAATATGCATACAACTCACAAACAACTAATCATAGCCAAAACAAGAAATTTTTAAACAGCTATAAATGTTCTGAAGAACAAACAAGAGAGGTGAATGTCAAAAATAATTTTCTCCCAAAGAAATTTAAAAAAACTAATTCATAAATAGTTCTGTGAGCTTATGGGATAAAGATTTGTAACATAGTTTTCTTTAGTCAATAGGTCTTTCAACTGTTACAAAAAAGACCTATTATTCTCTTTCATATTTGAAACTCATACTTTCTAATGATAGGTAAGTTTAAATTATTCTACATTTTGTAATATGAAATAAATATTTCTCTACTGGTGCTTTAGAAATATTAACATTCATGATATTTTAATGCACAATGACTGTGTGTTTTGAAGTTAAGCTTTAGTATTAGATTTTCTATTTCAGAATTTCAGCTTAGCAGAGATTGCTTAAATTGGTTTGTGACACACATTTCCAACTATATCTTCCCTCTCACATATTTTTGATGTAGGTGACCTTGGGTTTCTAATTCTGTTCTAAGGAGACCTCTTTTTTTCTGTTCTATCAACAAAAGAACATCAGTGAATGGACTTAATTCAATTTAACTGTGATTTGCATTAAATTTTATGTGATATGTATATCTTTAAATAAGTAAATGAAAGTGTTAAATATTTATAGCTAAAATAAATTAAATGGCAAGGAAAAAAAGGATTAGAAAATGAAGGATGAATAATTTCCTAGAGTTAGTGAGTTTCCCAGCTATTTTCTATATTTTTTCAAGAATCTATTAATAAGACATGTTATGATCATTCAAAACTGTCATTTTGTTATGTATAAACATCTTTAGTATCATGCTATTGATACCATGATCCTCTGTCTTTTATATTTTTTCTTAGATATTCAAAGTTATATGCTTAAATAAACATATAATTCTAAGGGCAAGTAGGAAAATATGTTAAAACATTCAGAATATTTAGTTGACTCTTTCTTGCTCTTTCCTTATAGAAGGTATCTTGTTAGCATGACCTTCCAACAACCTCTAGCAGGGATATTGGAGATTTTATTGTAACAAAAGAGCTTTCTTTCATGATAGCTTTGCATCCATAAAAGAATCAAAAACTTCCTCATCCAGCAGTGTGGGAGACTAGACGTACTGAAAAACATTTCAAAAGCAAACATGCATTGGAATATATTGTTCAATCTAAAGAAGTGTAAAAAGTTTTCATATCATTCTCCCAAAGTGAATGAAAGGATAGAAATAAAGAGAAAGGACTGATATGGGAAAAATAATAGAAAATGGAGGCAGATTGTTCTGGAGCTTAGACTAATCCCAGGAAGTTAAACCAATCTAAGTGTACAAGTAAGAATAGTAAATTTCTTCTGATGATAAAAAGGTAAGTTACATCCTATGGAAAATGCCATATGATTTGGAAGGAAAACAAAGATCATCAAAAGGTTAAATGTTTATATCTGAGTAAAACTGTACTTTAATGGTGTAAGAATATTTATTCTCTCTAGTAAAAACAATGTATTGCAGGATACAACATAAAAAGGAGTAGGAAAAGAAAGAGAGAAAAAGAGAGAAAGGAAGGAAGACTTAGGGCATAAGTAGATTATGGTAAGGGAAAATGCAATATATTTTAATATAATTACATGTACTCCAGAAATACAACACTGTTTTAAAATTTAAAATTCAATTTATGCAATTATACCTAAAGGGATTCCTGTTGAAAAGGCATGCAGTAAAAGCATTCAGTAAAATTCAAGACATATTAATCATTCAAAATTCCTTGTAAAACAAGAAAGCTAGAACATATGCTCAACTAGATTTAAACTATTTAATAAAAAATTACAACATATTATTTCAGTTGTAGCATAATGAAATATTTCCTCTAAAATCAAGTGCTTAGATAGGATGGCTATCATTATTTCTGTTACAGACTGTAATATTCTTGCAAGTAAAATAAGCAAAGAAATAAAAGTAAGAAGAGTAAAAAAAATGGCCACATTATCATCATTATTGAATAATATGATTATCTGTGTCATGAAGAATTTTGGACATATTTTAAATAATAATAATTGAGGTATCCAGGTTGATAACAGTAAGTTTAATATAAAAATATGTGACTAGTTTTAAGTTCAGTAACAAATGAGTAAAAATATAAGTTGAAGGTGAAAAATGTCATTTAAAATTGAAAAAAATGCACTCTTTCTAAAATAAATCTAAAAGTATTTAAAAACCTAATAGAGAAAATTTAAAACTTTATGAAAAGTTAGTTGACTTAATCAAATAGAAGAACAGGTACCTCAAGAGGAAGATCTGATGTCCAAAAAGAGTCAGTTCTTCAGAAAGTAAGCTATGGAATTAATTGTATTATAATGATTATTTCCATTCAAAATTAAGAAAATGACAGACTTTAAAGAAAATGGATCCTAACGGATCTTAACTGATCCTAAATGAAAGATCAAAAGTTCTCTCCTGATTACCATTCTATCCTCATGGAGTACAAGGAAGGAAACCTAACTTGCGATATACTGGATTTTTAATAAAATTTTGTCAACTAAGATAATGTGGAATTATTAAAGCAACAGACAAAACAATGAAATTAAGAAATACACATAGGTACATAACTTCAATATACTGTATGACAGAACTGATATTGTGCATCAGTTAAAAAATGAAAAATTGCTTGGATAGACTGACTCTCTATAGAAAAATAAAGAAGACAAATGCATTGCATTGTAAGCTTATATTAGAAGGGCAAAAACCTAATATTTCTATTGAGAAATAGAGGACATTCTATTTATGACATTGTACTAGGGAAATATTTGTTAAACCTTACATAATTGCCTGTAAGACACAAGGAGAAAATAATGAAAATTGTGTATATATTATAATATGAACCTGCTACTGATACAAAGTCAACATGAAGGAAGTGTAAAGAAGTCATATAATGAGAAATGACATTGGGCAATCTTTATAACTGACAGTGGATCAATGTCCTAAATATGTTTTTAAAAACCTCCATGAATTAATAAGAAACAATAAACAACTTAATAAAAAAAGAACAAGATTTACAGACATTTCAGAGACTAGGAAATATGCGTAGCCTATACTCATGTGCGAAATACTCAGTATCCTTGCCGGGCGTGTTGGCGCATGCCTGTAATCCCAGCACTTGAGAGGCTGAGGCAGGAGGATCCTTGTGAGTTTGAGACCAGCCTGGGCTACAAAGGGAGCTCAAGGCCACCCTAAACTGCAGAGAGAGACTCTGTTTCAAAAAGACCAAAAAAAAAAAAAAAAAATACTCAGCATCCTTGCTCCTCAGCTATATTCCAATTAAAACTTCACTGGGAAGTCTTACAGGCCATAAATTCATCTAATTTTAATAAAGTTGATAATAACTAACATTAGTGAAAACACCAACCAGAATAATTATATATAGTGTTGTTCAGGGATAACTCTATTTTGGGAAGAAATTTATTATGTTGCTATTTATAAATGAAGATTGACATATCAAATTTAACAAGACCATGAGGTCTGATCTAAAGGTATGATTTATTTTTAGATTGAAAAATTACTCATCGTATTAAACCATTGTCATTAATCCCTCCCAGAATGCCTTGCCTGTTTTTGAACACACTTATGCTATGGTCCTTCCCCCTTTCTGAAGCAGTTCTGGAACCCTCTTTCCTGAGTGTCTTTCCTTGCCTTTATTTACCCTGTCCTGCCTGCCAGCATGTTCTGTATCAACTCAAAACATTTACTTTTCTCGGTTGTTTCCACTTTGGTCGTTTCCACTTTCAAAAAGTTGAAACTTAACAGATCCAGTAAATTAGGTGGCTGAGCACACCTATAATCTCTCTAAGAGCCTGCCTTTCCCTTGGATGACAACCACTTGGCAACACCATTCAGGTATTTTTGATTGCACTTCATAAAGACACTCATGAAACAGGACTTTCAAAATTGCTTCAGGAAATGACAAGAATAATAAGTGTGTTTGAAGCTAAGGCCATGGGCACTATTTTGAGGGGAATTAATGGCCATGTGTCTATTACTGTAATAATTTTTTTAATTGAAATATTCACCATATACTTTCATCACACTTCATATTCTAAGTAATATTCTTTTTGTAGTCTCTTCTTCTCCTTCTTCTCCTTCTTCTTCTTCTTCTTCTTCTTCTTCCTATTATTATCATTATCATTATTATTTTATGTGTACATGTTTGCAAAACATAGCGAATCCGTGTATGGTGCTAAATGTGAATGGACATAACACATCTTAATTCTTCTGTTCACCCTTACTCCTCCCACTCCTCTCTGCCTCTTTTAACTCTTGGTTTCCTCTCCAGTTACAAAAGCTCTATTTCTATTTTTCCTTCTGTTAGTTTTTCCATTCCCTTGCCTCTCCCTCCTTCTCCCCCTTTTCCATCTCCTGTTGCCCTTCCCTTTTGAGAAAGTCTCTTTATTCTCTATTATCTAACTTTTATTTTGCTCGTCGTTTATTTTCTGCATCTCTCATATAAGAAACCATGCGATATTTATGGAGCATGTCTGAGTTATGTCACTTAATAGTATGCTTCAAGACTGATCCACTTACCTATGAATGCTTTGATTTAATTTATGTCTAATTTATTTATCATTCCTTGCATTTTCTAGATGTTAGTCCTCTGTCTGAATAACAGGTGGTGAATATTTTTCCCATTCTGTTGGTTGTTTCTTTTGTTGTGCAGAAGCTTATTTTAATAGGATCTTATTTGTTGATTTTCACTATTATTACTTATGGCAATGAAGTTCTGCTCCTAAGTAATTACTCAAACAAACCTTGCACATCCATATCCAGGAACCTTTGTTGTATATTTTTAGAGGCATTACTTTTTAAAGTATGACATTTAAGCCAATAGCATGTCCCTCAACTAGAGAATGGTATGTGCATGTTGGACTGTATGCACTAGTGAAAATGAACCAGATCCATCAATGTTAGTGAAAGCCATGAACATAATTTAAGTTTAAAAATGATCTTTCAGGATAGTAATTATTATATAATATAGTTGGGAAAAATTCAAATCCATGTAAAAATAAAAACATTGTTTAAGAATCCATACATATGAGACCTCTTACAATTTAAGACAATGACAATCACAACCACAAAATCCATGGGTAATGTCTCCAAGGAGCATGATGAGAATGGGGTACACAAGGGACTTTACCAGTCTTCGCCATATTAAAGGTTTTAAATGGATTGTGAATGTAAATGGGTTAATTTGATTGTCTTTATACATTTTCATGTTAAATTTATGTATATATTTGAAACATTTTGTAGTGAAAATAATCACTAAAAGAATTGCTTTGTTTTCTGTTGTAGTCAGGGTTTGCATGGGAAACAATTTAATATTGGACTCTTTAGAAGGTTGTTTTATAATAATCCCCCAAAGAGTCAAATACAAAAGAGTACAGGAAATCTGTCCACACACTAAAGACCCAAAGAATCCAGTTGAGGGCCTGGATCCCATGGCAATGTCCTGCATGAGTTCAGCTGAAGACCTAGAGTCCATGACAATACCTCCCACGAGACCAACTGGAGGCCAAGAGCCCACAACAGTGTCTCACACAAGTCTGTTTCAGGGGTCTGTGCTCTGAAGGTCAAAAGGTCAGTGATGGAAGGGAGAAAGTCTGCACTAGTAGGATGAAGGATCTGTGCTAGCAGGCTGAGAGATCTGCACTGGAGCCAGGAAGTGATTCTCAAAGTAAAGATCGGAGCTCCTCCCATAAAGTACCACACCGTCCTCAGTGACAGGATCCTGAGCTCCTCTGATGATGAGAACAGCCAAATTTATATGAGGAAATCTAGTGTGACCAGCTTCTCCAGGAGAATGAACAGCAACGCCTCTTCATCTCCCGTTTTTTCCATGCTATTGGCAACAATCCTCAGGTGGGCCCTCGACACCCAACACCACACTGATTCAGTTCAGCTGGGTGTTACAAGTTGACTACTGGTTGTCAATCCACTAAAGTTTCCTGATTGGAAATCTTAACCAAATCACTAAGTCTATCAGGGCCTCAATTTACTCATTGAAAAATAATATACTTTCACTAAACATCACTGATATTTACTTTTCTCCCATTGCTTCATAAATGTAAACACTTGTGAGGACGGTGCTTAGCAAATTAAATATGAAAAAATAAAAGCAAAAATATTTGCACTGTCAATTCATTAATATTCATGCATGTGAGTTTTGTAGTGAGCAGAATCTGTTTCATGTAGATACAAACAGAATAAATATTCCAACCATTTTCTAATATGTACAAACAATATCAGTGAAAGTGGAAACAAATGGCTCTGGAAAGAGGGAATTGAGTGTAAGGGCAAGTTGCACCCGGAAGCTGAATTTACTCTCCGCTTACATTTGCAAGGGCCTCACATGCTTTGAAATTTTCCCTGTATCTTGTAGTCAATCATTCAGAAGCACATATTTCTTCCTTCTTCAAAAATGTGTGACAAGTGTGTACCCAGGGTCATAAAATTAATACTGTACATATTTTGGTTTGCTCAATTGTCCTAATACTATCATAAGAGTAAAGGAAGCTAGTCAAGCAATGACTCAATAATATGTACGAGAATACCATGCTCAAAATACCAGGCAAAATAAAATATGGCATGGTTTGATGTACTTATTAAACATTCACTGTCAGGTGGTACAGAATTAACCTGATACAATAGTT
The DNA here is from genome assembly GCF_000276665.1 of Chinchilla lanigera. Taxonomy (NCBI): domain Eukaryota; kingdom Metazoa; phylum Chordata; class Mammalia; order Rodentia; family Chinchillidae; genus Chinchilla; species Chinchilla lanigera. The sequence goes on along the minus strand of NW_004955410.1, from coordinate 18,192,559 downwards.
TCTTCCCTGATAGACCAATCACACTATTGCTTAAGAAGTAAATTATATGCTTATATGCTTTTGCCAATCAATGCTCCTTACCGGTTTTGAAAGCTTAAAATACAAAGAAAGGCAAATACTGAATTGTGATTGTTAGGATGTGTTACAATGCTAAAACAAACCCAAGATTTTGAGGCCTAAAGAGAAAGAAAAAAGGTTATGTCCTTGCTGCACAAAATAGCTGGGGATGTTCCAGATATGTCTATCACAGGGTCATTTAGAGGCTCAGGTTACTTTTTGTCTTATGGCTCTGCCATTTCCTCCATATTCTAGTCTGGCTGTAGGTGTTGTGCATATCAAAAGTAGGGAAAACGTTTGGAAAATACATGATTATTGAAGTGTACCAGCTTATAATAACCATAGATTTCTTCCTCGTAGTCCTGGCCATTTTTGTACATCTAAACTGGCTATGTGCCCATCTGCAATACTAACTGTAGAAGATGAATCTTCATTAAATGATACAAAATCTAGAAAGGAAAAATATGATTAAGAAATGGTGGAGGTCTGGGGATATATCCTAGTGGTAGTATGCTTCTGTCGCATGCATGAGGCCTTGGGTACCATCTCTAGCATCACAAAATGAAAACAGAAACAAAGCAAAGAGAAGAAGAGTGATAATGAAGTACAGTGCATCAAACCATTTTCCTAAACTTCATAAATAACATACAACAGATAGTCCAGAATGAAAGACCAAAAATAGAGTTTTTAGTGAAATATTTACTGTTACAAAATGCCAATCAGAAGAACTAAAATGACTCATCTTGCCAATATAATTTTGAATATCTTTGCATGTGTTGAAAACATATTTCTCACCTTTTATATTAGAGAATTGATAGATAATGTTGCAAAGAAAGGAATATCTCAACAGAACAAAATATATAGGAGATTTAATTCTGGGACTTGTGGGAGGCTTTAGTTTTTATTTTAAAATCCATAATTTGATTATATAGCTTTAAAACTAATATAAAATGCTTATAATTAATGTTTTATAGTTAAATTACAATAATATTAAAACAAGGCAACTGTGTTTCTTGATGGAAGATGGCAACATTTTCAAAATTTTTTTTTTGGTTTTTCTCCGGTACCGGGAACCGAACTCACGACCTTGCGCTTGCCAGCCAGGCGCTTTTGCCGCTGAGCTAAATCCCCAGCCCCCAAAATTTTTTGTTATTTAAGCATTTGGCACAAAAATAAGGACAACTGTTTTCTTCCTTCCACTAAGTAATTCATACTATATGTCGAAGTCTCTACATAAATCAATATCTATCTACATATAAAATACAAAGTTACTTATTTAAAAATGAAAGTCGAAAGTCAGCCCTTCTCTGATTGTCTTCTGGCTGAATGCATAAATTATAAAACCGATCCTTTTTTAGTTGACTGAACAGAGATAACAATTAACTATTTTCTCTTTACTCTGTGAAAAATGAAACCCTCGAGCAAGTGAAAGGATGATTCCATCTGCCAAAATGTACAGAGCAATTAGTACTGGAAAATAAATTCTTTTTTTTTAAACAATCTATGAAAGGAGATTTGATCCATGAGAAACTAGAAGGCTCACTTAAAAATAGATTTCAGTGTGATCCATGTGGCACATAAAATGATTTTTATGCAAGGTATTTTATATAGCAGGTGCTATAGGAGAAAAATCTAAGAAAATAAGTAATGATTATGTCCTTAACAGAGGTTGTGATATAACATGTAGACTCTCATTCCAGAGCAGGAGCTTAGAGGTCACCCAAATTGTCATCTGTATTTGTGCATGCAGTTATCACCATCAACAACATCTGGTTCAAGGAGTAGATTTCTCGTAGGACCACAGGCCTTTTGACTCTATGTTTTGTCTTCTTTCTACTTCACAAGAATCTTCATCATCTGCCCTTTTATCTTAAAGACATGACCTACAAAAATTGCTCTTCTATAATGCAAATAAGACAGAATTTACTAGTAATGCCTAGGTCTACTAAATTATTCCCAGCAACATGAAATATGGTTGAATATGGCATTTTAATTTAAGCATATGACTACTATAACTAAACTGCAAATAGATTTGCTTCATATATAAAGTATTTCCAGATTTTATACACAGTAGCTACCATGTCTGTCTATTACATAGATATGGCAAGTTACATCAGTTCAGACTTGCTGAATATCATTTCAGCAGTATGCATAAAAAGAGACCTTAAAATACGTGAAACTTTTGACCGTGCTTTTTTAAAGAATTTATAAGAACAGAATGAAATATGTTCCCATGAAATATGGCTACTGCTTTTATTATCTTATTAATATTAATAAAATTTGTAGTAATTTAAATGCTGAAAAGTAAAAGCTCAGCTAGTAATTGAAAATGACACAGCTATACATATTATTCACCTGATAACATAGAAAGAATAAGTACTTATGAACAAAAGTAAAATATATGATATAAAAACAGCTGGAAATTACCACAGAACAACATTGTTATGATTTATGATCTCAGTTTTAGAACATGTATTTATGTTCACTTATTGAAAATATTGTGGAAATATGTCAATGCTCAGATAATAGGAGTTATTTCCAGGTTTATAACCTGTGGAAGGTTATAGCATTTTATATTTAAGTGCTTTCTTTTAAGTGTGCATTATTAATTATAACATTATAAAATTGCAATAATACTGCCTGTGACTGTAAAACCCTCTTTCAGTTTAACAGCCAAAGAATACGCACCACTTAATATGATTCAGACAATGAGAGTGAAGATATGTAAAGCAATCTGTTACAGAAAGAAGAATAACAAAGAGGAAGAAAAAAACTGGAGAAATAGAAGACAATAACAAATTGCTTTTTAAGTCTCATAAGCTTGGATAAATTCACTTAGTTCACCATCTGTCTTTATTAACCAAGACTTCCTAAGAAAACTTACTAATTTTGAATCTACTGCAGATAACTCTATAGTTTCTATGGTTGATAAACGGTTGATTGATTTCCAATTACAATCTCATTAAGATTTAAATAACATTTGCAAAAGGCCAGTTAATTAAAAGTCATTAATCAGGTAACCTTATTCATAGCAAAATTCAAGACAAATCAGTAGGCTATATAGTAAATAGTAATAATGATAATCCTACAGGAAGAAGAGGAAAAGTGCAATTTTTAAAAGTTCCACTTTACATAGCTTGTTGTTTTTTCTGTGATTGCATATTTTCTTCAATATGAAGTGAGGTATATAGTAGCTCATTTTTTAAAAAAGATTTTAGATAGGTTTCCTTCAATAACGTAGGCTGGGCTCCATCATGAGATCCTCCTTACTTGGCCTTCTAGAGTACTAGAATTACAAGCATGCACTACCATGATCACTTTTCAATTTCAAATTTTTTAATGAAAAAAATATGCAATCAATTTTGAGTATTCTCTACAATTTTGTGTGTGCTTGGATATTTTGCTTTAGGCAAATCTCTCATAAGGTAACAATTGTACTTCAATTTCATGCAAATCACTTTGCTTAGACTAGACCATCTTTGACTTTGGAAGAAATATTTTCCTAATATTTCTCAATTTCTTCCTATTACAGAGAGATTAAAAATTTTCTCCAGGGCTTGAAATCATTTCATCCCAGTCATACAGATACACTTACAGCTGGTCCCTACAAACCTGTCAACCTATAGCTGAGGTCAGATAACATACTACCAATAAAGACCAAAGAACAAGAAGGTAACTGGCTGTCGCAAACTGTAGTAATGCAAGCCCATTTACAAAGCCGTGATCTTAAAAAAATGAGTTTACTGTCCAGGGAAATTTCTCCTTTGCTGTGAGACTGGATAAAAAACTTGAGGCAATATGAGTTCATAAAAACGTAACTGTCCAATATTAACATGCCTTTATCGTGATGCATGACAGGCTGCAACACAAAGAATTTACACAGATGTAATCCAGTACGAGTGTTTTTATTTATGGCCCATTTACTTCCGTTGGTGACCTCATCTCTTGTTCCTTGCAAAGGCTGTCTCCTGCTTCGCTTCAGAATTTTTTCGAGGTGGAGATAGTTTCACTGTATCTTTCTCTACAACTCATTATTTATTGCTTTATCACTTTTCATTATGTATATGAGGATAGGACCCTTTGTTTAGAGCAGCTAACACTGAGGCCTGGACTGGCTAATGTGCTTCGTTAAATTTCAGTGCTGTTCATGACCGTTATTGTTGTTTCTGTCCCTTTACTGTCTTCCTTGCGAGTCTTCAATTACTTTGATTGAATGCGATGACCCTATATAGTAATTTCTATTTTGACTCAGTAAGTGTATTACATGCGTGTCTCATCATCTAATTGTAACATATAATTGAAAATGTGTTGAATATTGTTTTTTTATTAGAAAGATTCCATATACCATTATTTCCAGTAGGAAATAATGGACAATTTTCTTTACAAAATGCCAATCTAGACTCTCTCAAGAAACAGTAAAAGTATCTATTTAAAAACCTATGTGAAACCCAGGAAAGACTTTAGTGTAACACAAAGAACTAAAGCACCAATTACTTAAGGTTTTAGTGCCTAACTGTTTATCACTTTAAATGCTTACTAATGCCTACAGGTAAAATACACAATGCTGCTGTCTTGTAAGTATTTGATACAAATTCATTTTTCTTCTAAGCAAAAATGCAGGGACCATAATGTATTGAAACATAATGAATAAAAACCCTTGACAAAATAGCATAAAGAAACAAGAGTTTTTTCGATTAGTTGAAGACTTGAAGATTTTCCAACTGAGGGCAGTGGTGAAAAGAACAAAGAGGAAGTTATGATCGGAGGATCCTGGAGAAAGGGGAGAGAGAGAGCAGGGAAAAGCTTGAAGTTTGCCCAGACCTAAATCCCAGGGTCCAATAGGTGCTTTCCTCCTTTTGGTTATTCTGTCTGGAGAAAGGAATGGCTGTGAATTATCAACTGATGCTATAGAAAACAACAGTAAGAAAATTAAAAGTCACATTTCCCATCTTTTTCTGCTAGTATTTGTGTCCATATAAGTGGCAAAATGGAGACTATGTGATCTGTACATCATAAACACATCTGATCTCCAAATTATTTTTGTCTGCATGAACTAACATTTACTTTAGAGGTTTACATCAAGTATTTATGCATTGTCTTCTAAGAAAAATTTAGTGCAGCAAACTCTTTTATGTGATTGTGTTTTGTAAATCTGGTCCAAAATTTCACTGTTTAGGTAGATTTCTATATATCTGTTTTGTGTCACTCAGTTTATAAAATTTGGAGGTAAAACAACCAACAATAGAATCGTATCTTTTTTCATATTTTATTTACTGACAGGCACGATCTCCTTTTTGTATCTCAGTTCAATAATTTGAGTAACTTCTTGCTCCTATTTTATTAATACATTAGCAGAGTGCAGTCATTGCTGTCCGCGCTAGACTCGGGACACTTTGTCACCAGCACTAGATAATGTGCCTTCAAGTTTGTCTGTGCTTCAGCTTCCCAGGAGTCACTATGGCCTTTGGAGATGCAAAGATCACCTGGGTAATATCCCATAATCAATCCTTTTAGAAGTGTGTCTTAGGATGCTTCAGGATTCCCTAGAGATACCGAAACAACCATGCTTGCCAAATTTGTCTTCGTTTTCAATTCTTGGAATTCTGATAGATGGTGACAAAAAGATCCTCACAAGAGCTTTGACTACTTCCTCATCATTGAAACATGTATTACACTTTGGATTTGTGACACTTGACACTAAGGTCATCCTGTCCTTCAAATGCTCCCAATCAATGACCAAGTCCAATGATGGTGGTTAATCTAGGACATTTCTTCCCAAACAGAGAATTCTTTCAATGGGTGATCTTTTCTAGGGAACTGGTTAGCCCAGAGGACACTTACTCAGAGATGCCTCACAGTCTGAGGCCTTGCTACACAGCCCTCCTCCTTCCTTCCTTCTCCCTCGTTCCACAGGTGCTATATCTGCTTCACAGCCTGAGGTCTACTCCTGTCCTTTCTCCCTTTTAGTCTTCCTAGGGGCTTCTACCAGGGTCTTGCATTATTTCTTGATGACCTTGAACTAACTTGCTATTTTTAAAAATGAACTTTAAAAAAATTCTGTTAAAGATTTGAGTTTCAGATATACACATCAATAAAGGTTTTAGTTGCATAATCACCTTTAATGTTTCTGCCTAAGAACAGTATGTAGTTCTTATGGTTTCAATCTAGAATGTGGACCAAAACTCTCATGCACTCAGAGGTGGGGCTCTCAGAAGGTGATTGGATCATGAGGATGGTGTACTAATCACTGGGTACCTCCACTAATGAGGTCAGCAGGCAAGTGTGCGGCTAGGAAGTAGGGCCTGGATAGAAAGAGGTCACTGGGGTGTGACATGGAATGGTGCATCTCCCTCCCCACCTCCTCCTTTCTCTGTTTCCTGGTCTCCATGATGTGAGCATTGTTCCTCCTCCAGACCCTTCTAACATGCTCTTACTACCTTGGAGTCAGCTAACTATGAACCAAATCCTTTATAATCCATAAACCAAAATAAAGTTCTCTTTTAAATTATGGGTGTTGGGTATTGTGTGTTACAGACTAAAAAGGGATTACAACACTACTGGGCTGCGTAGTAGTTCCAGAAAAAAGAGCCTCAATTTATAACCTTTGGGACCTGTGAAAGTGACCTTGTTTGTGAAAAAGTCTTTGTAAATGCAATGAATCCAAGTATTTCAAGATAAGAAAGACCATCATGAATTTTGAATAGGCTAGCTATAAATCCAGTGACCAGTGCTTTGAGAGTCAGAAGCGGGGGCTGGGGATTTAGCTCAGTGGTACAGCGCCTGTCTGGCAAGCGCAAGGTCGTGAGTTCGATTCCCGGTACCGGAAAAAAAAAAAAAAAGAGAGTCAGAAGGGGAAAGACCATGTAAAGGCAGAGGCAAAGATTAGAGATGTGTATCCACAGCCAAGCATCATTAAGGAATTCCAAAACAAGGAAAGCGGGAAGAGGCAGATGCTCCATCTGAGGCTCTGAGCAGAACCTACCCTGCTGATTTTCCAATTTCAGACTTCTGACCTCCAGTCCTTTGAGGGAATAAATATCTATTGTCCCAAATCACTAGATTTGTAGTAACATTTTACAACAGATTTAGGATATAATAAATAGCACTAGCTTAGCTTTGCCAGCCTTTATATTAAATTACTAAAAGAGTTTACGAGATAGCATTGGTATTTTAAAAAATATGTCCACGTGACAGACTTTTCTCTGTGGTAGAAGCACATTGGTCAAAGGAATCCTGCAGTTCTCTGAGAGGCTGCTGAGATCTCGCTCATTCTAGAGCTCACGTCTCATTTTAAATTGTGCAGTGTTGCTTGAACTGCAAGTCTGACTGACTCAGACTTGCTCAGCAGCTAAGCTCCTTTAAAAATCATTACCTTTACTTTCCTTTTTTAGATCTCTGAAAGTGTTTAAACAACTTGGGACATGCCTGCTTCCTATCAAGTGAATGTCTGAGGTCTTTTAGAAATCCACTCACCCAGAACAACCTACACAGCTGAATGTCATTTGAGCAGATATTTTTTGTTTAATTGAAAACTGAGACTCTCTTAGGAAATTATTATAGAAAATATTCCAGTGCTAGCATGTAGTTTGTGAAAGGTGTCATTTAATAAAACAGCACATCAATATGCCTTTGAACTGAGGAACAATGTCTCTTCCCGTCCTATGACACTTGAAGTCAACACTTTTTCCAAAATTTTGCAATAAACAACGATTGTCAGAGCATAAATAAAGTTCACAATTTAAATTAGTCAATTTAAGTTAGCTAGATTTAAACTTGTTCAATTGTCATGGAAATAAATCAAATTCTAAACATATTTCTGAAATATTATATTAGTATGAATATTCTAGAATTCTAATACCAGTGGAAAATTTAACATGCCAGAAAATCATTTACTTTCTGAAGTGGAATTTTTGCCTCTTCTCCCACCCAGATCCGCCTTCATACAGTTATTTTTCTTGGTAGAGGATTAAAATATTCCACATTTTTCCATATGAACTTTGTGTTTAAATGTGGAGTAAAATGGAGAGAAATTAAAATTGGAGAGGGGAATACTAGTACAGGAATACTTACAAGTATAGAACTGTAGATTCTCCTAAATATTCCTAGAGAGACTCACTACTGTAAAATCGCAGAATATTGTAAGTGGAAGCATCCTGAAATATAGTTTCTTCTAAAGAGAAGACCATCCTACTGATCATCTCAGAGCCAAGGTCTAGGCGCAAGTCTTTGTATTCTACAAAATAGGTTTTCAGGTGATAATCTTGTTCTCACATTAAAAATTTCCCAGCCTCCTGAGCTATGGTAAAGATGAAAGGATACATAAATCCACACAACAAACATGGCACATTTCCCTTACTTTCCTTCAGAATTTAAGATTTAGAGAAAACATTTTGGAATGTTATGTTCTTAAAAGCATTTACATGAGCAAATTATATTCTTTCAAATGTGAATGCCACTGGGATAAATAGATATTAGTTTTTCTTCATATTTTACAGAGAACTGAACATTTTTATTTTGAAAAATTAATTGGGGTTGGGTGCAGTGGCACATGCCTGTAATTCCATCATTTTGGGAAGCTGAGGCAGGAGAATCACAAGTTTAAATTCAACCTCAACAACTTAGAGTAATATTTTCTCAAAAAACAGATGGCAGAGCTGAGAATGTATCTTACTGGGAGAGAACCTCTGTGTTTGATCCCCAGCTTCATATAAAAAAAAAGAAACTAATTGGACTTACATAATTTGTATTGTTCAAAAGAGAATGTTATTAGCATTGTGAATAGAAAACACAGTACTGTTGCCAGAATATCCCGCATGTCAGTGCTCACAACCTACATCCGAACTTTAAAAAAATAAAATGAACTATCATCTTCTGAACTAATGTGGGTTTAAAACCTTTCAATAGTGTACAGATTCAAAATTATAGTTCACAATGTCATTTCATTCAATGTTTCAGCACATGTAATGCATTCAGTTAATTCCATTCCTCATAAAAATGAATTTCACAAAATATTTAAAATGTCCCATTACATATAACTTCCTAACAATTTACATTATACTCTTATTAGTTCAGAAAGGAAGCTTAAAGCAGCTAGATAAAACACAAACAAGTTGAAAACAATGAGGATTACATGAAATAAATGTTATACAAAGAAGTCCTAGGGGGCAGTGTAATTCTGACAGCACAGATTATGACAAAGGGTTATAGCTCATCAATATTTGCTATGCACTTATATGAATCCCAGCAAAAGCACAAAAATTGTAATGATTGTTATTTTACTTTACAATAGCCACACCTCAATGATCGTAGAAATGTTGGCCCTGTTTACTTTGGTAAATAAAGGAATAAATTATGAATCCGTAGTCAGTCTTTTAAAACTGTTCTATTTATAAAAATGGCATTCCTTTCAGATGTTAGGCAGTCTTGGTGACATCAAGATCTTATAGAAGCTATGACAACAATTTAGGTGGTGACACTATTTGCCTTGGCATTTGAATATATCTATTTTGGAAGAAACAGAAACAGCTTTTCTCATGATGCATTGCCACAATGTGTTGTTTGCAGAACATTTTAAAAATTTCACTTTCATAGTCCTGTCTTTTATGTGTGCTTTTCCCTAATAGTGCAGTAGAAACAATTTTATGATGATTTGCAATGCATTCTCAAACAAAGGATACATAAAATATATGTATACATGAAATATATTCATTCTACAAAATCTTTGTATACATTGAAGTTTTCAAGAACAATAGACACAAACACTGTAGGATAAAAACATAACCCTGAGTAAAAATAAAACATGATAAAAGACCTTAATTTGAAAATTATCCATATTATTACTTTTCTTTATTTTTGCTTATATAAACGATGTGTTATTTATATCTTAAAGATGACCTAAAGAGGTCAAATAGCTCTATGTTGTATAAATATAAATGATAAAATTCACTGAAATAAGTTAATGAAAATAATGAACACCTAACTAGGTTCCATGGCTAAATTGGAAGAATAGATTTGGGTTCTTTTTCCAATCTACAGAGAATTATTTTGAATCATATATAAAAGCATCACTTAGTTAAACTCATTTAGCTGTGTGATTTTTAGCTATATGCTTGTAAATAGGCAATGATTTCTTCATGTGTTGAAGAAAACAGTGGTAAAATTATTGTGAGTTTTAAATGAGATAACAAAACACTTCACAAGTGAAAATACCCTACACATGTAACCTATAACTAATACTGTTAATAGTACTCAGCACACTAACGAGGTATACATTCTAAGAAGAATACAATAAGGAGTTCCAGGAAGGGTAAGTTGCTACTTCTTGTAGTTGAGGAGGTCCTGAGAGGTTTTGGGGTCATAAAAGCAGGTAAATCATACAGCCCCTTACATTTGAACTCCATTTGCCACTAAGAAAATTCCTGGGCCAAAGGAATATCATAAACAAAGCAAGAGAGGCAGAATTGTAGGATGTCTTGGGAATTTGGATGGCTGAATATCGAATTGCAAACATGGAGGTCAGGAAAAGAACTGCAGGAGTTTGGATAATATTTGGTTATGCTTATGACGCCAAGAGGCAAGATTGTATTTAAATGTTAAATTAATGAGAGACTCGTGGGGGATGGGGGTATGTTGGAAGTCATGCTTCGGATGGGCCAAAAGAACAGAAATTTATTAGGACACTAGTCATTCTTCACTCGGTATTGCAAAGTTCATGCAATTATACAAATTTACATATTAAAGACCTGAGTTACAGACAGATATGTACCAAAGAGTTTCAACCAAGAATTCTGGAGCCAACTGCAAATCCAAATCTATCTGGCTTCACATCTCTCCATTTCTCCACTGTGCCATTGAGATTAATCTGATCAGTGCTTGCTGAGGGTTTTTTTTATTTTATTTTTTATATTTGGAATAAAGAAGAAAAGAGGCAGTGAAATTGTAAAAGAGGCTCATTCTGGGTGTAACAGATATCTAAAGAGATGTAAGATAAAACTGAAAATGTTTCATTTTTCACGTAGCACCCTTTAGGACCCATTAGCTGTTTGCTTAACACTGCCAAATGTACTTACGTGTTTACTCTTTTTCCCAAATAATCTAAAAGGAATTTAATCATCCTTGAAAATGCTGTAAAATTTAGAAGACATTAAAAGTAAATAATCATTTAATGTTTATTCCTAAAACATAGCTAGTTTAACTCTTATGCCATTGTTTACTGTATGACTCAGGCAAAATGACAGGATTCATGGGGAGTGGGTACTTTACAGTAAATGGAGCTACTCAAGTCCTGCAGCAGGTGCTCAGGAGAAAAGCCGAAAGAGAAAATCCACTCCAGCAGCATTCACATACATTTCATCTGTGCCAGTCCTAGCATGTAATAAGGGTATTTGCTGAATAAAGTAAATCCTACTTTTACAGTTGCTGCTCCCTCAGTTCTTCAGTGATTCTAGGACAATGCTGGAAAAGAAATCTCAAAATAAGCGCATTGTTCCTCCTGCGGTGTTTTGGCTTTCTGTGTTTGTTTGACATACTGGGGAATAAATCCAGGTCTTCACAGTGACTTACATGCCCACCTATGTTTTTATCTTATTCTAAATTTTGAAACAGAATTACACTAAACCTCTGAGTTGCCCAGCCTGGGATTGAACTTTCAATCCTCCAATCTTCCTGTTTCAGCCTTCCAGAGTGTTGGAATTAGAGGAATGCAGCACCAAGCACAGCTATTTCTGCTGTTGCTATTTATATCCTTCCACCTCTGAATGTCCCTAAGTTATAACCCTTCTTTGCTTTCTAGGAGACTCAATCTCTTGTGCTGTGCATTTGTCTTGGTCCCTTATTCCACTGATTATACAACAGTTTGAACCTGTCTGCCCAGCACTTTACTTGCCAATTGTCCTGGTCATTTGATCTTTATCCCATTACAGATCTGTATTAACTGTGAATTGGACTCCCTGCTCACAGCTGCCTGCCTTCCTGGCTGTTTGCCTGGATTTCTCAGCCTTGCCGAGCCCAGAATCTGTCACTGTGCTCTTCTTTTAGTTAGAGTTCTGATATTAGCCACAGGCTGATTGACACCGCAATTTTTTCACCCAGGTATCTTTTCCTTAGGGAAAATTCAATCCTGGATCATTTCTCCTGTCTATTGCCCTAAGGTTGATTTGCTCAGAACATGATCCAGAGTTGACATAATCAAAAGTTAAGAGTGTCTTGGGTGATAGATTATCGGAAAATATTCAGAAGGGAAAGTAAGATACATGTGTGCTCCCCAAGAAAGTAGGTAAAACACAGTAGTAGGTACTGCATAATCTAATGCAGACGTGTGGATAGTTCACATGAGAGAATTCAGTTGAACTGTTATTGATATATGCATTCTGCTTTCCATAACTTGGTCATGGGTATCTATTTCTTATATCCCCAAACCCCAGTTATGGGCATTGAATGGAAAGGTGTGAACCTCAGTCTTGAAGAGACTGGAGCCAGGGGAGATTATTGATATAAGAATAAAAGAACAAAACAGTGCTCAAATTTCCAACCTGGATTGTCGAGTGGAGATTAGATCATAGGCAAATGTCATGTCAAGATGTTGGGACTGGAACTTGACAATTAAAACAGGAACAAGTTGAAGTGATGGTGAGTCATCTGAATATGAATTAGTTTCTCCAATTTTTCCAGTCCATGGTGATAACTGAGCACCAATGCACAGAAAGAACTGTCATATATATCAAGATTTTGGCTCTTAATGTAGCTCATATTCTCCCTACTTGAAATAATCCAATATAAACCATGACAGATAAACCAGTAAAATATGACATGAATAAATTTCAGAGCCATTTCCCTCCCTAGGGCATTTAAAGTCATGATTAAGTGTGTGTTTTATACTTATAAAAACTTGAAATGGAAATAGGTAATATCTCTAAAGTTGCATGGGAGACTTAAATATAATAAACTAAATTATTCCTCTCATTTCATCATGAGACTAAGATACAGTTAAAATGAACATAGTCTGTTTGGAGATGATATTCCAGGACATGTGCATCAGAAAGTGTTTATGTATGTGTGGGTGTGAGAAGGGTGTGCCTCTACATCAATAACTAAGGAGTAGTAAAAGATGTTCTCATAACTTAGAATAGTACCTTACATCAACAAACAAGAATTTGGGAAGAAAGCATCAATTTCATCTGTCTTTGTAATGTGCAATCTAATCACTGCAGTAATAGAAGTTTCTAACAAAATACATTCTGAAGCATAATATGTTGTGATTTCAGAGCACTTCTTATTAATTTAATCTTATTTTTAAATCATGGTGTGGAGATCAAAATCAGAGCTTTTGCATGCTCTATAAGTATTCAATCAACTGCTGAGCTATACCCCGAGCCCCATCCTAAAATTTATTGCAATTTGAAAATATGAAATTTCTAATAAAGTTGAAAGTTGTACAAAAATGAGAAATACATATTTTTTGTTCCAGTGTAACCTACAGTTGGCAAGGGACATTATGATAAATTACTCTGATCACAGATGGAAAGAATTAGCAAAGTATATACCAAAAAGGAAATATATAGGAACCAAAACAGGATTTGAGCAAATACACACACACCCTAGAGAGAAAAGACAAATAATCCAGTCAAAAATGGTGAAAAGTCTTGAGTAGATATTATTACTCCAAAGAAAATACAAATATCCAGTAAACATGTGCAATGATGCTCAACACCATTAGTCATTAGCAAATGACTAATCACATACAGATAAAAATCTATGCATAATCATCACTGGCTATGATGAACAGATTAGAGCATAGCAACTGTTAGAGCCCCTGTGGGAAAACTTTAAGCCTTACTTGTTACTGATGACAATGTCTAATAGTACAGCCAGTATGAAAATCTACTTGTCAGTGAATTTTGAAATGTTGAATACTTAGTTACTGTATGACTGGGCAATTCTATTCATAGATATATATGATCAAGAAAATTGAAACATGGTCATACAGAAACAGATGAATATTCCTAACAGCATTACTTATATTAGTCCAAATCTAGAAACAAACTAAATGTATATTTTGTAACACAACTAACATGTAAGTATAATAGAATATTATTTACTTGTATAAGAAATTAAGTAATGATGCATGTTACTTCATGAGTATAACTTGAAAATATTCTAAAAAGTCAGACACAAAAACAACATATTATGTAATTCCATTTATTTGATATGTCCAGAATATGCAGAGTTGTAGGCACTAAAGTTATATTAATGGCAGCCTAAGACTGGAGAAAAATTAAAATGGGAACCTGATTTAACAGGGCAGAGCAGAGGAGCCATGTTGCAGTTACTTAGAAAAAAATAGTCTGAGAACATAGGTAATTAGAAGAAAGGGCAGGACATACACCCTGTACAGAAATCAATCTCAAATAACACTCTTGTATATCAAACATAACATAGGCATAAAATTTTATAAAACAGTGAACCATCCCACAGGGCTCTCTTGGGGAACTCTGTCTACCTGTGGAACAGGTACGTCCTTTCTGGGAAGTTCCTTAAAAACTGGGACTGCAACAGTGTGTCAGGTTCAAGCCACACAAGATAAACTTGGGATATAAGCACCTTGCATCTTTTTGCCTTCCTCTAAAAAGAGGATGTTGCAGCCTAGCAGCAAATTTTGCTGGCACACAAAGGGACAAGTGACCAGGAAGCTGTTTCCTCCTCAAAGGGCTGCTATATTTTCTTTTTCTCTGTAGGGCACCAGAGCAGCTAACTGAAACCTCTACTGATAACAAGCTTAGGGATCACACTGGCAGTTGTGAAGGTAGTGAGAGAAACAGTACCACCCCTTCTGCCATGTTCCCAGAGGACTGAGAGAGAGCAACTTGGGCGCTTAAGTAGTTTTAAACATAGGGAGCAAGGAGTGGCAAGTCAGCACTTCCCCACCATGCTCCCAATGGCACAAGAATGGAGAGAGGAGTGAGTTGCCTGACCTCACTCTCCTGCCCTGTGTTCAAAGGCATGAGAGTAGAGATGTGCCAGCAGAGTGGAATGGAGGAGGTACTACAAGGGCTGTGAGAGGCCAACAATACATGAGATTGGGAGTAACCTCAGACTGCCTCTGTGAAGGTTCCATAGCAACTGGGACAGTGAAGCAGACACAAACAGGGTAAGGGGATATAGGCAGGCTGCTGAGGGCCATACAAAAAGCTGATAGCTGAAGATTCTGGTCCCATCTCCCACATCTGCAGGCCAAGATCAGCCCTGCACCCAGTGGTAATCCTGCTACACTCTTGGTGGGGCTACCTAACACAGATTTAGGCTCTGATTTAGACAATACCATAGAAATGAAGCTATCAAAGTGGTTTTATTGGATTTTTTTTGCCTGTTCATGTTGTTTGTTTTGTTTTTCTTTATCATTACTTTTTTCTAATTTAGGTTTCTACTTTCATTGTTTGCTTTGTTTCTTTGAGTTTTTATCTTTCTTCCTCAGCTGTCTTCCTCAATGTTTTTATGCTTTTATGCAAGTGGACATTGTCTCTACTCTTTCTGGTTTGCTTCAACATTCTTTAGTTTTCTTTTCTCCTCTCCTACTCTCCACTTTCCCAAAGCTTAGATGATCGTCTTTTGTCCTTCAGTCATTTTTCTACTATATTTCTCTTCATGTATCTCTCTAGACTTTCCCTTATCCTTAAATTTCCCACTCACAGGGTAAAATCATTCCGCTAAGGGGAAACACAGAATAAAAGTTCCTGATTTATGCTGAGTTTTGTTATATAATTGTAGATCTTGCTCCTAAGGCTAAAGTTATCAAATTGATATTTACAGTAGTTTGTCAGTTTCTAGGCTGTGCTTGATGCTATTGCTATTCCTAATTGTACTACTTTAGCCAGGGAGTCATATCTGTTGTAATCAATTTTTTTTTCCACTTTTGATTTTATGGGTCATAATAGATAGCAACTTCTAATCCTAACAACTTAGGAAGGTAAGATCTTGACAAAAAGGCCAAGAGCCTGTGACACTGAAGAAGATACACCTGAGGAATAGACAAGTCATATGGAAGCCTGGATACTTGTTATAATGCTACATACCATAAGCAATTTATAAACATCACCATGGAAAGCAAATTAAAGTAAAAATAACAGAAAATGGAAAGATGCAGATGAAAATGTAACTTCAGACTTCCAGCCTACCCAGTAAATGTCCAGGGGTCAATTAAATAGAGGAAAACTGAAGCCACCTACCTGACTTTTCTGAAATGGTAGCAGCAGAAGTACAAAAAAGAAAGAAAGAAAGAAAGAAAGAAAGAAAGAAAGAAAGAAAGAAAGAAAGAAAGAAAGAAAGAAAGAAAGAAAGAAAGAGAAAAAGAGAGAAAAGAATAGTAGATGAATGTATCTACAGGGAAAATTAGGACACAAATAATCAATAATCTCCCTGGTACAAAAAGAGATGATGATGAAGGACTTCCTCAGTGAATATAGAGTAGAGACAGATTTTTAGAAAATAGAAAAGCTTAGGAAAATAATGAAAATGATGAATGCTTAGCATAGAACATAAATATGCTAAAATTAGACCCTTATTTTAACTATGCACTAAACTAAAACTGAAATAGATCAAGATCTAAATATTAAAACAGAAACACTAAATCTGCTAAAGATACAATAGGTAGAATTCTTGGTGGGAGTGTAGACTTGTGCAATCACTATGTAAATCAACATGGAGACTCCTCAAAAAACTAGGACTAGAGGTGCCTTTTGATCTAGCTATTCTTCTTTATGGTATCTTTCTCATAGAGTTAAAAGTATCATACAGCAGTGATATATGCATACTTGTGTTTATAGCAGGGGTAAATGGGATTCACCTTGAGACCATACTCTTAAGTGAAATAAATCAGACTCATGTATAAATATTGTATTGTTTCTCTGGTGTGAGAAATTGAAACTGTAAATAAGTACAAAATGTACAGTTGGTGTTGTGAAATAGGAACAAAATATTCAGATGGGAAGGGCACTAGGGAAAGGGGAGAGGAAAAGAAAGGAAAGGACAAAAACATGAGAAAAGAGTAATAAAACAGAAACAATAGTTTTGAAAACAAGGAGGGGAAGAGCAATTGAAAGGAATAGAGGGGGATTGGAGAAAAAAATAAAGAAAAATCACAACAAGTTCACATTCCCTATGATAAATGTGCCATTATATATACCTAAATTGTATCAACAAACTTAATTTTAAAAGTGAAAAGAGGGTGTGAATCTTTCACGAGTGTAAGTTTTCATTTAAGGCTAAGAAAATTCTGGAAGTAGATATTAGTGATATTTGCTTTTGTTTAAATATAAAATGTCTTCCCAAAGTCTCATGTGCTCAAATGTGGCTTTTGGAAGGTGACTGAGTGTTGGTTGTGCTATATTCACTGGAAAGGTCATTCTTGGATGATTCCACTGCTGCAAGTGCACATAGGAGGTGGGACTTGGTTGGAAGAGGCAATCAGTGGGGCAGTAATCCGGAGAGATATACTCTGGTCCCTGGCTCCTTTCCTTTCTCTCTGCTTTCTGGCTACCATGAGATGAACACCTTTACTTTACCATGCCCTTCCGTCACACTCTTCCATTGTGCTGATTTTACTTTGGATTCTATTGGTCATATGTGGACTGACCCTCTGAAACTGTGAACAAAGGTAAACCTCTCTTCTTTTAAGATGTAGATGTTGGACATATTGTTCCAGTGACAGGGAAGTGGCTACTATGCTTGCACACCATTGAGAATACAATGAAAATTACTGAATTGCATATGTACTAAAGATTGATACAGAGGAATTTTTTGCTATGTGAATTTTACCTAAAATAAAAGAATATTATCTCACATGCAGGTGTACAAACCCACAGAATTTACAATATGATGGAGGAAAGTATGCTTTTCAAATAAAAGTAGAATTCAAAAAATATAAGACTTTTCAAAGGTCATTTAAAATTTCATTTTTTGGAGCTGAGAAATATTTTATGATAGTTCAAATATCATTGGAACCTTGAGGAAAGTCAGAAAAAATTGTATTCAGTGCTAGGACAGAAGTAACCATGCCCCTTCCAGAAACAATATCTAAAAATTCTATGAATTTCCCACATTTAAATTTTAATATTGCCTGTTCACTGTATATTAAACCTGGTCAATATTCGCACAACATATTTTTCTTTGATAGCTATCATTTCTCTCTATCTTCAGGGTAACAGAGAGCTGAGTTTGCTTGATGAAGAATTATATTTCTATCAGAGTATTATTTTAGTTCACTGAGTGCATATGTTTATACAGTATATGTATATATAATTTTATTCCAATAAATCTCTATGTTAGTTCATGATATTTTTATATACTAATACAGGATGACGTTATCATGTAATATGATAAAAGGCCTCAACATTTGTTAGTTAATGCATGGATAGATGAAGAATAAAATCTATAATGTATGACAAACAATGATTATGTTCTTTTTATTTTAAACAAATTTATTTTGTTCATTTAAAGGTTACATTTTTCAAAATAAATGAAGAAAACACACTACCTATTAATTTATTTACTCACTATTTGATATAACAGGTAATGTACCTGCTTTTTGGGAACATATTTGAACATAATATAATTTTAACCTTTTTTTGTTTCTTTATTCCTGTCTTTTCCAATTATGTCTGCTTTTCAATAATGTTAAAAGGCATCTTATATATTGCTTTTTAAATTTAGTTTCTTTTTGGTAATTATTTAATTTTAATCTTCATTTCTGATTTGTGACACATAGAGTAAGCTAATGTAAATAATTTCTGCATTTTCTATTTTTATAGATTCTACAAAGAAATTAAAGGATGTTCTTGAAGAATTCCATGGTAATGGTGTGCTTGCGAAATATAATCCAGAAGGGGTAAAATATCTTTCTTCTTTATATCAGTTTAAAATATATGCCTGAGGAGGGAATTTCTTCAAGAAGAGTTCTGCAAAATATGTATATGTGTGTTTATGTACACATATACATACATATATATGTATGCATACATATATATACACATTTATATATCTCACATACCATAAACCATTTGCCATCTACACAAAGAAAATAAAGTTCATAACAAATAGCAATTCTGAAAGGTGTACTAAATGTACTACATTTTAACCCAAAATTTGTTAATGAAAATAATACTTCTATAGTGTTGCACTTATTTGCTTGAAGAAGTATACATAACTGAAATAAAGTATCCTGGTTTTTTATCTAGAAGTCAGGAAAGAAGATTATATAGAAGAGACAGAGAATACACGTGGCTCTTGCTCTATGACCTATAAATTTCACCCAGAAAAGTGTGGAAAATTAGGGTTAATCTTTTTGTGGAATTATTTCCTTCCAGGAAGCAAACCTTGTGACAGACATCATTATACTATTATTTTAAGAAGCTAGTTTTTGCCAAAGAATAGTAATTTCAACCCTCAAATTATTTTTAACATTTTTAGCAGCAAGCATTTGAGTTCCTAAAATTTTATAACACCTTTTTATATCCTCTCAATTACTATTGATTTCCATAGCTAAATAAGCACCTTTGTTTTCCTAGTTATATTTTTAAAATCACCTTTAACTTAATATTAGCTATTAGAGAGAGAATATATTTTGAAAGTTTGATCATTATGACTAGTTCATTGCTGTCATTATCAAGAGATGTTTCGGTTGTAGGGTAATAAAAATAAACTGGTCTGAAAAACACAAGTTTTGTATAAGTGTATCATCTAGATAGGTTTTCTACAGATTAAGCTGTGATCTCTTTTTGGTTATTTTTTCATTTTTGCAAATTTATAAGGCTGAAGGTCTATGTTTTCTTTCAATATTTTAGGGGGGATATATAGAATTTAACTTTAGTTATTTCAGTCCAATCTATAAATTCAAATCTCACTTCATTCATACAGTTTTAAACTTTCCTTCTGTTTCCCATAGGTAGCTGTTTTACATGTTATAGTTTTTTTTATTCTACCCACATTTTATTACTATACATTTAAGAACTCTTTATTTACTTTTCTTCAAAAGTGTGCTCTTCTTAGTACTGTAATAGTGAGGAAAATCAAGGCAATTTGTAAGTAATTCTTATTTTTTAATATAGGGAAGAAAACCAGAAATCTGACCTGTATTTTCCTTACATCTTATTTACTGAGATGCTATGCAGTGAGGGAAATACTATTGATAGATCTTTTAGAACTAAAAATCTCAAAGCCCAAGCAAGCAGAGTGGGAAAAGTGGAAATGACTACTGAACAGAAAAATATTATTAACAGTACCTGAAAATATGCATTCTTATCTAAGCCATACAAAGGAATAAAACTTAGCTTTTTCTCTCTGAAGATGGCTATTTGCTATAAATTTATTTGGAACATTATATTCTTGTGATTGAAGAACTTCTCCCAAAATAATTTCTTATTTTAAAATCTCCTAAGAGTTAGTCTTCCTGAAACCCATTTTATGAAAATTATCAATATATGATGAATTTTTTCAATAATTACTAGTTTAATACTAGATGTACAAACAGATGTCCTGTTTTCCAATAATGTAATACCACTGTATAAATGTACAAATATGCTGGAATGTATTTTTAAAATAATACAGTTGAAAAACAAAAATCTAGATATCATGACACATAATCAGTAATTCTAAGTGAAGGATGAAACCCTGTTCTGCCTGCATATTGACAGGAATTTTTTCATTAGGAGAAAAATTTAAAGCTTATATGATTCTTTCAAAATCAAGTGCATAATTTGTACAAGCCAAGAGCAAGTAATTAGGAATATCCAATGTTGAAATTGAAAGTGTTTAAGATTGGAGTTTCTTTTCAATATGTGACCTCTTCCACTGTATTAAAATTACTCTAATAGAATAAAAGAATCTCTGTCCATTCATGGTGCGTTTTCATTCATTATCGACTGGTCAAGATCAGAGTGATGTTGCTCAACTTGTATAGCTACTTATAGATGCTCGGTTGTACCAAAACACTGGAGAAATGATTAGTCCTGCCAGATATGAGAATGAGTAATTAGCTCCTATTTTTCTAATATAAATATGATTGTTGTCATCCCTACAAAATATTAGAAAAGAGAGAATAAACTGAGTATCCTTAAATTATATCTCCCTGCTGCAAAGTAAAGTCACTTAAATGGTAGATGAAGTATTTTGTTTACAGTCCACTTTAATTAGTGAACTTTAAAGTTGTGTTTAAAAATGAATTCTAACGTGAACTGATTGTCTATTTTAATAGAAAATAAGTAATCTATATGGATAAATCATTTATTTTTAATTCCTATCTTTTAAACATACTTAATAGTTATTAATTTGAAGATATGAATAAGAAAAATTGTAAATATTGGCTTTAAAATTTTCTCAGAATTAAACAGCTTAAAAGGCATAAGATTCCTAAGTTAAAATCGCAAGATTTTTAAATAAGTAAACGTATTTAGAGCAAACTAAAATGATGATTCCGAGATTAACTTTCTAGGTTCACGATAATTATCACAAACAAAAGCTAATGGTCTAGAAAGCCAATGCATTTTACTCTTCCCTGCAGACCTTAGAATGAGTGGGAAGGTCCTGGGAGATACAGGGAGAAGGATGCGCAGGGGACGATGTTGGCTGACACTGCGTGTGGAAGGAGTGTGACATAATACAGTACATATAATTCTTATTGAAGCTTGCCAGACAAGATAAAAGATTCGCATTAGTCTTCACCTAATCTTATGTGAATAAGATGATGGTAAGGGTCTCACCACAGCTAGTTTGTAGCTGACTCTAGTCCTATTCAGAAAGTTTCAGTAAATACAGGAGATATATACATATATATATACAAATATATATGTACATATATATAAATAACCTCAGGAGAATAATGGAGCTTGGTATGTAAGAAAGAGTCACTTTGGCATTGCACGCAATATTTTTTGTCTTGGATTTTTGACTCAATTCTGGATTTTTCCATTGATTTCTAAAAATGGAAGGAAAATGGCAAATGTATGGCAAGATATATAATCAATAAAGGCATGGAGAAAAGTTTGCCGTGTTATGCTAATGGAGAAAGCACTTGGAGTGAAGAATAACTATTCGTAGTCTAATATACCTTTATACACACTGCTGTATTTTTTCCTCTCTGGAAAGCTTTATTATCTTGTATGTGTTATTCATTATATTTGTCTCATGTCAGTTGGAACTGTTTGCTTATTATACACAAAGATTGTTCTTGCAAATAATTTTCAAATTTTAGAATATACCAGAATCCCTTTGGGGGTTTATTAAAACACAATTGTTGCCTCCCTCCACCCGCCAGTTTCTGACTTGGTATTTCCTTGAGCATGGGCTCAAGGATTTGTGTTCCTATCAATTTCCTAAATTGCTGCTCCTGTCTGAAAATCATATTTTGAGACCCTTGTACCCAGGGTATATTTTAAAATCGATCAAACTTGAACTTTTGGTGAAATTATTGGAGATAAGAGATAAGTGTATAAATTACCTTACTTTAACACATGTATTCTTTCTCTCCTTGCATGCACAGAAACAAGACATTCTTAACCAAGTAAGACATTTTCTTTTCTATTAAACTCTGTCTTTTCTTCCTTTAATCTGATATAAGCCATGATTTTCTCATTCATACCCCTAAGCTCTACTTCTTTACAATAAAGTCACATAGCATGTTAAATAACATAACTTTAATACTCATAAAGTTATAACTGAGGTAAGGTACTACTGAAATTTTTTTAAATCAACGTCTCAAATGGAGAAATTTGTAATGTAATAGAATCAAAAAGCATCCAGAGTGTGGCCTTTGGTTTTGTAGACTCTGAAATTTAATTTTCTAATTTAGACCAGACATATCAGACTCTTATAAATTAATTTATTTAATAAAAGTCATAATTTATTAATTTACATTGGGAGATTTAAAATTGCATTTAAATGCAATGGTAAGGGATTTTCATTTTATCCTGTCTACAATTCTATGTTAGATTCTGTGGAGACAACATAATTGAAAATCTATTGATTTTGCTCTCACAGGAAGAAAGGTAACCAATCTGTTACTTCAGCTACTTTTTCCCAGTAAAGTCCATTTTGAAAACCAAGTTTTCGATTAGTTTTACAGTGAGGTGCATAGAATTACAACACATTACTGAGTGTTGTAAGGAGACATTTCGCTCACACCAGAATAACTATGTTAATTGTCTTCACCACTTTTGAAGCAGTTCTTACTAAAATTCAGGACTTGTATAAAACCATAATACTGTTTCTGTTGGACAATATTGCATAGGTGCAGCCTGCATCTTGTTCTCAAGTACTCTAATGGTTTCTATGACATGGGGCTGGGGATTTAGCTCAGCGGCAAAAGCGCCTGCCTGGCAAGCGCAAGGTCGTGAGTTCGGTTCCCGGTACTGGAGAAAAACCAAAAAAAAAAAAAAAAAATTCTAATCTATGACAGCAAACACTGTGATCTCATGTCCATCATGAAAGTACAATTGATTGGATCAGAATGATCTTGCTGGATTTAAATACAGCTCTTATATACTACAGTTTCCCAGGGTGATACACAGGCAAAGCAGCAATTTGCTGACTGTGATAACTTGAACTAGCTTCCATTTCAGAGGATGACACATTCTTGCCTTCTCTGCCATGTGCGAAAACTCATTAGCTCCCCTGTGTACAGAGATGTGGGCTTTCTGCTGCTGAGGAAGCAACTCCTCAGAGTAAATGCATCTTTTTATGTGTCTAAAGTCTCAGGCCTTAGCCATTTAACAGCATTGCTTGAGCGTGCTCACCTTTTTTTTTTTTTTTTTGCAAACCTACATCCTTACTAGAGGCTGGTGAAAAACTCATCAGGATTAGCCCCACTTTTTCTTGAGATCAGTAGAATGAGTTCCCACTGCCTCTACTTCCCAGTCTCTTCCATGTGCTCTTCTTCAGTAGGCAAGTGAGCATTGCAGAGTATGAAGAGCAGCAAAGCAGAGGGCAGCCCACAGGGAAAGAGACTGCGGACGTGCATGTGGTATTGCTGTGTGTGTTCTTTCTTTGTCAGTATTCCCTGCATGTGTGTTTCTTCCATGTTCCTGTCAGTAGAGGCTCCTTGGCCTAAGGCTGTGTTATGATTCTGTGCTCCAGGGCTTCTTTTGTATTTGTACTTGGTGCCCTGTGCTACACTTTCTCTTAACATCTATACCCTTTAATTCAGATAAGTGAGTTACTTTGAGTCCTGAAGAAAAAAAAAATATCTAAAAATTCAGGACCTGTATGTGTGATGCTACAGCCTAATATAATATTTCCTTTCAGTTTTGTTTAGTTGTTGTTGTTTTTGGTATTGTTTTATGCAAGTGCTATGCAAGTGCTCTGCCACGGAGCTATGTACCAGCCTGAATGTAGTATTTTGTATGTCTTTAATAAGGATATTGACATTAATATAAATATTACCAGTGATATAAACACACATCTAGTATAAGCTATAATTATCCTTCCAAAATCAAATTTAACATTTCCTACTAAATGAAGCATAAGGAAAGCACAGTGTAAAATTGTGTGGTCTTAGGATTTGAATTGAGTTCAAATCTCACTGTTTTCTACCTTAGCAGGCCTTGGACAAGTTCCCTACCTCAAAGTGCTCACTTGTGAAATGTAGACAGTATCAGCTATACTCAGTTGGAAGAGGTATACATTCTCAATTATATATAAAACACTTAATTGTATCTAGCTCATATTAGTTTTCATTAGTGTTTAGACAGTGATTGTGATCACACTTTACGAATAAATTTGTTTCACATAAAAGTTCTGAATCTTATATCCAAAGGTGAAAGTAAGGATGTGTAAGACACATCCCTAACCGATCCTGTAACTGATATTCTCAGAGTTTCAATTTTTTATTTCAAAATGAGGACATACAATTAGTCCCGATTCTAAAATAATGTCCTTACATGACATAGTGGGAGTAGGGAACAGGACATAGTCCGTGCACTCCCTGCCAAGCCTGGTTCAGTTGTGTGAGCTGTCCTGATTGTAAATTATCCTGCTGTTGCATGCCTTCCATTCCCTACAGCTGTGTAGTGCCAAGAAAATTAGCAAGATACTGAAGTTACCTGTTAATCATTTGTGTCTCTTCCCTGCTACTACCAATAATTTCAGAGTCTTTTCTTTTTTATCGTATCTACAATGGGAGCAGAGTTTTAAAAATATGTCAACATAGAGCTGGGTTCAGTGGAACATGCCTGCAATCACAGCACTCAGGAGGCTGAGGCAGGAGGATCATTGTGAGTTTGAGGCCAGCCTGGGCTACAAAGGGAGGTCAAGGCCAGCCTGAACTGCATAGCGAGACCCTGTCTCAAAACGACATAAAAAAGGAAACACACCAACAGACAAGAAAGTAAAGCATGGACTGCATGTCTCTGTTCTTAACCTGATATTGACCATGTATTGATCACCTTGGAATATACAGCACCTTTCTTTTCAATATATGGATTGAACTTTTGTGCTCTGATTCTCAGAGAACTGTCGTAACAGAGAATGGGACCAGGTTGAACAATCAGAAGAGATATTTGCATAGATATGTCTACGATTAGCCACATTATAATATAATTTTAAACAAAACAACTTGAGTAGCTCCCTGTAAGTTTCAATAATTACACTGAGAATCAAAACTCAACATTTACAAAGATACATTATCTTATATCCATGAAAATATTTAGAATTTGAGAATGGACCATCTGTTTATATCTTTCTGCTCTGAAAATTTGGATTAATGATTTGGTTGCTTCAAGGGGTTAACACATAGCTGTCAAAACTGATCAATTTCTACTGTAATCTGCTACAATAATTATGCAGAAACAAAATATAGGTGAATATTTAGAGTTCATGAAATCAATTATGCCAATTGCATCTCAATACTTTCATTACAATAGGACTAAAAACAAGCTTAGATAGATTTGGAAAATAAATTAATAACCCTCCAGTTTTAAAATAAGAGCTAACTTTAAAGTGTAGATTTTAGAAACTATAAATGTTTCGTTCCTTTCCTTTCTTCAATAACATTTACTAAACAAGAATTCAACCAAGCTAGAGGAAAAAAAAGTAATGTTGGTTTCTGCAGGTGACCTCTTTGCTTCTTACCATGGCAGGTAGAACTCAGGATACCCTTCCACACTGAAAGTTTATTCTTAGAGCATTTTGGGTTCTTTTGGTTTATTTACATTTTTATAATTGCTTTTGTAAGCCAAAGAATACTGAAAGATTCTGCAGGAAAATTAATACCTTGGTGGGCAGGATTATAATGATTAAGAATTTTAAGGTGTTTTTTCAATAAGTAGAGGAACATACAATTAATATCTTTAAGATGAAGAGGTTAAATATTGTCTTAGAACAATACCTCCAAAAGCAAGGTGTGCAAATAGAGAAGTAGAAGACTTGATATCTCAAAGAACTGTAAACAAGAGAAGACAACCAGGATGGCATTGGAGGATATAATGAAGGACACAAGCAGATTTAGATTGCGTTTCAGGTGCATGGTGAAAAGTAATAGGCTATGTTGACCATCAAAGGGTGCAAAAGGAGTTAAAGGTATTTTTTAAGTGTGAGAAAAGAACAGTTATCATTAACTTTCACTTTCATTTTGTTATTTGTATGCAGCCCTTTGGCTGAACTAATAGTTTTGATAGTAAATATATTTAACTTAAAAAGCAGTGGCAAAGTGCCTTGTACCATATGTGAATAATGGAAAACATGTCTATAAAATTTGTCACTGATTACTCATATCATCAAGCGCATTGCAGTCAGAAATGTTTAGGTCCTTGACGTTAATTAAGAGTTTTTAGTACTGGGCAATTTAGTGAACTTTTCTGAGTCTTAATTTGTCTATAAGTAAGAGTAAAAATAGCATCTACTTACTGGGTAATTATATTGAATGATAGCATATACATAACCTACTAAACTCATTGCTTGAGGCATAGAAAAAGTTAATGCTTCCTTTATATGCAAGTGACGTTTTAATGAAATTTCTAATATCATCTTCTATTTAAGGATATAGTAAAGCAGATCAATGAAGATGAAGAATAAAAGAAAGGATTGGTGGTCTTAAGAAGGAATTGTAATAAAAACACCTCAGTGGGACATGAGCATAGAGAAAGAGAGAAAAGCACTTAGCACAGAGAGGAATTACTGAATTGCATCCCCAAATCAGTTACTCTTGCGCATGTATTATGTACTGGATACACAATCTGGTTTGTCAGGGAAACAAGATGGTCAAGTTGATCTGTGCTATCGAACAATGTCAGACTACTAAATTTGCTTTATAATCTGCTGGCAAATGTTTCAAGTCAGCTCTCTAAAAATCATAAATTTCCTTATCTTAGTGTAAAATCTGAGCTTCTCTTTCTTAGATTTGAGTTTTTTTCCTAGTTTCATTCTCCTTTCAACTTGATATTTCTCCCACCACTAACCCTAGTAGCTTCAAAAGAACAGAATTTATAAAATAACATGTATTTGAAACCCTTGGACACATTGTTCTTATTTGCTTTGTTATCTTTGCTTTGTTCTGATTATATTAAGTATATAATTATAATCTGGTATACTTTGAAATAATATCATTTAAGTTTTATTTAGTGAAAGAATATATATATATATATATATATATATATATATATATATATATGCTTAGAAAGTTTTTAATTTATTCTTTCTTAAAAATTCTTATCCCACCCAAATCATTTTTGATAGATCACCTACAAAGAAAACCTGAGTACAATTCAGTCTTTTTCCCTTTCCAGTGTCCATATTTCACAAACACAATGAAGATCTACAATGTAAGAGATACTGCATAAAATATTGCCCTGCAAAGCAGTGTTTACTTTATGTGGTAGCGAGGAACACGAGTTTCAAATTAAAGCTGCCTGTACCCATGTCTGTATGAAGAGTAGTTCTATTGGAAATGTCTAAAAATAAACAAACAAATAAGGAATAGTTAAAAACTGGTATAATTTCTTGGAATTATATATACATAGGTTTTCATGACATCTTTAGATGATTTCACTCTTTAAGGAGAATATAAATGTTTATTTAAATGCATGTTTCAGGGCTACTCAAGCCTGTACTTATGACATTGTTGACAAGACGATCTCACAGTAGAGCAAAAGGAATTCCAGCTGAAATGTACACATTATTTGAGTAAAAACCCTTGATTACAAGCTATACTGAAAATCACCTTAAAATATTTAGCTTAATATTATTTCCAATCCGTTGCTTGAATGTTATAATTAGTGAAATTACTTGCAGTGTCATTTCTTGCCATGTATAATATTGTATTAGAAAACGATCATTTCTAATTTTCTGTCTCTGAGTCTTAATAAATGTCAGTCTTAGGGAGAATTAATTATAGGTGGCACATAATCTTGTTTATTATAGGCTTCTGAGAGAGTAAAACATGCTTCATTTACCAAAACTAATTTAAAAGTTCAAAGTGTTGTGGGGATTTTTTTTATAGATTTTACTCTTTCCCTTTAAGGAAATTTGCTATGTAGCAGTTTTAAGAGACTATTGAGAAGCTCTCTGTACTTTGGTAAAATCAGCATTAATTTCAATCCAAGCAAAAGAAATGAAATATAACTTGTTTCTGAAAGTGTTTTAATATCAAAAATATATACCTGAAATCTAAGAAAGCCATGCTACATATTTAACATATATTTGTGGCTCAATGATATTTTTATCATTTTACCATAAGTAATTAATTATGGAATGTAGAGAGTAAAATTGACAAAAAAGGGTGAAAGAAAAACTCAGTTTTAATATTTAGATCTTTAGTTCATTCTTACTTTAGTGCATGGTGATAGACATGGGTC
This sequence comes from Chinchilla lanigera, assembly GCF_000276665.1. NCBI lineage: Eukaryota > Metazoa > Chordata > Mammalia > Rodentia > Chinchillidae > Chinchilla > Chinchilla lanigera. The sequence goes on along the minus strand of NW_004955410.1, from coordinate 18,163,673 downwards.
TAGTTTTAATTTCTGGCATATGAAAAGCCAGTTTTTTCAGCAGCACTCATTGAAAAGGCTTTCTTCCAATGAACATGTTTGGCCCTTTTGTCAAAGACAAGGTTGCTGAGTGTGTTTGTAGTTGTGTCTGCATCTTCTAAACTGTTCTGTTGATTCCCAGGTCTGTTTTTTGCCAGGACCATACTAATTTTATCACAGTAGCTTCGTAGCATAACTTTAAGTCAGGGAATGTGGTGCCTTCTGCCTTGCTTTGTTGGCCAGGTTAACATTTCACTGTTTAATCAATTTTGCATTCTTATATCTGGTATGCTGAGCAACTTCATTGAAGATAACAATATGTAATGTAGCAGCTATTGTTAATTTCCTATCATCTTATTTTGAAATTCTGTAATTTTTTTTTATTTTAAAGAGAGTAGTAAATGAGAAACAAATAAACAAACAAAAAATAAAACAGTAGCAGCACCCCAGTATCACAAACATAAATAAATCAAAGCAAGAACGTTCAAAGTGATACAGGGTCTCAAGACAAAATAATACAAATGAACTGTGGTTGTTACATTACATATTGCTATCCTCAACTACATTGCTCAGATTACCAGATGTAAGAATGAAAGACTGCCCAAATCATTAAAGAGAATAAGAAAATAATTCTTCGATAAAACGTTAGAAATAACAGAGTTTCACTAGACAAGATGGTAGGAGTTTACCATTGTAATTCCATCGCATATTGTTACCTTCAAATCAGTTGCTCAGACCAGCAGACACAAGCATGCAAAGTCATCAGAGCATAAAAAATTGTAAGCATTAATTGTTCATTTCAGGATTGGGGATTTAGCTCAGCAGCACAGAGCCTTCCCAGAAAGCACAAGGTAGTGAGTTCGATCCCCGGTACTGGAAAAAAAACAAACAAACAAAACAAAACAAAACCAAAAACAGTTGTTCATTTCAATACACCATCAGACATCAGCATTACAGTCATAGCAGCTATTCATATATGTATTTATATTTTGCCTTCCTTCTTTCTTTTTTCTTCTTTCCCTCATCCCAATCGTTCCTTCCTTCAAGCAATTTCTTTCCCTTTTCTATCATCTACTGTACATTTTGAGTTTTACCTAGTCTTTCAGGTTCCTGCACCAAGGAAACAATATGATGTTAATGTATGTGGGTGGGAGTTTTTTTTATTGTTTTCATTGTTTTGTGTTGTTTTGTTGTCTATGTTGTTATTCTGCTTTTGTTTTCTTTCTCTCTTTACAATAAAAAATACAATAAAATGAAAAGAAAACCGCTGACTAATTTAAATCATTGCCTACTTCGTTTCACCAGTTCTTTTGCTAGTACTTAACATGGTATCTTAATCAGCACTTGCTGAGAGATAAATAAATACCAGTACTTGATTAGTAGTTTCATTTACTTAACTTATAATACTTCAGTGATATATGTTAACTAGCTAATAAGTGGCCTTTAACGCACAAAAAATGTGTGTTAGAAAAATGTAAGAACTCAACATGAACCTTCTTTTGTCTTTTATAAAGAAGTGTTATTATGATCACATGATTCTGTTGAAATGAGTGAGATTTTAAGATTTCCTGCTAAAACCCCCCGAGTGACTGTTTCTCCCCCTCCAAGCTCCAACTGTCCTTAGATAATTTAATATTCTACGTGTTCTGTCCCAATCTACACAGCGCTAAAATCTCAGTAACGTTTTTCTCTGAACCCTCCTTCCCACTTAGATCTCCTGACAAAGGTTAGGGATCCTATGGAAATTCTTCTGACACAAGCACCTTTATACCTCAGGGCATTTGTATTAGTTGTTTTGTCTTTCTAGAACGTTCTTTCTCCCTGGTCACATTTAAAAATTTCCCCTCATTTCTTTTAAATCTTTACTCATGGAATATTATCTCATCTTCTTATAATTATGCTTTAAATTGAAATCATATCTCTGCCAATAGATGCTGTCCCCTATTTTATTGTATTACGCTTAATAGTGTCTATCATGGCAAACAGAAAAACCTTTTTATTTCCTCTTTTCTTATTCTCTTCATTAGAAGATTAGCCCCTGATGGAAAATTTTTTGGTTGCTCCAATAACATCTTTACCTTAGCACCTAGAAAAGAGCCTCATGCAACCATTTGCAGAATATGAGGAAATTTCCAGCCCCAAACTGCCAAAAGAAATTAATGATTAAGCAACAACACATATTTTGATTCATGCTGTGTTGTATCCTTAGTATTACAAGGGGATTAAATTAAAGGATCCAGATAGTCTAATATAATAAAGAATGGCATGTAGAGATGTTTTGAATTTGTGCCATTTTGGCAACAATATTTGAGTAGCTTCCTCACTTAATATTCTTCGAAGACTTTCTATGTTATCACCCTCAAAAGTCTTTGCTATTCCTTAAGGAAAAAAAAAAATTAATGAGAAGTTTTAAAATTCTAACCATCACATGCATGTGTGTTTGAGCTTACAGCCAATTCAATTTTAAACACTCAATTCAATTTTAAACATTCAATTCAATTAATCCTCATCCAGTTTTTCTCATTAATATTTCTAATGATATGTGTATGAGTGATTTTATTCTACTTAAGTCCACCTGTCTTCAAAAACCGTTTCTTCTGACAGGAGTAAAAACTCTTGATACTTAAATTTAGGAAGTTTCCACGGAATCATGAGATAAGAAAAATGTGTACTTTGAGGACACGACCTATTTTTCAGAAATATCTGATCATTTGTTCAACATAGAATTGTAAAAGGTATTCAATAACCTATTACAACGAAAGAAGAGATGAGTTAGTCAGGAAAAACATGGAAGAAAAATTCCTGAATGAATTGGAAAATACTGATTTAGCTAAATGGATTATAAACAAGTTTGCATATCACAGTATTTTAAGCCAGAAACTTTAAGAAAGTTTAAGAAAGCTTAAATGTAATATAAGAAAATTCAAGAAAAAAGATTTAGTCTGAAGATCACAATGACGAATTTGGAACAAAACTTTATTTATTTAAGTGTCATTTGGAATAACACTTTAGCATCATTTGAGAACCAAGAGTATTCTTATTCATTTTTATATCTGTAATGGGATTTTATAAAATAATAAGATGGCTGTTTTAAAACTCTTGCTTTCTAAGTGTAGTAATTTGTCAGTGCTTCCTGATATGGAGCAATTGTAGCAAAGTATGAGGAACGTATGTTGCTCCTTGGACATTAGCAGTGATGCTAGATTTCAATTCCATTTTGCCTATTGACTATTTTTCTGGTAATGTGGTTAAATCACAGGCAGTGAGCTCAGTATGATTCCTCATGGATGTGTGAGGCTCTGTAAAGAGCACACAACTGAGATTTGCCACACACTTTCCTTAATAAAGCAAATGCGGCAAAGACTCTACTCTTTATCATCTGGTTGTTTCTAAATAAAACACTGACGACAAAAGACTTAGGATACACAAGAAGCACTACCATAAATAATCTTGTTTCTAACTACCATGGCCATAAATATGTTCTCCTACAAATGCCCCATAATTTTGGAACAAAATCAATTCATGGTTCTCTGTCAGGCTTCATCCTTGCTGAGGATTACCCACCAATGTTTGTCACTTATCAAACTGAGTGTTGATTACTTTTCTTCAACAGGAGCCCTCTAAGAAATCCTATTAGGGAGAGGTAGTTCCATCTCAAATCTTTTCTAAAATACAGTTGCCTGAGTGTTGGTTCAACTCCGTATTTTGAAATGTTGACCGTATACATTGTAGTAAATTACTCTGAAGGTATTTCTATCCAAGGCTATTTGGAGATTTTCATTTCTTTATAGGTTTAGTGATGTAATTCACTTTACAAGTATATTTTATAATATTCTGCAGTGCTGGTGACTTACTAAACTCGGACGGAAGTGAAAGGATTTTCTATACCACTAATATAAGCTGTCTTATTTAGGAAAATGATTAAGTAAAAAAAATTAGTAAAACTGAAAATATAAAATTGAAGGGTAGGCAATCTTGGAATTATTAATAAAGTAAAGCTTTTGGTTTCTTTTTTATTGCTTGCATTTACATTAAGTAAAAATACAGCTAACACAGTAAATACATTTAATTAGAACCTAATCCAACCTTTAAAAATGTATTTTCCTTCATGACATCCCTGAAGGCCATATTCAAATTAGTCAAAACAATATAATAACAATTCAGTAATAATAAAATAATCAGAATTTCTTGTGATCATTCTTTACCATTCTTTCCTCCAAAAAAATTACATAGGAAAATAGACTAATTCTAAAATAACACTTTAAATAATTAATCTCATCATCACCTATCAGGAGCATGAACAAAACTATACTCTTCAGCCTGCTAAGTTTCATTATTGTCTCAGTTTAATCTCGGTAAATGAAACTGAGTAATAAAATCATGGGCCTGGTGGGGCTCCTGTGAGACCCGTCTTCCCCTGCAGTCTCTTGCTCTTGACAGATACAGCTTTATTCTTGCTTTTTCTATGTGCATATACTAGTCATTTTAAGGTAGTAAAACAATTCTCCAAACCTCTTCTGCATGGTCTACATGGGTTTCCCGGAAAACCCTCACATACCATTTATCCTTCAGTATTGAGAGTATTGGTCAATTTCAGTGTAATACCATAAATTACCTTTCTCTCCAAAATATCCACAAACAGGTTCTCAATTTGCACAGCAAGGGCATGGGGCTGGGGATTTAGCTCAGTGGTAGAATGCTTATCTAATAAGCTGGAAGCCCTGGGTTTAGTCCTCAGCATCAAAGCCTAAAACAAAATAGTATAAAAAAGACCAAAAAAACAAAACAAAACAAAACAAAAAAAACACCCAAGCAAACAAGGGAACTGCACAGCAAGGGCAGACCCTGTCCCACTCTCCTCCTCTGCTAGAAGAAAGCAAGCTCTTATGTAGCTTCTATGAAACCCTCTCCTTAAGCTTAAGATAAGTAGATGATTCCCACTGCCATTCCCCCAAGTGGTTATGGAATTTCTCAAAGTCATAGAGATTATCTTCAAATGAAATTTAATCAATGTAGTTCTGTCAAGAAAAACAGTGTGGAAGGATCTTGACAGGTTTCCCAAAATGTCTGCATATGAACTCTTGGCACATCACAATATGAATTGATCTTGGTGTATAGTTGAGATATTTTACAGTTGCCAAAAGCAATGGTCAGCATTACTGACGAGCAAAGGAGATAAGAAATGACTGTCTTGTGTCTTTGGTGTGAGTGCACAACATTGCATTGCTTTGTCCACATTAATCATCTGACTTCATCATCATTATTCAAGGGTTTGGGAATAGCTGTCTCAACTCATAAAGAAGGAAGGCAAGTTTCAAAGAGCTAATCCTTAAAGCCATACAGATACTATTGCAGTAGAATTATCTAAGTGGAAATATCCTTTCCTCCTGTTCTACCATAAGTGTTTCCAATGTATTTCTCAGATTGGTACATTCTTTTTATAAACTTGGATATGTAAATGTTGAAAGTGATTTCTCTACCAATAATTTTGAGCATGTGCACAATCGAAACAAAGGGCTGGGTCTTAAAAGCTTTGTTTGAATTTTTGTTTTCAGACCATAGATTTTGAAGGTTTCAAGCTGTTCATGAAGACATTCCTGGAAGCTGAGCTCCCCGATGATTTCACTACACACCTCTTCCTATCATTTAGCAACAAGTTTCCTCATTCTAGTCCAATGGTAAAAAGTAAGCCCGCTCTCCTTTCAGGTGGTAAGTTTATTCACTTTACAAGTTTAGAGAGAATAAAACTCCCCCAAACTGATCAGTATCATGTGCTCATGAAGCAGAAATGACAACTTGATTAAGAATCATCCTCTCACAAGATATATATTTTCTCTCAGTGACTGTATAAATCATGTACAATGCCTTCAGTACAACAATAGTGAAGCTAGAAATAATGTAGTTTGTCAGTATTTATCACTTGACTTTTCTGTTCATGTGTAGGTTATACTGCTCAGAAATACCTCCATGAAATTTGGAAAAGCATTGTTTTCTTTAAAAAGTATTTTTTGAATGATTGGAGAAATAAAGGTGCTATATTTGTATATACTTGTGCATTTGTAAATATAATCACAAAGTGGTGATGGAATAAGATTTGTTTAAAATCTATTGGTCATTGTCAATACACTTTCACTTTTTTGGATTAGTAAACTCAGGACAGAGTTTTGATTTTTCTCATGGACAAGTGTGTTTTTTAAACAGAGAGTTACTTGACTAACTCATTATGGGTAGTTGTTTGGAGATGTAGAAGTGCATTAATACCTGTGCTAATTCTATCACTCTCTATCCTATCTGGAAAACAGAAAAATTTTTCTACATCACACAAAATAATGTATAGTAAGAGATGGTATCGCAGAATTGAGAAAGCAAAGAAAGAACAGTATGGAAAGGTAAATAGACCTACAGGAAGCATGTACTCCTTGTAGGCAATCAAAATCCTAAAGATTGGATGGAGGACCTCTCAGAGTTGGGACACAGTCCTGAGATAAAAACATTGGTAGGCAAACGCAGGAGTGGCATTTGCATGGAGGGAGTACTTCCTCACAGACTTTTGTAGATCAGAACTTCAAAGACAGGCCTATGACTCAAGACCTCAGAATTCTCCTGAAGGTACATTTCCATGACCTGTATGTAACCATGTAACAGGAAGCTCATGCAGTCTTGACTAGTGAGAAATAAGCAAAAGACCAGAGACTGTTGTAATGGGCAGAGTATGCAATGGAGATGACATGCTGAGGAGATTCATCCCAGAGTAGGTCGTTGGCCGGACCTTGGCCCATCTCACCCCTCCTGCTTCTCAGCTCTTCATGGTGCATCTCTGGACCCAATAAGAATCCAGATGACAATAGTGAAATGTTGTCTGTAGCAGTATTTCTCCCTCTTGGATCTCAGGAATCTTTTGAATTCTTAAAATTTATGAAGCATTCAAAAGAACTTTATATGTATGATATCTATGGAGATGAACTATATTAGTGGTGAGATATCTAGAAAGATCTATAGTTAACACATTATAATACTGATAAAAATAAACTATTTTATAAAAATAACTGCAAAAACTAAGTATAAAATTGATTTGTATATGTATGTGCATGCATTGCATAGCTGTGTTTAGTTTGACTTGGAATAACTAATGACCCATCTGACATTTTATGAAATGGATGAATTACTTTGTGAAGTACGTTGTCACCATGTAAGGCCCTCTTATCACCTATTTAAATATAAGATGATAATTGTACTGATTCCACCTTCAACTTTTGATGTTTGAAGATGTTTCTATAAAGCATCGTATCTTTTTAACTTTCTCATACTTCTTCTGTCTCATTTTAAATGCCAGGTTTATAATTTCACGATTCTGTCAGGCCGGTGACCAATTTCTGGTCTTTTTCCATCTAAAGGTTTATCACTTGAATCATTCCCTTTATAGATATTTTAAATCAGACAGATTTTTTTTTCCGCGAGTGACTCACAAACTCCCAACCATACCCTGATATTATGATCTTCTATTTCAATCACTACAACTTGAATACTGAGTAAAACCAGAGACAATGTTCATGCATATGCAGATTACACCCACCACTTTCTTACCTTAAAAAGCATTTCTGTAAATGTTGTTTATTACTAGCACATTCCCTTAGATCAATTTTCTTACTGTTTTCAAAATTTCTTAAGTTTATTTAAAAATTTCCCCTCCATCCCAAAACATTTTCTCCACCTCACATAAAAGGCACTGTCAGGCATAAAATTCCTCAGTGACTCCTGAAACAACCCAGAACTGTTTCTTCAGCTCACCAAGAATGCATATTTACTATATTCCAGATGGAGCTTGTTCTCTGCATGTCCCATGAGATATGAAAGCAACTGTGTCTGAAAGCTAATTATATCCTACCCAAACCTGCTGCTATTGCTGTCTTCCCTCTCTGTGGATGGCACCCAAATATCTCTCCTTTCACCAGTACTAAATTGTCGAACTCTTTCTCCCCTCCGCTGCCTTAGTCTTTCTTATATTGAATTAGGTGCAACACACTATTACATTACTAGTTGTGACCATTTTTAATGAATTATTCTTCCGAGGTCACAGTTTGACTCATTTTTGTTTGTGTCTCCGTCACTGGTGTGGCTCCTAGCTGAGCTCTGAGTTTCATCTGCAAAATATCCTTTCTAACAGAAACCTCATGATATTATTCCTGGATTTCCATGTGTCATGCCTTCCCTGTCAACTTCTGTAGTGTTTTTGCATTGAACTTTTATTTTTCAAACAAAATTAAATCCTTGTTACTTGCTCCCATTAGACCTGCTTCCATGAAGGAAGTGTGTAGAAAGGGCATATGAACATATGGAATTCTGATCACTCATCTTTTGAGACACCATCCTCTGATATGACCGTAATGACAGTCCAGAGCTGGCAATGCACTTTAGATAACAAACGCTTATTCAGTAGCACAAGGCACAGTGTCATGCATGCTATAGAGATTGCCAGTCCCCCTACTTCTCTAACTCTTTGCCCTGTGTACTCCACAATTATCTCATATTCAGCTGTCCACCGTTGTTTAAAGGTTCTCTGTTTGCTTAGGAGTACTTTCTGCATGTTTCCTCTTCCTTTGTCACTATAGTAAAACTCAGCTCCTCCTCATTAAAATTTCACACTAAATCTCACACACTGGGTTCTATACTAGAAATTCTTGATCTCTGAGATGAAATACCTAGAGAAAACCACTCAGTAGAAGCACTAGTGTCCTTGTAAGACCTCCCATCTGCCTCTCGTAGCATCCTTGTCCCCCCGCCACCCAGGTGAGTCCAGCTCCACACAGATACTCTTGAAATTGACAGAGATTCTTTCAGGGTTGGGGAGAAGGCAGACTTCTTAGAAGCACTGAGAGGTCTGGGTCTATGCCTTGCAGTCTGCTGGGCTGCTGGAGATGACATGAATGGAGCAGAATAGCAGAAAAGGAAAGAAAAGTAGCAAAGACCATGTGGGGATGAGTTTTGTCTGTCATGCTAAGTTAAGAACATCATCCAGAAGAAACTGGGAAGCCATTACATCATTCTAAGCAAGAAACTATTCACTACCAGTGAGGTGGAAGCTATCATGAAGACAAGTACAACTGGAGGAATAAAAAGCTCCAGCTATTGTGAGGTGTAGAATAGTAAGTCTCGCCGAAACAGTTAAGGTATCATTTCTTTCGTTTTCAACCACTGAATGGGGTAATAATTGATTTGTGATTTTATGTCTTATACATCAGTAAACAGCAATATCAATAGAAGAATTTAGCTTATTTCGTTTTTTAAGTAAAACCAGAGTCACAACACAGTACTTATTTAGGCCAAAAGGTGAAACAATTTCTTCTTTGTATATAAGGAGGTAAATAGATCAAGAACACAAAATCTTGCAAGAAAAATGAGGTACTTGAACCTTTGGGAAAATATTCTTTCTTCAGAGGTCTCATCCCACAATGTTCTTACCAAGAGATGCACTTTGTTAATTTAATCATGGTGAGAAGAAACATATGCTTCTAAGACCAGCTTAAGGATATGTGCGTGTGTGTTGGTAAAGGATTTTTAAATTTCATTTTTTACTATGAAGCTGTATCGGTTTTTGCAACACAAACAAAAGCAGGCAGGATACCCCAACACGCAATTTGAGACTGCAGGATTTAAGAGATTGTAAGATTGGGAAATTTCTGACATAGAATCAATTTAACTTGTATTGGTACATTCACTAATGTTAATATACTTATTATCAATGCAATAAACTTACATCTCAACACAAGAATGTTCTAGAAATACAAATAAAATACTTTATCCATTGGATAAATGACATTTATTTGTATGAACCATCAAATATCTTGAACCTCCATAGTCCCATAGTTACAATTATAATTATTATTATTATTACTATTAATCATAGTAGCTATAATCCAAACATTATTTTATTCCAGTAAACATTTTATGCTACAATCAGAAATACTCACACTTTCAAGATCCTGTTCATGATAGAATTACTCTCAGGAAAGAAGCAGTTCTCCTCAAGTCTTCCTTTTAATTATTAAATGACTTAATACACTGGACTTGATTATACAGGTATCTTTGTTCTTCTACTTGAATAGTTCTTGTAAATTATGATATTCAATTTTCCAAATTTTACTATCAGATTTGTCCCCTGAAAATAAAGGGATTTTGTTTTCAAGTCACATCTTAATGATTGAGAATTAAATAATAGTATTATGATTTCTGCACATTCATGTTCAAGAATATTTATGTATAGATATGATAGTCTAATATAACACTAGAATGTAAGGCAAACAGCATAACACTATGTAATATATGATATGCTGTAAAACTATCTAGTAGCAGATAGGAAATATGCAATGATCATTTGCTTTTTTCAGTTAGAATGAAAGCTTTATGGAAAAGAAAATTTTTATCTGCTTTGTTCGTTGCTGTAGTCTCAGTACCTAGATTCTAGTTTTACATGCCAAGGGCTAAAGGTCCTGAATATTCATCTCAATTTATGTTTAGAAAGGGCATGTCAGTTGTATACCACAGAGATAAACAATAAAAATCATTCATAATCCATTTCACTGTGAACAATTTCTGGTAACATTTAACAAAAGTGTTTTAAGTGCCATTACGACCTCACATGCAAATATACACGTGGTCACGCTCACACATAGACATGCTTTGTGTTGTCCCAAGGAATGCGCTTAATGGGAGATGAGCTGTCAACCAGGGCTGAGATTTCTATTTTTTTGTCTCCAATTTTATGAATTAATCAGTATACCTCTCATAGTAAGGGTCATTTATTGAGATGGAGGAGACAGACCCTGTGATTTATTTTTGTCTTTCTACGGTACTCTCACAGAATCATGCTTGCAGTATGATACTCTGACTCAACCTACCTCTTGGACTGCACTTGTGAATTTTGCATTTGCCTCTATTTTTTAAATGCAAACTAGGAATGAGTGTTTCTAACTCACTGAGTATAGTGACTTTAAAAATTTTCATGCATGTAAATCATTTAAAATATATAGAACTAGATACATTATAAATCCTCCACGAATATCCACCATTACTACTACTTATTAAACAGACTATTCCAGGGTTCTGTATCCATATGCGAAATAAGGAGGAAATTCACCTTTGCTTTTATCTAGGGTGCTATATATTCTGAAAGAATAGAGATAACTTAAGGAATATCACTGGGATTTCTTTTCAACATGAGAAATTTGGCATCATGGCCTCATTTAATGTACAGTGGTTTAATTGTTTTTTTCTCATACATATAACTGAGTGTAATTCATTGAACTCTCAGTTATCTGCCTACAGGCAGCATGCAGCCAGAATACTCTGATATAGTAACCATTTGCTTTTTGTAGCTATTTAAATTTGAATTCATTTTAAAGAAACTAACAGAAATCCTATTTCTTGGTCACAGCAGCAATGTTTCATGCAGTCAACAGCCCTTTACCATTGGTTATCAACCATGTGCATATTTAGAACTTTTCCACCACTGCCCAGTTTCATCAGACAGTGGCATAGTTAGATCTTGTTTTAGTGTTTTCTGAAGAGTTTGCAATTAGATGACCTGCCTTCAGTGCTTGACTCCCTGAAATGACAGCATGCAGCTGAGAAGCTCATTTTATTAACTGACTTTCTATTTATTTCATCTCCAAAATGGAATGTTATGGTCAAATAAGCCCACTATGTGGAAGGGTTGTATAGCACGACAGCAGCCGGCAGGGTGTTATGATTCCTCCTCCGAGAGGTAGCTCTGCTGCTGGAATACTAACCTCAACTCCCTGCACACCTTCAACTCTGGCACTTGGAATTGCTTCTTTGGGATTTTGCCCATATCAATACAGACGAAGCCAGTGTGTATTCTCAGAGTTGTGTCTGTCTTCAGTCTCCTGTAGGTCATTAAATCCCAGTGTCTGTCTTCAGATTGTGAGGGATCAATCTTTTACATTCTTTGTTCATTTTTAACCAAACCTACCTCACTTTGCTCATGGTTTGTGTAAGCCTACATAACAGTAGTTACAATACTCTCCTAAAGCAAGGTTAAGGGGTTGTGTGTCAGAATCACACATGACAATACTATGCAACCTGCTTTTCCTCTTAGCTGTCTACAGAACTCTGCACAATCATTAGTGTAGCTATTAGAAGTATGACTGTACTATGTAATAGATGCCTTCATAAGCCTGATAAACTTCTGCTGACAGAAGTGGTATAAAAATGGAAAAACTAAACTGATAGCATTTCTTGCCTTATAAATTTAGAGCTATAATTTATTTTAATAGTTTTTCATTTTTCATTTTAAAAGATGAAAGGAAAAACAGAGATAATGCCTCCATTTTCATTATCTAAAACGGAGGTCTTTGGAAATGAAATGAGCTGGAACAGAGGCACTAAATTGACATGTATTCAGAACTTATTTGCTAGTAACTGAACTTTAAGACTATTATTAAAGATACCTATTGGAACAAAACCTTTTAAAACTTACTACTTCAAGAAGTGGGAGCATATATTAGAGTAAAATGAAAATCATGTGCTTGAAGAATATGATCACAGTACGCAATACTCAATTTTACAAATGCTTTTTTATAATTAAAACAGAGAAATGTTCATATATACATATATATATAATGAAAACACAGAAAGATGTTCTCAGAGTATAAAAGTGATTATTCCTAATAAACCCAGCACACTGTAATTGCAATGCTTATTTTTCTTTTAATTTTGTACTCTACTACACACTATAATTTTTTTGCTGTTTGGTTTTTTTCTGGTACCAGGAACTGAACTCACAACCTCGCGCTTGCCAGGCAGGCACTGTGCCGCTGAGCTAGATCCCCAGCCCCTTACACACTATAATAAATATACATGCATATATGCATATATATGCATGTGGGGATATCTAGAGACAGTTTGTTTCCACACTTGCTTTACTTTGGTGAGGAACTACATAAAATAGGATACTCTCAGGCAAATGAATGAATAAGCAGATAGAGCATCAGTCCATCACCATATCTACGTTCCAGTCCCAGCAATGGGAAATAAAAAAGGAAAAGATAAAAGGAAGGAAGGAAGGAAGGGAGGAATAGGAGTAGATAGAGAGCGAGGGAAGAAAGGAGGGGGGAAGGAAGAAAGAATAACAAAGGAAAGCAGGAGAGAAAAGAGAAAGGGAAAAATGAAAGGAAAAAAGGAAAGGAGAAGAGAGGAGAGGAGAGGAGAGGAGGGG
>NW_004955410.1:18106461-18150314 GCF_000276665.1 Chinchilla lanigera | reverse complement strand
GGAAGGGAAGGGAAGGGAAGGGAAAGGAAGTAAAGGAAAGAAAAGGAAAGGAAAGGAAAGGAAAGGAAAGGAAAGGAAAGGAAAGGAAAGGAAAGGAAAGGAAGGAAAGGAAAGGGAAAAAAGGAAAGAAAAAAAGGAAAGGAAAACAAAGGAAAGAACAAAAGGAAAGGAAAGGAAATTTGAGCCTGTTTATCAGAAGCTATTGGTGCTGCTGATCATTGTGAGATTCTACTTACCATCTATTGAGAAGCTACAGGTTTTAATTTCTTGTTTGCTCTATGTGTTACCGCCTGTGCTTCTAATTTATCATTAGCGCAAGGTGCTTACAAGGAAAAGGACTTTGCTTCAGTGCAATTAACTGTAGCAGAAGGAAATAACTAATGTGAGCTATTTCCACTTAAATTTAAGGAAAGGATGAAAAAAATTAGAGGAAAAGTGGGGTGTAAATATAACCTATATGGGGAAAGATTGAGACCCAGGGAAGGTCTATTTTCAGAAAACAAAATGACAAGATGAAGTAACATTTTCACTGGGTAAGGAGAGTGGTCAAAGCTTGAGGAGGGGCGAGGAGCAGGAATGAACTTGGGGCCTGTCCTTCAGTTATTCATCTCACAATTGAATAATGACAATGAATGCAGAAATTATGTTTCATGCATCCAGACAATTGAATGTGACTGAGTGCTGAAAAGAAATGAACGATCAACACATGAGAGACATGGAGGACACTTTCTTACATATTAGTAAATGCAGTACTCAACTTGAAAAGCTACATACACATAAATGCAACTATCTAATACGGAAAAGCAAAGGTGGGTAAATAATGGACAGTAGCAGTGCTTTATTATAGGTTACACATGGAGAACATACAGACGAGGTACAGAATTTTAGAGCACTGAAATCATTTTGTATGATGCTAAAATGGCAAAGCGGTTGTTCCAATTCCTAGAGAGTATGACACAAATGCCGCGCTATGTTGTAGGTCATGGAGTTTGGCTCAAAATGAGGCATCAATGTGTGTTCATCAGTTGTAACAAACATAGCGGGATGCAGGAGATGTTGAGTGGAGACAGGTGATCGCCAGTGGGAACCGAGAATATGAGGAAATCTTTGTAACTTCCTTAATTTTCCTATGAACCAAAAATTCCCTTAAAAATATAGATTCTTGAAACATTAATAAAGTCTAGATCTATAACCCTATTGGCCACCAACAAAGTAACTGCAAAAATGTCTTTGACAGTTTGTTGATCCAGTCACAAATCCTTATAAAAATATATATATATATATTTTAACACTCAACTCTGGCTAATTATTAAACTCTTGGGAAAGTCCCTCAGTTCTTCAGTTTCCAGACTGGGTAGATGTTCATATATCTGTTTTAGAGTTTTAATGTTTTTTTGAGGGGTACTGGGAATTGAACTCAGAACCTTGTACTTGGCAAACAGGCACTTGTGCCATTGAGCTATAGCCTTGGCACATAGTCTTAATTTTTTTAACTGGTAAGCTTTGATACAATAAAATTCACAACAGCTTTGAATGAACAAAAAGTCACATAAATGGACTGCTTATTTTTTCAACCTAAAAGAATTCTAGCATTGTAATATGTTCTTTCCAAAAGCGAAGCTACGTATAGTATCTGTCTGTATGTTCCTGCACAATATATATCTCACATATAGAAAAGGCAAATACATTAAGAAGTGCTCCTTATATTCTCCAATTATTTATATTCTGTGCTGCATTATGAAATCAGATATTCAAATACAATGAACTTTAGTTTTATCCAAATAAGTTATGTTCAAAAACAGTGAAATATATATGTTTGTGTTTATGTAAAATGAACCAACAGCATGTCTTTTTCTCTCTTCTTTATTTTGACCTGAGTTTTTGTATTAAAGAGTTAAACTGAGCTGATTAAATCACTTCAGTAGCATACAGGGAAAGCTTGCAAGAGAGGATTAGCTCACCAGGGATGATGAGTCAGGTCACAGTTTACCCAACCGTAATTCAGATGCTCTGTTTTTCAAGTCTGGAAGTCACGGTCATGTAAAGGGTCAGTCCTAAAATGTCCTGCATCAAAAACTGGAACTTCTCATTACGGGAGCTGGCTAAGCTTTAATTGGCTAGTTATTTGCAGCATTTTAAAGCTCAGGAGTACCTCCAGTTCTCTACCTTTTTCGGTTGATAAAAGTAACTACTGGTTTGTATTAGATATACAGCGATATTTTGTTACCCAGTAATATTTCATTTAACATGTATAACATATATGTAACTGATAACCATAAACTACAGCAGAATGAATGTGAAATATAGAGATCTGTAGCTGTGGCAAGCCAGTCTTTGTCAAAAAATAATAAAGAAAGAGTATAAAACAATATTTTCTAAATTGCCTTGGCACATATTGGCAATAAATTCAATTTAAAGAGTCTGACAAAACTTTAAGTAAAAATTAGGACAGGATGCAAAAGTAGAGGAGGTTAGAAAAGAAAACATTTGTGCAGTTTGAAATCCACTAATGATGTGAGATTGTGCACATCTGGGCTAAGATATAACTTCTTTTCATACTCTGATTTTGTTTTGGAGAAATATGTGCCCCATAGAGCACTGGTGTATAATATACAGGATTGACTTGTGTTGCCTAAACTCTTGGTAAAATGCTGTTTCTTATCTATAAAACAGGAATATTATGATGTACCTTATAAAGCTAATGTGAGAGTTAAGTGAGATGATAGGTGCTCCTGCCATGAATTAAACATTTTGAAATTCTGTATTGCTTCTAATTTTAAATTATTTTTATTCTCTTTAAAATAAAAAAATAAATAAAATCTAGGATGTGGTCCATATTAAGCACAGTTCTCAAAGTTTGAGCCCGAGCCCTGGAAATTTCTGAGACCCTTTTAGGGTTTGGTGAAATAAAATTATTTACATAATGAAAAAAATGGCATATTTTCTTAGCAGCAGCACCAGAAATGACAAAATTATATTAATATGTTTTAGAAAACATTAAATTATATGCATGAAGATCTTTGAGATGGTTAAATGCAGTAATGGGTAGTCAATGAGAGTTATAAATCCAAGATAAGAGATTATCCAAGAGATATTCATTCAGATACATGTGTGATAAGGAAAGGCAGGTTTGCAAAGCTATATTTGGTTGGGATTCCCCCCTACTACCATTTCAGTAGCCTGGTTGTTGGGGAATTCAATAGCCATTATTACATTATTGATTCCACCCACATGGCTATTTTCTTTCCAAATTTGGAGGAAGGTATAATTGGAGCTTATCTTCTGACCATCTCAGGAGCACATGACATGGTTCATAGGCTCCTCTGTAAGAGGGAACTAAATATTTATGGTGAACAAGTTTCAGCTAGATTATCGTGATCCAGGCAATTAACAATTGCAGCAGTTGTAAACAATATTAAGTTTTCTACATTTATTTTGGTACAGGAAAAGTAATAGTGCTTTTTTAAAATAAAGTGAGGACCATCTGAAAATCAAGTGAGCACACTTGTGTTTTTATGTCTTCCTTAAATGTTCATCATGTTCCTCCAGACTTTTATTTGCGCTCTCCACTCTTACTGGTGGAAAATGCCTCAGTGGCACAAAATGATGACTTAGATATGTTCGTGGCAAATATTTGCCATAAATATTTGGGGTTTTGAAATGAATGAATGATTACTTATTATTGGTATATAAATCAAATGGACTCACATTTCTTCAGTTCTTTGCTAAAGGCCAAGTTTTGTACCTTCCCAGCCAGTGTTTATCCATCATTGCCTAATACAGAGAAAAGTGGAACAGACTAGTTCCTTGCCCATTAAATTTGTGTACCAACTCCTTCTGGACAATAGAGTATAAGCATAACACCTACAGCAGCAGATAGTACAGCCCCCGTGTCCCTGAATCCCAAAACTCTCTATTGTTTCCCCCAGTTATAAGATATAGGTGCCTCTTCTGTACTGGAACTCCAGAGAACCTGGTTTTTCGATTCCTAGGAAGAGTATATAGATATCAACATAATCTATGTGTTACTTATTTTTTTTATTTATTTCATGGTTGAAAGCACTGTGAACACTTTCTAAAAATATACAACTTTTTTCCAGGTCTGAAAATGAATAAAGGTGCCATCACCCCTCCCCGAACTTCTCCTGCAAACTCATGCTCCCCAGAAGTGATCCACCTGAAAGATATTGTGTGCTACCTGTCTCTCCTTGAAAGAGGAAGACCCGAGGATAAGCTTGAGTGTATGTGTGTCTTACTTTGCTCTTCTCATCCTGATTGGACAGAGGGAGGGACTGTATATTAAAGACCTCAACATTCATCGATTACATTTGCTAAATTCTTAAAGTCAGTGATCTTTCTTAACAAAGAACAACTTTCCTGCTGATAGTCATTGAACTAAAAGATATTAAGATCTATCCATTTTTTTATTATTTATACATCAATTTCTAGTTTTACCTGTGATTTCCTAAGCTTTTCACCCTGAGCTACATCACCAACCTTTTACCTCTTAGTCTCTCCCTGTTTCTCTCTGTCTTTCTCTGTCTCTCAGTCCTCAATGCTCCCCACTGCCACTCTTATTTTTTTTTTAAGCAAGGTCTTGCTAAGTTATTATCTTGCTCAATAGGGCTAACTCTTGAAGTCCCCAGAGTGGAGGCATTATATAAATAGACAACAATGCCTGGCACAATCATGATTTTTTAAATTTTTGTTCCTAAGTTTCTTGTTTTGTTTTTTGAGTTACCAAGAGGCTATCAGCACTTTCCTTTTAGTTGTTTTGAAGAAGAATTTATTTCTAGTGTGTGAAGAGACCTTGTTATCAGTGAGCAGAAGAATTCTTATCCACACTCAACTTCTCTCCCATAGGCAAATCTCCCTTGCAAACACAGCACTAACACTCTCTTTGGCAGAGGCAAATTGTTTCTCAAAATCCAAAGGTGAGATTTCATTTAGGACTTGAATAGGACTTGAATCTTGGTAATATAAGTAATTAAACAATATCTTTGATTTTTCTAGTATGTACAGGTAGAGAACTCTGAAGTGTAGCATCTTTATTTTCTTTAATAAAAAAAGCAGTGATTGAGCTCACTCTGGTGGCAAATATATTCATTGCAATGCAAGAAATTATTTTTCGTTGATTCTAATCCTGATTGTTAGACAGTTTATTCTTTCTTCAAAATCCTTTATAAACATAGCACTGACAAGTTATTCAATAATAGGATTAAGTTTTTGTTTGTTATTCAAATGAATTTCAAAATTTTGGTACTGAAATAACAGTGAAGATAATAAATCCAAATTTTAATATTTGTAAAGCAAATGTTAACTATTTTGCTGTTTTAGAATTATGTGTCAGGGTTGTTTTAGTTGAACTTTATGGTAATCATGATAATAGTTTTCCTATCAATAAGGAATTTGCCATATAATTATTTAAAAGTCATACCTGCTTAGGTTATGAATAAATCATATAAACATCATCCTTTAAATATTCACTTATTATCCATAAATATCAAATATTTGCATTTCAAGATTTACTTTGCATTCCTAAGAACCTACAGAAATGTCTCTCATTCCAAAACAAATATACATGGTCAGCGAATTTCTGTTGAAGTGACAGCCAGAGACAGAGTTTGCTCAGGTGTTGTGAGGGTCCTATTTGGGACTATAATAAAGATATCAAGGTAAATATTTTTCCACATCTGAGGATAATGGAAGGCACCATCATCTCCTCCTAGATAATCTTTGGTGTTGCAGTTTAATTATTTATAAGGTTAATATAAGTATGTTGCTTTTAAGGTGAAATTCCTAAGAACATGCATTCTGGTTTTCACTTGGAGGCCTGAACCCACGTAGCCTTTGGCCACCACAGTAGAGAGCATGTTAATTCCCATACCATTCAGAACACTTGATGAATCAAGTCAAATTACCCTCCCATGTTCTTTTCTTTGTTTTTTTGTCATCCTTCCTCTGTTCTTTGTTTGAGTTTCCCGGTAACTTTCAAAGCTTTTGCCAAATAACTCCATTTCCCTCCTGTTTAAATCATGTCTTTGTGGGGCTGGGGATTTAGCTCAGCGGCAAAGCGCCTGTCTGGCAAGCGCAAGGTCGTGAGTTCGGTTCCTGGTACCGGAGAAAAACCAAAAAAAAAAAAGAAAAAGAAAAAAAAAAAAGAAATCATGTCTTTGAACTCTTCTCATAGGCTGACTTCATAACCAATACTATTGTGATGATTTTCATCATACTCTTCAAACTGAATGACCCTCTATTTTTCTTCTGCTGTCCCGATTTGGCCGTTCTTGCCAGGCTATACATCAAAGTCATCAGGAGTTTGGATTTTTATCTTGTTCTTTATTACCTATACCTGCCAATTTCTTCTATTCATTTCTCACATCTGACCGATTTGCTATACATTTTACTGATCTATGACTACACAAACTCCTAATATTCCTGTATTTTTTTACAATTATAATTTTCAAAAATTTTCTCTGTAAGACTTTTAAAGGTATTTTAAGTGTTTATTTTAGCAAGTACTTACTTCCAAAGATTTAGGACATATTAAGCACAATATAAATTAGAAGAACAAGAAAAAGTAATTAAAATGAGTACAGAAGTAGATGCAATCAAGCACCAACTCTCGTTTATTTTGTAGATGAAGAATCAATTTGGATTTTAGTTTCATGCAACTGACCTTTCAGGGTCATTTCTGACTAATTTGCAGGGGAGGTTGATGCTGTTGGTCTAGGGATCTCATTTTGAGAACTACTGGTTTGTACAACTTTTTCTGTGCAATAAAAGCTCAGACACACACACATACATACACACACAAACACATGCACACACAATTTATCTGCAACGATGGCTGCTTTTCTTAGAACTACTAAAAAAGACAGCAGAAGATATGATTATCCTACATGGGATATTAGGCAAAATAAATACTTTACCAGTGTTTCCAAAAACAATACATTTTCCCCCAAATTAATGCTTTTAAAAAATCTATTCTGTGCTTCCCACCGCCTTCTCTCTCCCCATTTATCTATTCTGGCAGGAATGAGAAAACACTTACTGTGAAACTTCTCCCGCTGAGTAGATAGTGCCCACCCAAGTTTGTGAACTTCCTATATGTAAGATAAGTCATGTCCTCACTTTTCTTACCCCAATCCTAATTTCATTCTGAAGATGTTGCCTACTATGAGGCCTTCCATTCAAGCTGTTTCTTAACCAGTTGGTTCCTCTGTACTCTTGAAAATCTTGTGAGCTTGTGTGTGTGTGTGTGGGGGGGTGTGTGTGTTCCATTTTTATCCCTCCTTGCTGGTATCCATTTGCAACCATCCTGGTGAATGCGTGAGAATACGGCTCAAGGATGACTTCTACTCCTAACATAGAGCCCCATTGCTACCTATGGAAACGCCTTTAGTCGTTCTTCAGCCCTCGCTTTGCTCACATTCTATGACTTCACACCTATTTCATTTCAGCTACTCACTTTCATTGAAATACTGCAGGCCTTACGATTTCCAAGAACTACTCTTACTCTAAAATTTTAAAATCTACAGTTTCACTTGGACCACGGCCTACATTCACTTCACTTACCACTGTCTTACTTTTAATTTCAATATAGCACAGCACAGTTCTGAAGAATCTGGACTCTTCATTTATATTGCCTTAACCTAAACCCCAGTTGACACTATCTGATTCACCCGGGTATATTTTAAAAGTCTTTTAAGGACTCAGTTGCCTCAACAATCAAATTGGGATCATAATTGCTCACATGGATTTTTTTTTCACATTAATCAGTCCACATAGACATGTGTTGCATGAAATAAATAAAATCAGTTTG
This sequence comes from Chinchilla lanigera, assembly GCF_000276665.1. Classification (NCBI taxonomy): domain Eukaryota; kingdom Metazoa; phylum Chordata; class Mammalia; order Rodentia; family Chinchillidae; genus Chinchilla; species Chinchilla lanigera. The sequence continues at coordinate 18,142,489 of NW_004955410.1, read as the reverse complement.
AAATTCTTGACCCCTGGCCAGTTCACGTCTTCCTGAATTTGCTGGCTGTCTTTGGACCCCTGTATCTCCAAATATTAACTGATGCCCAAATCCTTGATTTCAGTTATATTTTCTTATTTATCTCCAAACATCCACTTTATTTACTCATATATTTCAGTTGTTGAAATTAAATGAGATTAAGAGAAAAGTTATGGAGATTATAGCTCTATAAAAGTGATCTGCCAAGCTCAGTGATTTTCTTCACTATGTTTTAGTGAGAGGAATCTAGATGCTCTGCCTCTGAAAACCCTACTTATTTAATTATTATCTCACGCATTAGGTGTTAATTCTTGAACTTGTCATCTTAAATTGCAGTCAACTATTTGCCACCTACTATCCCTATTCTTTTCTGTTTTTCTTCTGACTTGGTGTGAAGAACCAGGACTTTGATAGTTTCCAGTCAAATACAGCATAAAATTTGAACCATCTGTTTGGTATCTCTAAACTGGTCTCGCTCCCTAGTTTGACCCCCGTCTCTCTTGCAACTTCCTCATTTGGCTTTGAGCTACATGCAAAAGATGTTAGATTGGTCAACATTTCCTCTTCTGGCACTGCAGGTGTAACATGCATTTCTTAGAGCATTCTGTCCCGGTGTGTTTCTGATAGTACAGTGTATACTGAAGCCCTGCCTCAAGCTATGAGTCTGTTAGTAGGACTTAATTTGCTTTACTTCATACTTTATTGTAAAGTGTATCCATATGGAGAAATCAACACAAATGCATTTGGAAAGTGGAAAACTAATATGCAGATACTGAAGAGCAGCAAGTATGTGAAATTAATGCTATGTGCATTCTTAACCTTAAAACTACCGACATTTAACACTGAAAAGGCCCTAGAGATACCTTGGTCAACCCCCCTATAGTTTGTCAATGAAAAACCTAAAGCCCAGATAGCCTGGTTATTAATTTTGCTATCAGTTTTTCCAGTGGTGACTAAAATGTATGATTTCTGACCTTATAGATTGTAAGTTCCATTTTTAGTTTGAAGAGCTATCTTCAGTCATTTTTATTGTTATATTGGAAATACATATAGAAGTGAAATATGTAAATTAAAGGTATTCCAGTTCAAATGTCTTTTAAAATATATACACTTTCTAATATTCAATAACATGTTTTATTGATATTTTCATATGAATAACTTATCAGGAAAAGCAAAAATATATAACATAGTATGTAATTATACACTCAGAAAAACACAGGAACTTGAAAATCTTTTGAAAGAGAAAAAATACAGGCATAAAAAAAATTCTGTATCTTACATAATATGCTCTGGATCTGACCTTTTAATTAAATCTATGTGTGGGCACATAATTGCTTCTATATAAAGTGAAATTATATGAGCATCAAAATAGAAAAAAAGGTGGGTTAAATTACCTTTTAACTTTGTAACAGGTACCCACGTTTGGAAGCCATCATAGTGACAGAATAATTTGAATATTGACCTTATTTTTGCACCTATCAGTTTGCTCCTATTGATTTTAAAAATCAGATCAACTTACTCAAATTTACTTTACCTAGGCACCTGTCTTATTTTAAATATCAAGAAGAAATAGTCTTATAATATTTGAAGCACAATTATTAATTTTTTCAATATTATCTATTAATATACTTTTTAAATGGAAAAATTTTGTAGTGTTATTAGGTCAAACAATATTTATTTTCAACTTTTATTTTCTTTTCCGTGGACTTAATAATTGTCCTGTTCCCCTTATTTGATAATTTTGTTTTTATAACTCATCAACTCTCAAATTCTGCACTATAAATTCTTGCTGAGCTTTGCATGTGTTCTTCCAATTTTTTTCTTTATAACTGCCATCTCCTTTTATTTTATCTTTTCTGTCTTTCTAGCACCAATAGCATTTGGTTGTTGAATTCCCAAGGCATAATTTCACATCATCATTTTTCTTGCCCTCCCTATTTTCTGCACTATTTGCCCTTACGTCTTTCGATGCATAACTGGGCACATGCATGTATTTTACATCTTGTGGTGACTTCTCCTCCACTGTCACAAGAGCTCATTTTGTTCTCAGCAGAATTCTTATACCCTCCTAGTCTTATCTCTTGGATTGAAACTTTCATTTTACTTCTAAGGTCCCTCTTCCTTTGCTGCCGGTGGACACAGGGTTCCCACAAGTGTGAACAGTATCGGATAGTTTTACAGACATTTATTCCAGCAAAGATGAACAGGGCTAGAGTTCCCCTTGTCTATAACAGCGAGGCTTGTGTGAGCCTGTGGCTTCCGTATGGCATTAGCCTCTTCTCTGAGTGATCTGGGAATTCTGGTTACTTAAAAAGATATATTTCATCATTTGCTGCTAGACTAGAAAATTTTGAAGTGCTCAGTACTCACATTGTGATAGACATATTTTACTCCTGCATTTTATTTTCATATATTGAGATATGAAAAAGAATGATTGTGGTGATTTGAAACTGAAATTTAAATCTTTGAGTTGGCCTAATGTTTATTCCCTTAATTCAGTATACACATTTCTTTTACACTTCAATATCATTCATATTGCTTGTGTTTTGAAGACAAAAAAGAAAATAGAATGTCATTGTTAAATCGACAATATTTTTGGTGGCGTGGAGACTAACTTTACATCTTACAACTAATCTAGTGAAGTATAACAATCATTAAATATAAGACAGTGATTACAGTTAGTGATTAAGGTTACTGCAGAGTCAAGCCTCTTAGTTACTACTGTCTTTATATTAATGGTGCACACTTTGGACATCAAGGTCTTCCAGGAAATGACACAAATCCAACAAAAACCATTATTTCCACTCTTCTGTTTTTACAGCTGGATCGTTCTTCACTGTTTATCCCAAAACACCACCTGCAGCCTCCTCCATAGCATCACAGTGGTCTGTAGCTTACACAAGGGAACCCTAGGCTGGACAGCGGTTTTGTTCTGCTTTCCCGAGCTCACTAACAGAGTCAACACTCCCCACTTCCTTAGTTGAAAGATTAATTACCTTAAGGAAGCCCCACCACAGGTCTAAGCATGTGGACCACTGCAGTCATACTAACGCTGCACCCATGAGCAGGCCTCTTCCATCAGAAAAGGATATCTTGGTGTACACTCCTCTGGTCTGGTAGCCTACATTTGTGCCTATCAGCTCAGTTAACTATTACCACAAATATGTGTCTCATGCCAAGCAGAATGTTCTATTTTTTTGTTTGTTTGTTTTGGTGACGGGAATTGAACTCAGAACCTTACACTTGCTAGGCAGGTGCTTGTGCCCCTGAGCTACATCACAGCCCCAAGGAGATTGTTCTCATGTTAGGGGTAGGAAAACAATGTTTCCCAAAACTCATAGAATAGTGGATTCTCAATTATAATTTATTTTTAAAATTCCAAATAAATTTTTCTTACCCAGATTCTGAATGTTTCAACTTCTGCTATGTTTGAGTTTGTATCTAATATTAAAGAGTTTGAGCTAATAACCTTACATGTCAATGTTTCTTATATACTAAGAAAATGTGATAGACATTAGATCTGACATCCAGTGTTTGATTGATTGATTGATTTGTTTTAAACATAACTTGATAAATTACCTCATGAAATAACTGCTTTAGCAAGGAAGGATTTTAGTGTACATTTTCAACAGAAACTAAATTTTAAAGAATGCACTTTAAGCTAACCTTGATCTTGTTCACTTACAGTCTTTCTCAATGCCTCTTTTATTGCAGTTATGTTCCGCCTGTATGACACGGATGGGAATGGCTTCCTGGACAGCTCGGTAATTTTTTCCTTCAAATTTTCAGTGAAAATTTTAAAGTAATTTCTTCTGAAGAAAAAATAAAGTGAGTAAATATATAGGTCTCAACACAGAAGGAAGATTTAATATTAGTTACAAACACTCACTCCACATTTTTATCATTGGACATTTTGAGAGAAAATGGTCCAAAACGATAGGATTGTGATTCTTCTGTTGAAGTTTTGCTACCAAAACATGACTTTTTTTCTGTGCTGAACTTAGATAAAAAAGAAAGATTCCAACATTGCCTGAGTAAAACATAAGGTAAAGTTGAGACCATTGATCTAGAAAGAAAGAAACAGTATCCGTGAGATCTGACACCAAGGAAAATATTGAGAGTACAAGTAGAACTTAAAGGAATTGCAAAGTCAATTCAATTTTTTTAATTTCTCATTTTTAAAAAGCATTCTTCTTATACATGCCATTGAAATAAATGTATTTACAAACTGGCTTGACAAACTTCCCTTTTAAAAATATCCAGTTTTATAGACACCTTGCACACTACAGTTTAAATCTTATAAAATGGGAGAAAAATACCATCTGAGCAGGTTTAACTAGACAGAACTATTAAATGCTTATTGTACTTTTTAAGCTTTGAAAACCATCAATAGCTGTCTGAGGAGTAGAAATTAGCCTCATTTCAACTGCACAAACAGTACTCACTGAAAGTCTATCTCAAGTTTCATCCAATAATACACTGTATATTTGCTAATAACATTTTTTATTTTAAAGAGAATAAAAAACAATAAAAATGATACAGAATTTCAAAACGAGATGATAGGAAAGTGGTGCTGGTTATCCTATTACATATTGTTATCTTCAAAATAATAGCTGAGATTACAAGATATAGGCATTTAAAACTGAACAAACAATATAAATGCTAACTGTCCTTTTCAATACACTAATAGAAATTAGTTGTGTATATTATTTCCATTCTCTCATAAAAAAAGATGGTCACAGAACAATAATGTTATAAAGCAAAAATGAAAGCAGAAAAATGAGACATTTGAAGACAGGTTTATGCACCATTAAGTAGGATAAATAGCATATTAGCTTCTTCAGAAAGAAATAAAAATTTATAATTCCTACCCTAGGAAAGTGCTAGATGCTGGGATTACAGGACATCTTATGTTTAAGTCTCAGTAATTTTTCTTATGCTATTCCTTTTAAGTTCCTACTCATCCTCCTCTTTCCATTCAGGAATATTAAGATACATAATAAATTTCTTAATTTTCTAGTGCTGTGGTACAGCTAGGAATTTAGGAATTTTTTCCAAGATATCTCACTAGGCTCATGGTTGCACATACGACTACACTAACACAAATTATATTTTAATACAGATTTGTTTTATTTGATGTTTCCTTTTAATTAAATTTAAATGATGTTTCTCTACTAGTCTTTGAACCATGGGCTAGTGATCTATAAATTCAGTCAATAATGTTTTTGGTCTCTTGCCATTTTCCAGTAAAATATATGATAGTTCACTAGCATTATTTCTAACTGGATTCTCAATATTTAACAATGAATTGTTAATAAATTTAATTGTCTATGATTAGTGTTTTTCCTCTCTTTTTCTTCTTTTTTATATTTATTTATTTATTTATTTTAAAGAATAAAAGAAGGATAACATAGTAATAAGAGGATGTGCCGAATTTCAGACAAAGGGGTAGGAAATTATCAATGATTGTTATTTTACCTATTGGAATCTTTAAGATAGTTTCTCAGGAAAACAAATAGACAAATAATAGTGAGTTACAGACAAAAGTGGTAGTAAATTATCAATGGTTGTTGTATTATACTTTGGTAACTTCAAAGTGGTTTCTAGAGAAAACAAATAGAGCTATACATAAGTGATCAATTAAATAGTCATTGACTATTCTCAATGGTTGTTGTAACAAACACATAGTAAGAAACATACATCCATTTATGAAATACCATAGGAACAATACCAACATTGCAAAGTTATGGACAGATTGGTAGGAAATTATCAGTGGCTGCTGTAATACATGTTGGTATCTTCAAAGTGGTTTCTCAGGAAATCAGATATGCAAGAAAGATCTAAAACAAGTAGTTACAGCCTAAGGGTTGTGAAAAATAGCGGATTACCTCCTCATCAGTGACTCCTTTCACTGAGGTGTGATGTCTGGAAGGAAGGCCAGAATTGAAAAGAAGGACCAAGAGACTAGCACCAGTGTCCAATAATAGGCTGTTTACTTTCTCCTGTATAGTCATGATTATCCAGCACTCCTCCATGGAGATGGCAGTCTGGCCAGAGGGAGAAGGCAGAGTATGTCCTGGGCCCCTCCAGTCCTGTTGGACAGCTGGTAGGAGGAGTCTGAGCTCTGGGACCTTCACTTCAGAGGGCAGTCTGACTTCTAATAGTCACCAGTATAGTCAGGGCATGGCCCAGAGGGCTCCTCAGGGCAGTCCCTCTTGAGGTGGCCTGGCTTTTGATAGCAGTAACAGATGAATGTAGTCATCTAGTTCATCTTGGGACCCAGAGAATCAGACTTAGGGTCTGTTTCTCTTAGTGCTGCAGCAAAGGCAGCTGCTTTTTCTTGGTCTCTTTGTTTTCTCTCCTTGGCCTCCTCCTCATCATGGCTATAAAACACTGAGGAGGCAATTCTTACTAACATCTCAAGTGAGCTATCTGGGGCAAAAGCTTTTTTTGTATTTAAATATTTGGATTTAATATTTAGGATTTGCTCCAGTCTACTATACCAATAACTTCCCTCATTATCACTTTTAAATTCTACCTTTTCAAGTCATTTGTATTAATATCTTAAATGTGTACCAGTTCACTTTTTGGAAGCAAAACAAAAAGACAATTGACAATTTAAAAATTCTATGTCCCACTATAAGAATTATTATTTACTCTTCACTTGCAATATGTCAAACAATAAGATTAATGTACTTCATATAAGAACATGTATAACCTTTGAGGTAAATTTATGAATTAGAGAAGGTGAGAATGTCCACTTTACTGATGACAAAACTGAATGTGAGGTTAGATGACTTCTGTAATGTCACATCAACTCTGTTAAAAATATTTTTTTTAATATGCAATTCTTCACAAATTTTCATGTCATCCTTGCACAGGGGCCATGCTAATCTCTGTATCATTCCAATTTTAGTACATATGCTGCCAAAGTGAGCACTAAAAATAGTTTCTGGTATAAAAAATGATCTCACCTCTCATTAACCAACTCTATTAAACTGGATATAAGCCAAGATAGAGTAGTGAGAGATTAGTGTCACACACACACATACCACCCAACACAACTTTAGCAAAATTAATTCTTTTTCTAAAAAATACTTTTATATTTATATTATTTCTGGGGAAAGTTGTCTTACATAAATAACGTAATTATTTTGGGAATGAGTATAGCATTCACTAGTTTCTTAGCGAGAGTCCACGATTTCTAAACAGAAAACACTTCTTATAACTAGATTGATTGCATCCCATGAACATTCACCACACAAACTACACCAAGGATTAGAGTAGAAAAATGTTTGATTAACGTATTTCCAAATTTTATACTTTCAACATTTTAAATTATACTACAAAACACCACCTTTAAGATATATCATGTCTATATTTGAAACTAAAGGTGTCTTACAAAACCATGTTTAATTTATTCTGCATATAAAGATGAACAATTTAAAGTAGTAAATACATACATATAAAAGTATTTTATTTTATTAAGCCAAGCCATGTGTATCACCTACCAGTTCTTCAAAGGGTTTACATTTGAACAGAATAATGTGAAAATCCAAACTAAAATTCCATTCACTCACAAAATAAACTCTACATACACTTAGCCTGCAAAACTTGACCCCGAACACCCTTTCACAGAGTAAATTATCCCAATAAATGACTAGAACAGTCAATAGATGTTCTCAGAGTATCAAAATAAAAATAAACCTTTCAGTCACTCTCAAATCCTTCTTTCTACCCTTCCACATCTGTTCCCAGGCCAAAGGGTCAAGCTATTCAATGACTTAAAAAAATTCCCTCCTGTGAAAATATACATTGGTTCCTGCTCTCCCAAGGCACTGCTTTCCAGAAGAAAACATTTGTCAGTATCCCTGTGCCCTCTCTTGGTGAAGATGACTAGACAAAGCACAAAATAAATATATATTTAAACTCTTCTTTCTGTATAGTTATTAAGATCTTTAAAAGGCATTTTGTGTGTATTCTTTCAGGGCACACATACTACAAATTGTTTTGTGTATACGTACATGATCATAAAATTCTAATTTTTGAGCTGCTTCTTGAACAAAATGTTTCCTCTAAGTGAAAGATTAATGAGATCGTCTCCTTCTTCTCCTGTCCCCGTGCTCCAGGAGCTGGAAAATATCATCAGTCAGATGATGCATGTGGCAGAATACCTTGAATGGGATGTCACCGAACTTAACCCAGTAGGTAGATGACTGATTTAGCTGTTGACTACATTAGAGATGGCTCTTTCCTTGATATCTTTTCAAGGACCTTGCTACAATTTGATTTTGTCTTTGCATAACTGTGTTACGGTTTCTAATCAGAAAACAAAGTGGATTCTGAATACGATAACCAGGTACATGCGATGACATCATGTGTTTAGCTGTAACTTTTGCCTTCTTCTCCATTGAAATTATCTTGAATGTTAAACTTGTCATACACGGAGGTGAGCAGAAATTGCTCAAGGTCATGCATCCCATGAAAAGATCATGATGAAATATTCCTTTGCACAGTTCAGTTTGTTGTTGCATGTTCATATGTTGGTGGGTGCTTACAACTCTCAGATACACCATTTTCTTCATTTCACGGATGAATAAATGAAGACCCAAATAGAGTAGACCCCTTAAATTCGAGGGGTTATGTTCCTAAAGCCGGGTGAATTTCAGATATGGTCAAAAGAATGCCTATTTTTATATTTTAAACCCTAAATATGCTATATTTGTCTCAGTTATGTAATTTAATTTAATAAAAGATTGTGTTAATAAAGCCTGAGGGATGCAGCACATTTTGGCAGCATCTTAGTGATTTTAGGGTTTAAAGAAGAGCAAAACCAAGAACACCACAGAAAACAACCAGTTAGGGGGCAGGAGTGCGGATGTAACTGCCACAGATGGGTTCCAGGTCAGCAGTCAATCAGTAGCAAGGAGGCTAGAATAACGCTCTCTAACTGGCTACTTGCAAACCTCCCACCCCCCAACAAAAAAAAACAATTGCAGAACATATTTGTGCTTTCTGTAAAATTGCGGGGGTTTTCTCCAACAATTATTAGATTTTAAGGAAAAATCCGTGAACAAGTGAGGCTGTAAACACTGACCTGAGACTGACAGGGGTACATTTCAGGCTGAAAATACCTGCCTAGTGCTCTTCAGTTAGTTAAAGCTAGAGTCAAGAATTTTTAATGAAGTTCTTTAAAGAAGTCACCAAAATTCTGTATAAGAATATAGAGACTTCTTATTTTAAATAAGTTTCGATCAAATTTCCAATACAATTTAAATGCATTTTGGGGACTGGGGACATAGCCCAGCAGCATAAGTGCCTGCCTGGCAAGTGCAAGGTCCTGAGTTCAATTTCCAATGCAAAAAAAAAAAAAGAAAGAAAGAAAGAAAAACAATTAAATGTATTTGTAAAATTCTTCTATGGAACTTTTGACTTCAGGCATAGGTAATAAGAGAAATTTATGTACTGCTTGATTCACCTTACCCCTCTTGTCACTGAAATCAAGGAATTTCTCAAAGCTTCATTGCCCTTTTTGATTACATGAATGAGACTAGCTCTGTCTTCCTTCTCAGCTTTTTATCTGAGAAAACTGTCCACCTGTCAGTCAAACCTTCTTGTTCTCACGGGAGCCAGGAAAGGGGCGATTTTTTTTCCCCATCAGATTCTTTAAGCATAAGTGGGCACCACAGCCTCCTGGCAAAAATTATTTTTGTTCAAAAGAGATATAAGTTTGTGCAAAAGTGTGATGAAGATGCTAGAAAAACAGCTGGTGGCTGGACAGCCCAGAAATTACAAGAACATTCTGGAGAATACAAACAATGCCTATTGCATTACTTGTCACTTGTGTTCCTGATACACCCACTTCCGGTCTGGGTCATTTATATGGTGTCAACTCCAGACAAAAAGCCTTACCTTGGGCACTGTGCTTGCAGTCACAGTACTGCCTTACTTCACTGAGTGCTTTAATAGCTCTCTGCTTTGGAGACACATGTACACATTTACAGACCCTTATTAACTCTACATATATGAATAAAGATGTGAGAATATTTGATACTGATCTCAAGTATTAGGGAAAGGCAAAATGTCCTTGGAAGGAGTTTTTATCAAACTAACCCAGGCTGTAACATTAGATTCATTAAGGATAAAATGAGTCAGAACACCTGCAACAGGTGTTCTGTGTCTTTAATTTTCATCTCATTTATTCATTCTCCACTTATTCATCAGCAGGCCCTCAAAAGGCAGAGCATTTCAATGGGCTCTTGTGCCATTTTATGACATTCTAAATACTTTCTCTTATGTAATAATGAAATAATTACTCAAGCATCATTTTACCCCTAAAAGTCCCCTTCCCAGTACTTATAAGCCAGGGCATTGTCATGCAAGACAATAACCTATTTTTTAAATACTCAGGAAAAATAGTAAGCAACCAAATAGAAATATTTAGAGGAAATCATATTTCTACCAGGAAAAAATGTGTTTCTTCTGTTGCAAATTTTTATACCTCTTTACTAATCCTGTTTCCTTCAAGACTGTTGACAATTCCCCTGTTATCTAAAAACAATTAATTACTTTCTTTGTTGGAGTTCTTATCAAATTTGACAACTTAATGGGGCCATTATCCATAGGAAATTTTTTCTGGTTTTCACAAGCCAAGGGTTATGTGGTTGGAATGCTTATATAATCTGCATTAATGATAACACCCACAGCACTATCTATGTGCTCACAATATATGGCAGGGTGTCTTCTATTTATAAAAGCTTAACTCATTTGATTCTCATGATAGGCCTTTGATGTAAGTCCTGATATTATCATCGAAGCACAGAAGTAAAAGTGTTACAACACCATGGAGAACATTTTGGAATATTATGTGCAGATCATCTTCGGAAAGGAAGTCTAATCAAATATGATTAGATCATTTAACTTTTTGGCTTTATTAAGTTCTGATAGGCAATTAAAAGCAACTTAATTCCCTCACTCCTTTCTACTTAGCAAAGTTATCTGAGCTCTTTGCCATGAAGTTAATTTGTTCAGACATTTTCTGGCATATATATGAACCTAAAAAAAAAAAAAATCTTGAGAAAGTAATTAAAGACCACTTTCACCCTTGAAGTTACTTTCTTATTTTAAATATGCTGTTCACTGTAAAACTAATAACATCCTAAGCACTTAATTTGGAAAGTTTATTGGTGTTGGTAGCCAAGTTCTAGAGATCATAACAGTCACTATTTTCTCAGTTATAGGCTTAATGTTGAATTAATTAACCAAATTGCGTATGGCAAATTTAGATACTGGCAACAGTCTGTATTAACCAGTTTCATGTAATGTTTTGCTGTATTACACAAGATTCATTTTATTGATTCTTTGCAACTTTTCCTTTGTTTCCCCTTCTCCAGATCCTTCATGAAATGATGGAAGAAATTGACTATGATCATGATGGAACGGTGTCTTTGGAGGAATGGATTCAAGGGGGAATGACCACAATCCCACTGCTTGTACTTCTGGGCTTAGAAAATGTAAGCACTTACACAGTCGGGTTCTCCATTACACCTTTTGATTATAAATTGATCTGGCCATTTTCTTATACTAAGCATGTAGTAAGTGCTTGGAACTTCTAAAAAGTATACCAAGGTGTAGTTTAACAGTAACTCCTTGTGTGGCAGTAATTGCCACAAACATATTGATTCATTTAAAGTAATATCTGAGGTTTGTATATATATTTCCTCTCTTTTTTATTCTACTTAAAGTGCAACCTAATTTTGGAAAATTACTGACCTACTCATATAACATCTAACACAAGTAACTTGCCAATATTATTGTATCATATGGTTCTTGTGATTTAATTCCATATTCCCATTCTATCAGTGTCATCTATTTTATTCATACCCTGTACTTGAACAGAGGAAATAGGTGTCTGAGCAGTTGACAGGATATATTTCTTATATAAATTTTTTTTTTGTATTTATGAGTCCAAGGACAATTGCATTGGCAATTAAATACTGCTTTGGAGGAATTAAACAGATCAATCTAAAAATCACAGTGTGTCAAAATAATGACTTGAAAAGCAAATCTTGCCGACCCATCCTTGAAATCAATTTCAGTAATTAATTTAAAAATCTGATGACATTAACAGGCAATGCTAGATTTTGTACTTAACATCAACTGTTGAATACGATTTAACTATAACATGTGCAAAGTAACACATTTACTTAGATTCAAAGAATATTAGGGGTGAAAGGCTCCATTAAAATTTATAATATTCATATTTTTTAGAGACAAGAACATAGTGTTCACCACTTTGTGGTGGCCTCCATATTTTTATTACTGGCCCCACAACTTTGCTGATTGGAGACTATACCATAGTTATTAACACACAAAATCTTTAAAAGTCAGCCCTCAAAGCATCTGACAGTCTGTATCTGTGAGACCTGTGAGCAAGTGTACAAATAAGTTTGAGAATATGAACTTCAGAATGCAGGCATGGGTTCACAGTTCAAAAACATATTTGAATATAGTAATCAAATAATAGGCTTCAGAAGATTACTTCTTTTGTAACGAGATTAATGGACACCAGCATTTATTTCTTCTGTGTCTGGAGCTTCAAATATTTAAATGTCACTTTCTTCTTTTTTTTTATAAGGTCCAAGGGGTTTTAGTCATGATTAGAGGAAAGAAAATAAAAAATGCTAGTAAGCTCTACCTAAGAAGTAAAAATAAGTAATAAATATATATCTTCTTCTTCATAAATATATATTTTATGCTTCCATAGTGAAGCTACTTCATCATGAATTACGTTTGCATACTAATATAATGTAGCATCTTTGATAATAACTTTTTCTATATTTCCATATTATAAACATTTAATTTTTTAGTGTACCTTCCGAGGAAAGTATCATGTAAATCAGATGACTAGGAAGAAATAAGAGAAAAATTGACAAGAGGATACCATTTTGAATTTAGTGTATTGTATGTGACTAAAATAGTCAAGGACCTCCATTCAGGAAATTCCACTAATGGTTTCCTACAGGGAAATTTTACATTTTAAAGTGAAAACTTGTGTATTCTCTTTGCCTTCACGTATTTTCTTAGGAATGGTGTACCTGAGACGCGATAATGAGTAGAAAAAATCTTTCCTCTTTGAAAGTGAGCCAGACAAGGGTGAAAAGTGTTGAATAATATTTCCCTTAAATATTGTTGTTTAGAATGCATGGCTGATAGAGTTCAGAAATCTATATGGATTTAACTCATAACTATTTTAAACAAATATAATTAGTTTCTAGTGTAAAGGTACGTTGAATCAAAGAAGTCCCTTGTTTTTAATGTTCACTTGGTTAATTATATAAAATTGACTTTAAAATTTGCTTCAAATTAATATATTGTGTTTTTAGTGCAAAAAGTTCAAAGTTTAACAGGACAAAAAAAATCAGTTCAGGGTTTATAGCGTGTCCAGAACTGCATTCCTCGTTTCAACCACTAGATGGCAGGGCTACATTGCTTAACGTCAGAGGACAATTTAAGAATATATACTTTTTGCATGTGAAGAACTCTGGAATAAAAAGAGAAATTTTTCTCTTACATTTTTTAAAAAAATAAGGTAGCTATGGTTAAAATGTTCTTTTACTAAGATGCATAAACCCTGTAAAGCGTGTAGTGATCAGAAAATAACACGCGTTTGCTAGAAACAGCTTTTTAATTCTAATGCACTGCACATATTTTAAACAGCCGAAATGACACTAAGACAGTTGAATGATGACAGCCTTTTTTTAGTAATTGAGATTTATTTCCTTTCAGTGGACAGCTAATGTGTTATGTTATTACCTATAATTTGATCCATGGTACCATACCTCCCACCCCCTGTTCCACATTTGCGTTATTACACGGAATTCTAGAAGCTTCAGCTTGAAGTTGGCCATGAATTGTGAAACCTGCCTTGTTATGTTGCCCTATATATTCTTGTCTGTTGTCATTTATGAGCCTGGGGAGTAGATTATAATTGAGAGTGAGTGTTAAACACCACAGTGTATTTGAAAGGACTGCAGAGTGCTAAGGAAATTATAGAGTTAGGAGAGTCTCCCTGGGAGAGCCAGCCTCAATTCCAACAGTTGTGGCTTCATTGTAGTTTATTTTTCTCCATCAATAGAACCCTAAATGCTACTTTACTTTAAATAATATGTTTGCTACCAAAATTCAGAGATGTAGTTCATTTGGATCTGATTCTGGGCCAGATAGTAGACAGCAAGAATCATTTCATGTCTGTCACAAAGGTTCGTTCGAGCCTCACAAAATGCAAAATAAAGTAGTCAGAAATTATATGAAATTTTGATGTCATGTACATGTGAAACAAAAATGGGAATTTAGAAAGTTTTAAGGTTGTGATTGATACTATAAAAAGTTTATACCTGAGACCACTCAGCCTTTCTTCAACATTCATATCACTGAGAAATTTTTGAAGATGTCACTGAATGAAGAACGGTTTTCTTTGTTAATAATTATCTGTGTTAGTGATTGGTGTCTATTAGGGAGTCTAGGCTTCAGAGCCATAAGGTCTCTGTCATGACTGCTCAGATTTGCTGCCTATAGCACAAAGCTCCCTCAGATACTGTGCAAAGGAGCGATCAAAGCTACGTTCCAATAAAATTGTATTTGCCAAAACAGGTTGCGGAAAGATTTGATCCAGTGCCACGTTTTGTCAATCTCTGATCTGTTCTATCACTAGTTTGTCATATTACACATAGAAGGAGTTTTAGTTCATTTTTATTCATTCAGGGAAAAGGAGTCTAACACCTCTTAGCAGTCGGAGGCCACAGCCAGTTATGAGGAGTGGTAAAGAGCTCAGAGAAGCAACGGTCATAGAACTGACCTTTACCTTGGTTCTGTTCTTAGCTAACTGGGTTATACTGTGCCAGCCAGCTATGCTCTCCAGTAAAAAAAAAAAGTAGCCAAAAGCCTGTTTTCTTTTCCAATATTCTTCTAGTTCTAACATTCCTTTTTCCAGATGAACAAAGTAATAAATAGTGCTTCACTCTTTGAAATGTATAATATCAAATCTTCACTAAGTTGTTTGAGGGAAAATTCTGAATTGATGATATTCAGAAAAACAGGAGCACACATGTAGGTATGACACATATATAATAGATTTAAGAACTGCATAGATTAAGGTATACTCGAAGTGAAGGTACCCTAATTTCCTGATTGGGGATTGTAATCATATATTTATCAATCTGAACAGGATATTTTCCTCTCACATCATGCATATAAAAGCATCTCAGTCCTTAGTCCTTATATGTATTGTAAACTTTGCCTTTGAGATGATTTGGGACATTATTTTTTTAACTTGACTCAGAAAAGGACAGTGTTTTGTGTTCTCTGATGAAATGTCTGAGTGATAGGATTTAGAAGATGATATATGTTTTAATTAACTAATTTAGAAAACTGATATTTCACACTCCAATTTTGAAATTGTAATTTGATTCTGAGTTTCTGTTCTGCTCTTTAAACTTTGCACAATCTAAAATGTAGTCATAAGACAAGAAAGTTTTGACAATTTTCAAGAGCTTAGATTAGGTCATTTAAAAAGTGGGTGGTGTTTTGCAATTTTGAGTTTGCATTTGAAGCATAGGAGTCACAGGGACCCATCCTGAAGTCAGAAAGAACAGTCTGACAATAATCAATTGATTGGAAGTCACATATGAAGTTAATACTTCTTTCTAAATTACCTCTTTCCAAAAGAGCTCATCTTTTTGTCTAAAAGAGTAGCTTGTTTTACATTGACGTATATTTTTTAAGACCTTCAACCAAATAGTAAGGAGATTATTTAATAAGCTGGAGGAATTTGCAACATTAGCTATCCTGTGTGTCCCATGTTAGGTCATTTGAAGCCGGGGTGCATGTAGGGCTGAAAAGACTTGGGATGGGAGGTTACCATCATTTAACTTTGAAAGTTTTGGGGAAAAATTTCTTTGTATTAGCTCTAGTTCACTTGAACGTTATATATGATCTTGAAAGTATTTAGGAAAAAACTGAATCTTTACAAATTGCTAAGACAATGGAACAGCTTCAATACTTCCCCACGGGCATTCTTCCCACAGAAACATGCTTTGGCTCCGGGGAATTGAGAGCTGCTCCTCGGCTTGGTTAAGCCTGGGACTCCTTCTACTTTTCCTGCTCTCAGCAGCCCAGCACTGGGCTGTATCAGTAGAACCAGTGGTGTTTGCTATATCTGGCAACAACACATCAAAGAGGTCAGTTTTGTGTAAAAGTGTAGTGAACCTACAAATATCCTCCTGAACTGCTCTGGTTGCATCTTTGCGGTGCTACTCAACCCTGTCATGGTGATAATACTTGCTATTTATACAATGCCAGTCTGTTGAGGAGCTAAATTAACTTCACAAGTATTGCATAATGAAGCCTCACACTGAGGAAAGGTAGTGGGTACTTCCATTCTGTTAGAGAGGAAAATAAGAGGAGAGGGGAAATGGCTTGTTCACAATTTTCATCGCAGGCCAGGAACCAACACCTCTGGATTCTCTGTTCATTTTTTTTTTTTTCTTACATAAAACTGAATTTCTTTCTTGGCAATAAATATGTATTTGCAACAGAAATACTGATAGCAATATGCTCTACTGGCTGATAGAATATAGAAAGAGACAGATTCTCTCTCTACTCCACTAAGTTTACAATCTAAGTAAGACAAACAAGACAAGACATGAAAGGACAGAGAGCTGGAGTGGAATTTGCACTGCTGAGGAGTTGGCTCCTGGTTACAATCTCTTCTCCTAAAGAAGTCACATCCATATTTCATCCCTTGCATATTTTGGCAATGTATCCGGCTAAGAGCTAGAAAGCTATTTAATTTGTGTTTTGGTAAAGCATTTTATGCCTGGGGAATGGCTTTGCACATCAGTTGCAGCCTGTAACATGGCTAAGTGTTCTGATTGACAGAACACCCACGTTCAGACTTGCTTATTTTTTGATAAGGAAAATGCCAGCTAACTTAGCCCATATGTGCTCTGCAATAGGATGAAGCTGATTCACATGGAATGGACAATCATTTAAAAATAAAATGACAGGGGATATAAGAACAGTAATGTAGAGGCAAATTAGATTTTTTTCATTTCTCCTTTTATGTAAAATATTTAAAGATCGTTAGCCATTCTCTTTAATATTTATCAGTTTATTTGTAAAAATTAACTAGTGGGCCCATGTTTCAACTTTTTTCCATTAGATATTTAGTATTTTAGTGGAACAAAAATTGGAAAATACAGTATGTTTGCAAAATATAACCATGTTAAACATATATTCTGTTTACCTTGTATAGCTTCTCGGAATTTTATGACTCACTCAAACTAGAATGAATTCAGAAATTATTACAAAGCCTTTTTTGGTAAATTTGGAAGAAAATTGAACCAGTGTCTCAGTTACTTTTCTCTTGTAGATGAGACAAAATTCCTGACACCCAGAATTAAGGAGGGAAGGGTTTATTTAGCTCAGTCTGTGGTTCAATCCGTAATCACCTGGTTCCAAGGCAGAGTGGCACATGGCAGAGGGCCACAGTTCATGACAGTGGAAGACAGCAGAAGCAATAGGAACAAAAGGGAGGAGCAGCAGCAGGCAGCCTCCTTCCATCCCTTACATTGTATGCAAGCTACCCACCCCAGAGCAGGTGTAGCATTCACATCCATAATTCCAGCACTGGACTATGAGTCAATCGTGAACTCTAGAAGTCCGCCCCATGACTGCATGTGACTTTGGGGGGACATCCAGATTCAAACCATAATAACCAGCTACATCTTAAAGTCTCTCCTTGAAACATTCAGCATGACTGCTTTTATTGAGCTCTTGTTAGTCCCTCATCAGAAAAATAAATATGGATAGTTTTGATATTTATGAAATATCTGTGGTTCACCCTGCCTATAGGTGAACAGGTTAGTCTGCCATGGTTTCCTGACTACCAGCGAAACACACGAGATTCCTGGGTCAGAGACAATGAGACGAATTACTTGAAACAAGCAGTGGAAACTTCATGTTGGAGTCACTTTGCCTTTGTCCCTCAGTCTCAAGGGGATTGCTATGGTTTGTGTCTAGATGCCCCCGCAAGCCTCATGCAGTCTTAGGCTTTTCTGAACGTGGCTGAATCTAGAGTGTGTAAGGCTGGGATTGTAGGTGTGTGTTTACTAAATGAGTCCACTGATTGCTTTGGCACCACCCTGATCCCAGCAGTCTAGATACAACATAAAAGGGGCAGAAAGATGCCGTTAGGTTCTCTTGTTACTTTTGCTGCCTTCTGCTGCCATATATGGTTGCCCCTCTGTCATATGCCACCATCTCTTGGAGTCAACTGTGGACTGAAACTTCCACAAACCGTGAGCTAAATAAGCATTTCCTCATTTAATCTGGGGTGTCAGGTATTCTGTCTTAGCAACAAAATGAGTGACTAAGACAGGGATGATGGTGCGTGACCCAAGTTATTGCAGTGCACAGGATTCGAGCTTAGAAACCGGCTCAGAGAAGCTAAATCTCCTAATGTGCTAAAAAGAAACCTGTTGAACCTTTTCTTAGAAGTGAGAGATTATCTTTAAAAGACTGGACAATTAATAAACCTGCCCTCTCCTCTTGGGGGAAACACATCTCCATTGTCCAAGACTGTGTATTATTCAAGTATCTTTCAAAGATTTTCTGAAGAAAGCGCTTCTGCTAGCAAATCATGCTAGCAGAAATTCAAGAGACTCATGGAGAATTATCCCCCATGAAGCATTTTCATTAATGTTTCATATTACGATGCAAATTTGACATTTCTGATTCCAATATAAGAATTAGTTATTATGGATTTTCTCTGCGATTTCAAATCTAGTGGCTTACCTCTTGAGTGAGAATAGAAAAATGTGTTTGGGGCATTATTATTAATATTTTATTATCAAGAGAAGCAAAATGATCTGGGCATTTTTATATCATTCTGTTACTACATAATTATTACTAGCTTCCCAGCATGTAGTAGGTTATCAACAAGTGTTTGGTGAATGTATTCTAAGAAATATGGTAGTTTCTTAGCAATAGCAAATACATATATATATATATATATATATATATAATGATGTCAATAAGATATAAGATACATCTGAGGTTAACAATAGTGTCGAACAAATTAGTGAACAGAGTAAAGTGTATATCTTAAAGGTAGAATGATATTAGCAGAAGTCATGACAAATAGTAACTTCATACAATATTTTGACTTTCTTGTGAGGATTTGAAGATTCATTATCATCATATTATTTCATGTTATTTTTACCTTGAACAATGTTGCTATCACTAAACTCATTTGAGAAGTAGTTTTACCATTATATGGTGTTTATTTAATATCTTAGACAATGATTTTGATATCTTTGTTAAAAGTGTAGACTAACATAAACTCAAGGTTCAGTTTGCTGCAAATAACTCCAGTGATTGTTATAAATGTATTAATACAGTTTTAATATTTCACCATCTTTCTTTAAGAACAACGTTATTCCTATTTTACAAAGAAGAATAAAGAAAATGATAAGTAATTAGGCCCTTAAAATGTTTGTTTATTAAAATTTATGGGGACACAAAATGTATTGTACCCGATTATAACACATTAGGCAGCTGCAGTTGAAGTCCTAGAATATCACATCTTACTTGTGCAGCTTTTCCCATTGGATCAAACCCATTCCTCTGCTGTCTTACAAGAATAACCACCATTATAACTTTTGCCTAACCTAATACCAATCAAGAGTTAACATAATCTTTGCAAGTTTCCATGTCTCAGGCTCTTCCAGTCCTGAATTTTTTGTCTCGCTTCCTCATGTATTTGTTTGTGGAACCGTGCTAAGGATAAAGTACTCAAAAGGCAACGCAGGCACGTTCTTGTTCTTAGGGACTGCTCCATGTGGCAGGTCATTATGATGGTTCTGAGTGTGCTGTCGAAATGTTGACAATAGCCATGAGTTTGTGGGTTGCTATAGCATCAGAGATTTGTTAGCAGTATCTCATTCCACAGGAGCACATGTGTTTTTCTTAAGACTCTGTGGCGATCTTGGAGAAAGTCAGAGATGAAATAACAGATTGTCTTCAAATGCTTCAGTCTAGCTCTGAATGCTATTGGCACCTACATATTCTACTGTTTATTTCATTAAGTGAAATCTGTTTCTTTTATGCCCCGTGCAGAATGTGAAGGATGACGGACAGCATGTGTGGCGACTCAAGCACTTTAACAAACCTGCCTACTGCAATCTCTGCCTGAACATGTTGATTGGCGTGGGGAAGCAAGGCCTCTGCTGCTCTTGTGAGTATGTTTCTGCTGCCTAGGTGTCTGCGGCTCAGCTGGGCAAAGCCCGATTACATGGACTGATTCTATTTATAGATGGAGACCCAGGAAATAATCCAGACCCTGCCTATTTCTATGATTGGTATTTTCAGTTTTTTTTTTTTTTTTCCTGAATGTGTCATTCACATGAGTTTCACCCTTCTTTAATTTGGGAAACTCTACCTTTGAAAAAAAATAAAGACATTTTCCAGATCTTTAGTTACTTTCCTTACAGAGTAGTTTAATTTATTTATGATTCCCTTTTCTTCCAGAATTATTTTGAAAATGTCACTAATTTTGTGCATGCATATCTTACTCTCTTATTCATAGCTATTCATTTTTGTTCCCCTCCAAGTAAGCCACTTTATTCATATGGAAGGACCCAATTCCTCCAGGCTTCAGGAAAAAGTCACAATAATTGATTAAAAATGTATTTGCATTCAAATTAAGAAACTGAACAGCTCGAGTATATTATTTGTGTGCTATCATAAAGAAAATACGTGGTTATAGGTATTGGAATTCAAAGTGTTGCTGGTTCATGAATTGTATGCATTTATTTAATTTATTTCACTCATCTTTCCAAGTTGTATTTTATTCTATGAATTTACTTCTGCCAAGTAGAATTTTCTAAAATAGTATAAAGTAGTTAATTGATAAAATCCCTATTTATTTTTAAATCTACTGTAGATTTATGAGAGGATTTTATGTTCCCTGACATTCCTGTTAAGTCAGAGTAGAAATTATCCTCTCTTCACTTAAGGCTGAAATTTCTCGTTAAAACAGCAATTTTTTTTTTTTTTTTTAATCCATACCCCTTTCAGCTAGGTACAAAGTTACTGCAACTCCTGAGTCTGTCAGATATATAATATTTTGGGATATGTAATTAAATCTAATTTTTAAATCTGGCTTTCATACAAGACTTTCAGATGTTTAATACAAATGCTTCTTTAGTACTATGTTTGGGAATTTACCTTCAGATTTATTATTTGGCATTAAAAAGTATGTTTTAATATAATTTACCCATATTAAGTGTTTGGGGATTTTAATAAAGTTTCATGAAATTTGTCACATTGTATGGTAGTTTCTGATGACCATTAGTTACACCAGAGCATTCTACAGCCACAAAGAAAATGATTTGCTTTGAAATGCTCATGACTTTTTTAAGAAAACAATATAATTTATGGTAGATCCTATTGATAGGAGCATATGAAAAACTCTCGAGGCAAGTTGTAGTCAGTGAGAATTGCTCACATTATTTTTTAACCTACTAGCATGGTGAAGACAATCATTGTAACATTATTGCTCATAGAGAGGGGTAGAGAAATTGTTTTCTTCAGCTTTGGTGCCAATAAAAATCACAGATTTTGGACGAGTTTTACTGCATAAATGTTACGTGGATTTTTGTTTTTTTCATTCACATTTGAGGAAGTGGTTAGTTGTTTTTATTTTTATTGTACGGACTACCTAGTTTTTTAGTACTCTACAAATTTATGCATTTAGAACTCATTTAGAATGAGGATTTTGTTAAGAGAATGCATGTATGTTACTCTAATTTTATTCCCACTCAATCCTTGTGTGAAGATGTCAAAACTATATATGTTAGATTTATGACATATTATACACACATATATATATTCACTTGTACATGTTTATATATACATGTTTGCATGTAAAAAAGTTTTGCTCATGTGTATGTTTGCATACAAAATGTTTTGCTCATGTGTAATATGTGCTGCTTAATAAAGATTATGTTTTTGGGCAAACAATCCTATGACATCAATTAAGGGATGAACTTTTACTAAAGGCCAGCATATATGATGAAATCTCTTCTCTAGAAGTAGAATAATCAGCCATTCAAGGTTTAGATAAAACAATAGACAAAACAGTGTAAACTTGTAGGCTTTTATTCCAAAGCTCAGCAGCTGCTGTCATGCCGATGCTTTGTAAAATATAGATCTCTTCCTTCTAGCAATGACACCAAGCCATTTGGCAGTCATCAATTTGTCTTTAATATTTTTGTCATCTGGAAATTATTGTGAAAAATTTGAGTGAGGACTGATTTAATTAAGCATTTCCTGCTATGCCATGATAGAGGAGTCTTGGTTTTTTACATGCATAATATTTCCTGTACTAATTGGCCTTTTGTACTCCATG
The DNA here is from genome assembly GCF_000276665.1 of Chinchilla lanigera. Taxonomy (NCBI): domain Eukaryota; kingdom Metazoa; phylum Chordata; class Mammalia; order Rodentia; family Chinchillidae; genus Chinchilla; species Chinchilla lanigera. Next base: position 18,120,000 of record NW_004955410.1, on the reverse strand, counting down.
GTAAAAACAGTCGACTTGGACTTTTCCTTGATGTGGCTGATTGGATTGATTAAGGAGCAGTGGATATGAAATGAGGTTCTGTTAATGTCATTCTTTCCCTATGAAATTGCAATCAGGACCAGGATTAGCTCTGAATTTGTGTACCTGTTTTCTTTCAGTCTGCAAGTACACAGTCCATGAGCGGTGTGTGGCTAGAGCGCCTCCCTCTTGCATCAAGACCTATGTGAAGTCCAAAAAGAACACAGACGTAAGTTTGTGACCATGCTTGCTTGCCGTGGGGGGGCGATGACGGATGCTTCTTCTTACCTGGATGCTGTTGTTCTGTTCTAGGTCATGCACCATTACTGGGTTGAAGGCAACTGCCCAACCAAGTGTGATAAGTGCCACAAAACAGTAAAATGTTACCAGGGCCTGACAGGACTGCACTGTGTTTGGTGTCAGATCACAGTGAGTAATTATGTCAAACAAATACCAGCTTTCACTCAGAACAAGGCTGTACATCCATTCTTATCTGACAGTTCTACCTGGAAGTGCTTCTTCAATGTTGGAATCAATTAACAAAAAACCATGGAAGTTACTTACTGCTTTAGGCTTCCAAGGGGGAAGAACGCAGATCACATTTGTGTTCAAAGAATCAAGAATTTTAGAATTCTAATTGTGGAGTTCATTCCATCATATGGTTTCTAAACTGTGTTCCATAGAGCTGTGGTGACTCACAGGAAAGCAAACAGAGACCGTGGTTACAGGTAGGCAATTAGCATAGATGCTGACTGGGAAGAGCTTGACCTTGCTTCTATTTAACAACACATTTATAAGTGCTTTCTTTATGTATATTGTAAATTTATTTTAAATCAGACTCTTTGGGTAAAAAGGGTGTAGAGAAAAGGAGTGAGGTGTTCCAAAAATTGTATTACATACTAAAATTAAGCAAACTGTCTTTGGCCACTTGGTAAAGTAAAAAGGGATGTCTGTCGTTTAGGTCTTGCTTCTTCTAAGAACTCATTTCACCCTATTGTCAACATGTTGTAGACTTGCTCATTCAGTTGGCTTTCAGATTGGAGGAACAGAGATTTAGATGTAAATGCTGATTAATTAAGAAAAGTTGATCTTTCTTAGGAAACTTTAGGACTCTACCTAGTTTGATGAGTGTCAAAATCAGCTTCAAAATAACTTTCTGGAATAAAAATGAGATATGGAACCTCTAATGTTTTATGTTTAATTTCTGGAAATTAATTAGAATTTACGTTTTCTAGAATGCCTGTTTTTCTTAATAGAATGCAAAAACACTTATGAGACTGGAAATTTTCTAGTTTTTTTTCTTTTTTCTCATCATAGTATTTGGATACTCCCTTTATAGGACTAATGCTTTTCTTTTGGCAGAATAAAGGAAACTAAGTCAGTTAAGTAAATAAATTTTTCCACAGTGCTCAACTTCCAGTACCCAAAGACTAGTTAAGCAGTGTTCTTATAAACAAATAAACATGTGCACGTAAAAACACAGCATAATGAGAAATACAATCTATGACTTACAATTTCAAAACTACAATTAAGTATGTTTTTTAAAAATGAACATACTTTCTTCAATCATTTTCAGTTATTATCCAGTTACATCACATTTACTTTTTGAAAATTTGTATATTATGAAAGATACTTTTATTTTTTGAAATGTTGGTTATTATAATGAAATGTCAACAGTGATTTAAATTATGCACACGAATTACTAGTATTGAATTCTCACTTTTAAGAAAACAACCACACTTTTGCTTGTTAAAAAAATCATGTACATTTAAAATTAATTTATTTTTAGCTGAATAGCTAAAAGACCTGAATAGTTTGGTTTCAGATCTTGTAGGAGACGGTTCCTCTTGCTTTTAAGAGGCCTTAGTTTTAACGTAAATTGTAACTATACAATATCAGAGTAAATTTTGTGATTGCATTCCTATTCTACTTTTTAAAAGTAAATCTTTAATATAATGTGTTAGATTATAATTTCTTTTCCTTGTTAAAAATTTTTAAGACAAAGCAATATTTCAAAGAAGCTTGAAATATGAGAAGCTTGGACACTGGAATTTGCATTTCTGCCACTGCAGATAAAATAACTTTTAAAGGTTTTGGACCTGTATTTGCTTCTTCTCTTCCACTCCCTATTTGGACTCCATGAGTGAACCTTCCACCCTTTCCATTTTGTAGGATCCGTGCTCTCACAGTTACCATTGTCAATAGTCTCCTGTTGATACTCTGCACTTTAAAATGTTTTCTTGTTTATATGCCAATTGGGTTTCCTTATTCTCTGTTTTTTTTTTTTTTTTTTTTTTTTTTTTTTTTTTTTTTTGGTTTTTCTCCTGTACCGGGAACTGAACTCACAACCTTGCACTTGCCAGGCAGGGGCTTTGCCGCTGAGCTAAATCCCCAGCCCCTTCCTTATTCTCTCTTTATTTTGTTTGCTTGCTTGTTTTAATGGCTCCTTCTACCTGTGATTTCATAATCTTCCTCTAGCCCTGTCACTCACAAATTATACCTTTATCTTTGGTCAATGCTTGTCTTATCCTTTCTTTTACTATAAAATAAATTGGTTGTTACTTTGAATGAACTGTGCTTGTGAAATATAAGGATTTCATGTCTAAACCAGTTCAGTCAATGTTTTCCTACCATCCTATTCTTACAGTAAAGATAAATGCATGTCACTATAGCAGAGCACAACATAAACTGTCAACATCTTTAAATCCAAGCTCTAGATCAATCCATCACTGAATTTTATTTGGGAAATAAAACCTATCTAGGAGGTCTGAGAAGATTAATTTAGAGTTAGGATGAAACAAAACGCAGTAGCTGCTCTTTAACTAAACTCTTCCAAGTCCTAAGCCTTCTGGCCTATTTCAGCTGAAGATCAGGAGCTGCAGGGTTCCCATGGTCTCCTATTTTCTTTTGTTAGGCTAGACTCATACAGTTTTTAAAACATATATGAAAGAATATATAACCTTTTCAAAAAAAACTTCAGAATTTGTATATTAATAGAATTTTAATTTTAACAAGTTGTTGTAGGAACACATTCACTAATTTAATTATTTTCTTTTCTTTTAGAGTGAAAATATAATTGCAAATCAGTTTATTTTCTTGCTTCATGAGACAGATCATTCTAAACACAGTGTCACCAGCATACACTGACAATGCTATAGAACACTGAATAAGCATAAGCTTTGTAAAAGCCACAGGGGAGAGAAGAGGATGGTAAATTGTTAAAATTCTTAAGGAGTCCAAGAGAGTAGGAACAGAGTGTGGTTCCCCAGTGGGGTTAATTGTAGAGGCAAATCATTTTTCTTGACTAGTTGACACACTATTTTTATTTCAGAACATGCGTGTATTTAATAGCATTCATAACAATTTTTGGTGGGCTGTTGTTTGAAAATTTTAATGTAAAGCTAACCTGCACTTGAGTAATGTCTGCCTGCTACTTCTGGTTACTTCTAAAGGACTAAATCTTCTTGCTTATTCATCATAGTTTGCAGAAAGTGCCGTAATGTAAAAAGAGCTCCCACAGTCGTTATGAGAGGGGCGGGCCAGGCACTGTCCAAATGGAACTTATAACAGCCTATATGATAGGCTCCAAGGACAATCACTGCAGAAGGCACTAGAAAGAATGAAAGTTTATTTCCAAAAGTCTTTTCCCAGGATCACTTTGGGAAATCACTTCGTAGTATAAGTCAGGCCAACGAGATTCTTAAATTACTCTCTGCCATTTGTGAATTGTGCCATTTTGGGTTATGTGCATAACTAGCTTTGTCCAATCTTACTTTTGAAATGGAGCTAATGGTCCCTTTGTTATAAGGCTGTTATAAGGATTAAATGGGTAAAAAAAAAAAAAAAAATCCATGTGGTGGGGCTTATGGAAGGATTTCATATGTAGTAAATGCTCAGTAAGTGACGATCTGCACAGTGAGAGTGGGGTGAACCATAGGAGCCAACCCTGTTGTATAGAGTGCACTCCGAGAAAAATACTCATGGCCTTTGTCTGTCCCCTCTGGCGGTATCTCTAACTGCCCAGTCTGAGTCAGAACAGCACCTGCATATCCTGAAAGGCTTCGGAATGATGTGGATCCTGTGGCCTGGCCGAGCCCGTTGTCTGTGCTCACAAAGAACAGCTACTCCAAAGTTCTCATTCAGTCAGCCATGGCGGATCATCCTCTAGTCACTGGAAAAAGAGTTAGGAGTGAATTTCTTTTACTCCTGTATTTTTACCTTTATCTCATTTTTGCAATCTGTCACTGAGCCTTGACTTTTCTTCCTTAAAATATCGCTCTCAGATCTGAGTTTTTGTCTCCACATTTACAACCCTAGTACAAACTCTTAGCACCTCTTGCCTAGATTCGAGTCGGAATCTTTTGGCTCGTCTCCCTGACAGAAGGTACTTTTCTTTATCACAGCCTACGTACCACCTCCAGGAAGATCTTCCAAAAATACTGATTTGTTATCATACGCCTCCTTTAGCAACGTATAATAATTCTGCTAACCTCAACACCTCCAAACTCAACTTGGTTTTCAGTTCCTCAAAACTCAGACCCAAACCTAAGCACATGATGGAAAAACCCCACGTACACTCATTCTGGAATAGCTATGCATGTCGGCTGGCAGTTCCTTGGGAAAACCATTTCCTGTTATTTTACTCTCCCCATTCCCTTCAGCGCACTCTTTTTATATTCTTCCTATAAGTCAGATTCCAAATTCCATATCTTCCTTGAAATTTTTTTTGACACGAATATTTCCTGTTCCTTTTTCAACATTTACTACACACAAAAGGAAAGACTGAATTGTTCTCCAGAGCCTTCAGGTCTGTGTGATAAACTTGTCCACCCTGCTAGACTACAATCTGCTTCAAATGTATGTCAGTGTCACAAATTTTTTTTTTCCCTGATCAATTGAAATTCTTGATGCAGCATTGGATTTTCAGAAACTTCTCAATAAATTTGCTTCATTGACTGAAATACTATTCTTCTTACAACTAAATATTGAATTTCAAACACACATACATAACATGTAAATGTTTTCAGATATCATTATGCAATGTTCCAAAATGTATCCAAATGTATCTCATAGGTAAGATGATATTAAAATATTAAGAAATTTTTAAAGATAAAAATCTGTTTTCATACTTATTTATCAGTCAATCCTCATGATGTCCTGATACTAGTTCACCACCTTTTAGATACATAGTTAAGCTCTTACAGTGAAGTCTTACCTCCTTTTGGAAATGTAGCCATTTAAAAAATAAAAGCAGGAACTGCCTAAGTAAAAACAGTGGGAAAGTATGTTCCGTGACTCAGCCAACTCATTCTCTATGCTTTCTTCTTTGAACCAGGCAATGTATGCACTTTGATTCTCTTCCTTTTTGTGGCTACTTTCTGCCAATTTTAAGATGCTGCTGCTTCTACCTGCTTGTTTCTGCTGGCAGTTTGTTCCTACGACCCTCTGTTCAGAGAATGTTCTGAACTGCTCCTGGTCTCTCTCATGCTTCCTGGTCTGGCAGGATTCACCAGGATAGTTTAGTATGCTTTATTTGGATTTACAAAAGAATATCTATTTTAGAAGTATGAATTACTAACATTTGCTATCATAGAAGTATACTTCTTTTATTACAATGTGAAACTCCTAACAATAATGTTTAAAAATTCACAAAGCCATAGAAAGGGCTAGTTTTACAAAATAACAGCATTAAGGTAGCATCCTATACCTTTATATGCAAAAAAAATTAGAGCAAAGGGAAAGTCGCAACTAACAAATGTATTCCTCTAATTCAGAGCACTGAGCATTTCTTTATAAGAGTTATGTATGTCCCTTCTTATTAATATCTAAATGTTTGTGGAAAATTATCTGTTTTTCAGCCTTTTAACTTCTTAGGTTTCACTATTTTCTTCTCTGTTCTGGACTTTCACTCTTTTCTGACTTCCACTATTATGAACACACATGCATACACACACACACACACACACACACACACACTTCTTTTTCTTCCAAATTCGAAACAGATTTTTCCAATAAACAAACACAGATCTGGCTCTAAATTAGGTGTCACTGTCATACACTTTGAAATTATTTCCAAGTGTTTATTCATTTGCAGGACAAGCCGGTTCATATTATGGGATGAATGGGGCTAAATTTCTTAACAAGAATGAGAATGTCTGGACATATTAAAATAATGATCAAATATTTCTGTCTTATCTGCAAAACTGAAAGAGAACTGTGAACAACATCTTTTAAATTTAAAGAACCAGCAGCACTTCCTTTTCTGTGGTGCATACTGCTTACTTTTGCCAAAACAGGATGCCCTGATGCTCTGCTTTCTTTCTATTCTTGAGGGTCTTTGTGTTTAGTCTTGTACTGATTTAGAGTATGGGTTGACATGCAGACAATTACCCATCTTCAAGGCCTCATTGACACTGAGAAGGACTCAGCTGTGTTTGTCTCTCCTGTTCTTACCCACGAAATTACATGATAAGAAAACATTTTAGTGTGTTTTCCATTGCTGGAACCCAATACTTCAGACTGGATAATTTACAAAGAAATAAATTTATTTGTTTCAACATGAAGTCTGAAAAGTGCAAGATCCAGAGGACACATCTTGTGAAGCTCTTCTTGCTGTGTCACAGTGCGGCAGAAGGGCCTGCTTGCAAGCCAGAGGAATTCCCCAACTGCATGTTTCAATTTCTCTATTAAAAATCCACCAATTTCATCACGGATCCTTACCATCCATGCATCATCTAAACCTAAACGCCTCTCATATGCCTTACCTTACCTCCAAAAACATCAGCATTTGAATTGTACCTCATGAAGTTTTGAAGAACATATTCAACCCATAGTACCAATTACTACTGTCTAGGATATTCACTTCTGTTCCCCCCTTGACTTTTTAACATAAAATAATGAACACATAGAAAAGTATCAATATTCAAACAGTAAAAACTAATGATTTTTGTCCCAGTGAACATTCCATGTAAACAGTATCTGTTAAAAAAACAGATTATTACTAGTAACCTTAAAAAAATATTTTGTTTTAGTCTCCCATTATATGATTTCTGTTTTGTTAATATTTGTTCTTTTAAATAGATGTTATATTTTAGAACACTTTTAGGTTCACAGAAAAAATATTTGTATACTTGAAAAATAATACCACAATGAAGGACTTTTATCATTGGCTTTTATTTTTCATTGTTAAGGACTGAACTTGGAGTCTTCATACTGAGTTATATCCCTGGTCCTTTTTTAGTGGGGGTATATTTGCTAAGACACTAGGTTGTCCAGACTAGAGTTGAATGTACAGTTCTCCTGCCTCAGTCTCCTAGAATGGTAAGATTATGTTTGACTTTCATATATATTTTGTCAAGTATGTCTGAACAATTTGTCACATAAACTAGGCCTACCATACAAACTTAACTCACAGCTTATGAAATGATCAGTTCTTCCAACATGATACCTTCAGTTTTGATGCCTCCTGTTACAACAAATGTCAAGAAGCCAGTGGCCATTGGGATATGTATACCAGCTGTGAGACGTCATTCCTAACAAAAGCATAATGCTGTCCTGCATAGGATCATGTAACACAGACTGAGGAGAATATACTTGCGTTGTGTGTTCCTGTTTCACCGATGGCAGTATAGTTTCTGAACTTATAGACCCTCCTCTTCGCTGGCTCTTCTGCAAGACTGTCACAGGTGTCCACACGGAGCTTAGGTACATAGGCCACAGAGGTGACCACACTGGAGAGTTCCATATCGGCTCTCTTCAGCCCTCCAGGGGCAGTATTTCCTGGGACCAACTGCCAATTTCTACACTCTTAGACTCTCAAACTTCAGTAAGTGTCCTGCCTTCCTTCACACTGGTCACCTCCTCAACAGCATGCTTCTGTCCTTAGTTCTTTCTTCCCGATCCCAAATGCCCAAGTCATTGAGTTAACTCGCAATCCCTGTTGGGAACATGGGGATGGGGACATGGAGAAGGCTAAGGCTCACAGACTGTAGGGCTGAGTGATAGGCAGGATTCTCTGAGCTTCCTTCCTCGGACCTTCATCCATACAGTTTAGTGTGCTGCCAAGAGTGAAAATTCAACCCTTTGCCATTCTACACACAGATAATGTAACCTTGGATTTCGCTGTCTGTTCAAGGGTCTTAGAATCTGCATTTTCATTTTTGAGGGCTTTGTACCAAAATCAAAGAGTTAAAGCTCCCTCTCTGTGCCAGCTGTGGTACAGGACAGATTTCAGTCACATATTCTACCTTTGTTCCTACTTCACTATTAGTGGTGCTTTGTGTATTAATTTCCTAGGGCTGCTATTCCAAAACATCATGAAGTAAGTGGTTTAAAACAATGGAAATGTATTCTCTCGTAGTTCTAGAGGCTACAGTTCCAAAGCAAAATGGGCAGGAAGGCCATGCTGCCTCTAAGGTCCAGGGAGGCCTCCTTTCCTCTGCCTCGCTTTCGGTAGTTGGCAGAAATCAGTGGCCTTCTTTGGCTTGCAGCCCTATCACTCAAATATCTACCTCAGTGGTCACATGACCATGTTGCCTCAGCACCCATTGCTCTCTGTTGAGATTTTTCTCTTATGTGAATATCAGTCAATCATTGGATTAGACTCAGACCTAATCAAGTATAATTACATTTTAGCTGAAATACCTCAAACTACAAAGACTAGTTAAAAAAATTTCATGTTCATAGGTACCAGGATTAAGGGCTTGGACACATCTTTTTGGGGTACATCCATTCATTCCACAACACTTAATAACCTGCTACCTCTGAATCCAACTATCCAGGGCTATGATCTATTGTAGGATAATTAATAAGTCCAATAAACCAACAATGTCTTCAATCTATTTGTAAGGAAATTATTCATCTTCACTTGCCCATTCAGAGTGTGAGTTTATTTTGTTCTGCTGCTCATGAAGATTCAGTCTTTCTATATCTTCAACTCTCCTTGTCTCTGGATGAGGACCAGCTTTACCTAATAAAAATACTGAAAATCTTTTTTTTTTTATAGACAAGTTTATATGCTGCTATGAAGCAGACCTGCTGATTATGGATGAATATGCAAAGATACTTTTATTTCATGCAATACATATGAACATGCACTAATTATAGTACAAAATGCCTGAACTCTGAGGCAGAGACTTATAGAGACAAATGGATTCTAGGACCAAAGAAATACCATTTCAGTACACACCCACCATCAATAGTAAATCAGCTCTCACAAGTCTCTTAGGATAATTTGCTAGTTATCTCCTTCCAAAGGTGGTTTAAGGTAGCTGAGACTTACATGGGGTAGATTCAGTGCAAAACTAAGCAAACTGAGCCCAGCATGGTGGTGCATGCCTGTAATCCCAGCACTCAGGAGGCTGAGGCAGGACAACTGTTGCAAGTTTGAGGCCAGTCTGGGTTACAAAGTGAGCGCAAGGCCAGCCTTAAATGCATAGCGAGACCCTGTCTCAAAAGACAAAAAAACCCTGAGCACCCTGAGGCTCTTTTGCATTTTGAGCAGCACATACTATCCAACTAAATGTTTCATTTTTCCAAAGTACAGTATTTCATGTCCAGTTGATATTGGACAAAGAAGAGGGATATCCCTAAATGATTTTAAGCAAGTATAATTTTACCAAACCTGTTATTCCAATAAAAACTATCCCATTTATTTAAAAATATCAGTATTTAGCCAGGCGTAGTGCTGTACACCTATAATCCTAACACTCTGGAGGCTGAGGCAGGAGGATTACCAGGCTATATAGTGAAACCCTGTCTCAAAAAACAAACAAAAAATTAAAAATAAATTAAAACATCAGTATTCATCATGGTATAGTATATTAACTTAAATTTGTGATGAAAGTTAATAAAAATGTTATTTTGGTGTCATACATATTGTGAAAACCATGTGTCATATAGTTATACACTAAAATAATGTTGAGCTTATAAATACAATATAAAGTTAAATTTTTATAATCATAATCATCGTCTTTTATTTATATCCTGCTCCTACTGAGATGAATCTCTGGTTACATTTACATATTGAATTACAAAGTTAAAACTAATGATGGGATCAATTATGCCCCATACTGAGCTGTGCACTTTGGAATGACTTTGAGAAAACAGGAGGGTCAAAAAAAAAAAAAAAGCATCCACAGTGTGCAGAGGTTTCAAGATTATGCTAACAAATAAGCAAAGAAAGGATAGTAATGGATGATAATTTGTATTTGTCAAAGAAATCAGGCTGCTATGGTTTTAAATTTATAGCACATTTTCAATATAAAATTTTCTGAGAATTAGAAAATATGTAGGGTGAGTCATGAAAGTTGCTTCATTATTTAAGGAAAATATATGCAGGCAAGTGTAATGTGAATCCCTTTTTTTTTCCCTCTTGTAATTTTTAAAGTACTTTTAATGCATTTGCTGTATCTCTGTTGAAATCTAATGTCTTGTGTGCATTGTCATCATGTAGAATTTGATTCTACTCCTGTTTCTCCTTTTCTAGCTGCACAATAAATGTGCTTCTCATCTAAAACCTGAATGTGACTGTGGACCCCTGAAGGACCACATTTTACCACCCACAACAATCTGTCCTGTGGTACTGGTGAGTTGTTGCGTATCATTCTGGTTTAACTTGGGAATGCTACGACTAAGCGGTACACTACATCGCTAAATTCTTCTTGGGATAATTTCCATTAATCAAGACAGAGCTATGCTGATCTGAAATACCTCACAGCTTCAAAGCAGAACACCTTTGTTCTCTGGATTTCCTTTATCTCTCATTTCACAGTACACTTTTTAGGAAGGTATGCTCAAACTGAAGCTGACTCAGGTTTTATCACTTAGTCATGCAGTACTTACCAGAAATTGTATAGGCAGAATACTTCTGCAGTTTACATATTTTATAGATCTAGCTTCCCAGAATAATGAAGTTATTCTTATGGGCAATTTTGCTGGGGATGCACATTATATATCTGCTATGTTGAGGTCTCTCTTTTAGGTCAGATGCTACCAAAACTGATGACACAAACCTTGAAAAAAATTATGCACTGCCATTAGCTATTTTTTAAAAATAAAAATTATTGAGCAATAAATTTAACTACCTGCAAAATAATTACTTAATTCAATAAATACAGAAATGCAATATACATAAGGAAAGTAACTCTGAAAAGCACAATCCTTGATAGGTGGAGAATAGGTCTATTCAACGAAAGTATTCATTTTCAAAATCCAAATTGTTTCTAATGTGAAAACTATTTTACAGAACAATTTTATATTCCTCATGAGGTCCTTATTTTTAAAAACAAAACATAAGTTTAATGACTAGTACTTCAGTGTGTTATAATAAAAATGTAACAAGTAAGAAATGTTAGATAAATACTTTTGTAAAGGTCAACCTAGAAATTAATCAAATTACTCAATTTGCACCCACTTATGGTTCATTTTATAATTATCTGTAAAAGACTGGTTGTGTTTTTAAATGACTTTACTTAAAAAAATATTATTAAGAGCTCTTCATCTTCTCAAACCACATAAATAGAAGGAAAAAAAATGACAGCATATTGCTGAGGATAGCACTATCCAATTCCAAATTTCCTCTCTTTGTCTATGATTTATTAGGCAGTCTTTAATAAATGCTATAAATTAAAAATAACAAATTTCAAGTAAAATTTCTTTACATTTTCAGTTAAATTGGTCTCATGTTTATTCATTTAAAGTGTTGGATTAAAGAAAAAGACTTCTAGAATTTTTACAATTTTTCATTCTCCTTGTAAAGTGCAGTAATTTTGCTGGTTTCTATGCATCGCTGATCTCACATTTTAACTTTTGAAAAGTTTTGTTATGTCACCCTCCTTCCCAGCTGCTGGTGGAAGATCCCACTCACTGGGAGAATCAACCCTTTTTATCAGTCTTTGGCCATGTAATCAAACATGAGATGGATTCTTCCTATTATCCTATCACTTCTTTCTTTGAGAAAATCAAAGGAAAAAAATTTGTTATTTGAACAATCTAATAATCTTTCAAAAGCTTAGAGTGCTATTTTTAGACACTTGTGCACCTGAAGATTTATTTTTCATCATTAGACATATCTTTGGTGTTAATCAAGGTTTATATCTCAACATTCCCAGTTTGCTAGGCAGTGGCATCCTCGGCGCTGAAGCATTTGAATCCTATGGATCATTTCATCTTTCCCAAATGTCTACCTTTTATTGTCTTCCAAGAGATCACACCCTGCAAATCCTTTTTCTGTTTCTCTGCATATTTTTCCCCAGTATCTTTCCTGGGCTTCATGGCAACCTGCCTATGTTTTTGCTTCCCTGTGTTCTACCTTCTTGTGTTATAGGTTTACACACAATGTTCTTTCCAGTGGGAACTGGTTTGTTTAGTTGATTTTATTACCATGGTAATTTATATTCAGATCATGTTTCTCTTCAGAATCTCAAATGTATAAAGCTGCAATATAGATGTCCTGCCTTGTTTTAAGTGCAATACACCCAATATAGTATTGTTAAGTAATGTAGTAATCATACCTCTTATTCATTGACCACCTAAACTTTGCCAGGAACCATGCCAAGAATATTAATTAACTTATTAATTAATTCAATAAATATTGATTGAGTGCCTAGTATTTATCACACAATAATATGGGAGTTAAGAAAACAGCAAGAAACAAAAACAAATCTTCGCCTTTGTAGGTTTTCTTTCCCCAGTGAAGAGAAATAGACAATAAATCATACAAATAAATATGTCATTTCATACTTTCTTATTTCAAAAAACATAGGAACTTTTCTTATTTCAAAAAACATAGAATACAGTGAAGGTTAACTAGAGTTGGAGAAGTGGGAAGGTGAGATGCTAGTCAAAGTATAGAAAGTTGCACTTCTGTAGGATGAATATATCCAGAGATCTAATACATAGGCATATAGGAAGATTACCATAATTAAATGATAATGGAAATTTACCAAAAGACTAGATATCAGGTGCTTTGATCACATCCCCTAACACACACACAGGCATGTACTCACACATGCACACACACAGAGGCCTGTACTCACACACCCACACACACATGGGCATGTACTCACACATGCACACACACACAGGCGTTAACTTTGTAAGGAAATGATATGTTCATTTGTAGTAGTTATTTTACTTTGTATATGTATATTGTCAAATGATAAGATCCCAGGTTTGGTTTTAGATTTAATTGGATTTCATTACTATTCATGGATCAAGGATGCCTTTTTGCTGAAGAATACCATGACAGCTACAAACAAGCAAGAGTAGAATCTCAGATTTCGTAGGACTGGAATAAGGAAACCGAATACAAAGATAAAAGAAGAGTGTTCATTAATAATACCAAGTTAGTTTTAAAGTAACCATTACAAGTGGTATATCAAAAAGAATATCTTTATTTTATGGACACAGGTAGACTAGAATCTCTATTTTTCAAGTAAAAGAATCTATTCTGGGATCTACCTGCTTGGTTATGTGGCATTTAACATGAATAACTCCATTTTTTTTTTTTTTTTTTTTTTT
>NW_004955410.1:18052879-18106316 GCF_000276665.1 Chinchilla lanigera | reverse complement strand
ATATATATATTAGAAGTACTGGTTGTATTTTCAACTAAAGCAAGTAAAAAGAAGAGATACTGAGAGTACAATTATAGAAGAGGCAATCAAAAGTGTTCACCGAAGAAATGAAAAGTGTGAAGGATTGTGTGAATTGAAAGTTTGAAGGAGTCACCATGTAGCTCTATAGTGACAGAGTTTCACAGACAAGGGAGCCAGCCAGGACTTGATTCTAACACAGGAGTCATATGACCATCTCAAAGGCCATTGAGATTAGTGGCTAGACCTGAGTATGCAAGGGAAAAAATGCCAAAAAGACAGTCAAAGATATCACAAGATTTTTATATCATGTAAATCAATGTAGGTTATTGTAAGACATTTATTTTTTTACTCTGAATTCATTAGGAATTTCAAAATACTTTGAAAGGATTTTGAAGAAAGAGGAAATCATTGACTTGCATTTTAAAACGACAGTCTGTTTTGTGAGAAAGCAATAATAGGAAGAAGATGAACCACTTCCATGTTCTCAGGGAAATGGAGAGTTGGATCATTGGCTGAAAGTGAGGATAGTGTAAGGCTTGTAAGAAGTTTGAGAACTGGGAAGAAATTACACAGCAATCACATCAAAAGGATCTAACTGAGTGGTCAAAGAAGTAATGCTGCCAAGGAATAAAGCTCAGCCAGTTTTGGTGAATAATAATGCATTGTGAGAAAAGCCCAGTAAGCTTGGGTAAGTTTATTACTCTAGTAATACTCAGTTCTATTTTTCCAGTTACACTGCAGGTCCAGGAGTACAGTGGGCCTAGTTAGTCATAGTGAGACTGTGCTTTTCCCTAAATACAATGAACAGAGAGAAGCCAGGGAGGTAAGGATGTCTACACAATGACAACTATAAGAACTGGGAGTGGAATGTAATCTAGGAAATTAGGAATGCAAGGACCCAAAGTGTGTGGTACCAAAAGAGATATTAGGAACAATGCATTGGAGATTACAATGTAGTCAAAGATTGTTGGAGTCAAAGTTAATGGCGTCAGATTGTAACAGTAAGTGAAACACACAGAGGTTTTGAAGAGGTTGCAATTATTGATAATGAGATGTATTAATTCATTTAATTCTCACAGTAAACTATATGATTAGTATGGCTTTTATATATGAAGAAATAAAAGAAATAAGTTCAGTGGTGTCACATGGTAATAAATGGCAACCTAGAATTGCAACCTGTAACAGTGAAGCTTGATTGTATAAACTTGACTGTCTAGGGATCCTCCCAGAGGGCTGGTGGAGCACACTTCCGAGTGTGTCTTGATGGGTCATGGAGGCCCAGCCTTGAAGTCCATGTTGGGTTCCTGGCCCCTTACTTTCTCGTGTTGTTTCCCTGCTTTGCTTCCCAGGCATCGCAAACTAAGCGTCTTTGCTCTGCCAACCCCTCCACCAAAACGCTCCTTTCTTAGAGCCAGACAACCATGGACTAAATCTCCTGAAACTGTGAGCTGAATCAAACCTCTCCTTCTTGAAATCGTGGGCATCAATACTGTGTCCCAGCAACGGTCAAGGTGACTAACACAGAAACCAAATCTTATCCCCTGGAGCCATACACAAGATTGCTTTTTCCACCCTTTCACCAAATCCTTATTGTCCTATCTCAGTGACTAGACCTTCATATTCCAAAGTTCCCAAAGCAGAAATCTAACAATCATTTTGCATTTTTCATCTTTGCTATCAAATTAATCCTTATTCTATTCTATTCTATGTTCTATTCTAATGTTCTTAATCCTCTCTCCTTGTCTAACTGTCTTCCTCATACACCATGCTGGCCAATTTTCTCCCTAGGCACATCCTGTTAGCAATCCCGCTGAACTTCCCTCTTTCCCTATATCCCCAACTAGCTTTTGGGTCCACATTCTGAAATGTAACTATGGGATGTCTCTCTCAAGCATAAAAGATTTTCAGTGATTCCTTATTTGAATTACCAACTTTTTAGCAGGGTAAACATGGTGCTTTATAGGAGCAACCCATACAGCCTCTCATGAACCACCTTAGCAGAAATCAAGGATGATTAAAATGCTAGTAATTCACTGAGTGTGCCTGTTCTCTTGACCCTTTCAGGTCCTGTATGTGTTAATACATCAGTTTAAATCACTTCATTTAAAAAAAAAATCCCTAGATTTCCAAATAAGAATTAAAGATTACTTTCATATACTTGAATAAATACATTTACTATTACACCAAAGAACTGTTTTAAATACTCATACTTTAAACAGATTAATGAAGTTATTATGCCTACAAAACTACTTAACTTGCTCAAACTTATAAGCACTGAAGATTTTTAATCTGTAAATTCTTGTTAATTTCCAAAAAAATTTCCACAATTCATTACCTGTTGTAATTTTATCATTTTGTTCAAATAATGGTCCACAAGGCAACATGATAATTTTTAATTTTTTAAATGATTAAATATTGGGTTCCTTCTTTAAAATTAGTTGCCTTAGTGTCATATGCTAATACTCTCTAGAAGACCAGGGAAGATTCACATTTGGTTACTACAGTGGTCATAGAGATGATCCTTATGTTCTAAAAGTTTTTAAAGGAAGAGTTTATGATATCCAATTGATGAAGTTTTTCCTTAGCTTTGGCCTCCAAGCTCTGGGATTACTCCGGGAGGTATGTAAACTCAGTATGGGTCCCTCATTACTGGCTGAAGAACACATAACTTGTGTCATAATAGTGTGCCACAAGGTCAGGATCCATACAAATAGTCTACTGATAGAATACCTCTGTAGTTATCAAATTTTAAAAAGTTACACCACCCCTCTCAGATTTCTGTTCTTGTGCAACACATGTCATTCACTTTAGGTTACTTGTTGAATAGATATGGCTGTCAGCATATAGTCTTCCCACATGGCAGATTTTTATATAAGCATACTTTATGGATTCTATAGATTAGTAGTTGTAATAATGTCTGTTGCTATAAAAAAGAGTCTAAGTCCACTATTCTGAAACCAAAATCACTATCATCTGGAAAAAAATGTCATCAGTGCATCCACACATCAGATATAATTATTGCTTTCTTTAGTTGTATAGCATATTTTTAGAGTACTATCAAAACATATTTTTCTTAACATTCACTTGACATAGGTTTATATCAGGATTCTTCCATGACTGTGCTTGAGTTCAATACTAGTTTCCTTGAAAAGTTTACTAGCAAAAACAATTATACTTATCGTGTATTTACTACTATTTTGAGGAGAATCTAGAACTATCTAAAAAAGATAGATTTCTTTTCAATTTTTCTTTTTTAACAAGCAAATGTAAACTGAATCACAACCTTCAGTCAAAATTCATGATAAAAAATTTATGATAAGCAACTTTATAAAAAGCCATTCACTCATCACAATCCATTGTCAAAATAGATGTTCTGCTCTTAATTAATCCATTGAAATGCATTCTTGAGCCTTGCTACAGACCCCATCTGGAAATTTCAGCTATCTATTCTTATATAAAGTGATACTGTAAAAAGTTAATAGTTTCATTGGGAACATGTTCATTTCAGCACATGATATCTATCCCCTCTTTTCAGTTCTAAATTATGCATCTAACCCAAGACAGACAGGGACTCTGTTATTTTAACCCTCATAGTTTTGCTTAATTTGAGTTGAGCTTCACTATTACATTATTGACCTGCATTGAAAGCCTTTAAGAAATAGTCATATGAAATCCTTTATTGCAGTCAAAAGGTATGTTGGATATGTCCTCATTACCTGAGAAAATTCACATTCATTTCTTTTTATCCTAGTTTGTTATTCTTTGGATACTTGTGAGCCATCACTGTTATGTTTTATTTTCTGTACTTTGAAAGCTTGGAGTTAAATTTGTACCTATATTTGACTCTCATGTTGAGGTATGTGTTATTCACTTAAATGTGCTAACCTATTCTTTCATTGCTATCCAATCCTTTAAAATAATGTTCTCCATGCTAATGATCTTAATACTTCTTAAATGAATTTTAACATTACATGTATTTGTGTAACCACTGAAATCAGTAAAATAGGCTATACAGATTCTTAGAGTACTCTCATAAAAAAGTATATTGCACCAACTCTAGAACTATAGTTTATTCTTATAGCCTCTTTTAAGTTTTATATGTATTTTTAGAGAAGTTAGTTCTATAGAAGTACAAATGTTTTTTCAATGATTCTTTAGTTGGTGGGAGGCTTTTATTTAATTCCACCATTAGTCAAAAAAGATTTCAAATGTCTCATGTGGAAATAACATTTTAAGCTCTATGTTTGAAGAAGATGAAGCAAGTAAATCATTTATATTGTATTTAGCTATATGATTTAATTTATGCTTAACTGTGTATAGAATTATTATTTTATTTCTACTTAAAAACAAACTTTTTACTATGTAATATTTTAATATTAATATTTTAGAGTTGATAAATTACAGCATAGGGATGATATAATGTTAAAATTCTGACCCTTTATATTTGAGCTCATGTGCCAGATGAGTATCCACTGTTCATGTACTAATTGCTATTACCATGTAATTGATACACAATGTATACAACAAGTGCAGTGCTAGATTCCTTCTACTTTAATTCCTTTCTTCTTTCCTTCCTTCTTATCTCTTTATCTCTCTTTTTCTTTTTTATTATTTCTTTCCAGTTCCAGGAGAAACAAGTGAATTAATTATGTAATCATGGAATTTCTGAACATCTCATAGCGCTTATGTATTAAGTCTGGATAGACAGAATCTCCACTAGTGAACATAATGTGATGGCTTGTGAGGGAGTTATTCTTTACTGAAAATAAATATGAGACCACTTGGCTAGTTTTGTGCTGTACAAAGACAATTTTGGTGTCAGTGTAATGAAAAATAAATAAATTTGAAGTATGAAGCAAAATAAATATGAGAATATTAGTGTGAGATTTTGATTTGAATGGGCGAAGAGAACCTGGAAGAAAACCATAGTAAAATCTAGGATAGTAGGATTTGATTTTATTTCAGAATAGATAATTTCCATAAAAAAGTAAGATCTACTACACAACCATTGACCCCACTAATCCTCAGGGAAGTTCACCAGATGTATAAAAATCAGGAAATTCTGATATTGAATTATTGGATGTTATCTTTAATACCACCCAAGATAATTACAGGATCCTGATGAAATTGTTACTCTATAACTGCAATGAATAAGAGTTGAAGGAATAATATAGCTTTCATGAGCCTCTAGTCTTGACAGATTTCTTACCTAGGGGATGGAAGAATGATGACTTTAGTAGAAACCTATGAGATTTCCCTTAAAGGTATAGAACCAGTAATGCAAGAGAAAGTAAGCATCATCTTTTTCTGGAGCCTTGTTTGTAGGTGGCGATGAATTAGAGAAGAAAAGGCTAATTTATTATGGAAAGTGGTTTGAGAGAACTCAGTGGAAAGTTTAGAAAAAGGCGAGGTGCAGAAGACTAAAGAGAATGAAAGAAGCATAATGATAGACATAAAGGGGACAAGACTGGATACTAGAGTTTAACATGAGCTCTGGACAATACGTCACTCATCAAGGAGTTCTAGAATGTCGACAAATGACTGTTGTCTAAGATATAAAAATAATTTATATACATGAAAAATAAGCAAACAATCCAATTAAAACAGTAAAGATCTAACTAGGATTTGAAACACACACACAAATAATAAACGAATGAATATATACTCACATCATTACTTATCAGAAAAATGATCATTATAATATCATATGATAGTACTCGCTTTGGCAGCACGTATATAATACCACAGAATGTTCTGCATCCATATAAATCATGAAAATGAACTAGGCAAATGAAAAGGACTAGGCATTTTTAAAAAGTAAAGAGGTGGGCCAGGAATTCAGCTCAGTAAAGCAAGGCCGGCCTGATAAGCACAAGGTCCTGAGTTCAATTTCTGCTACCAAAAACAAAAACAAAAACAAAAAAAAAACAAAAAACAAAACAAGAAGTAAAGAGGTGTCAACACACTGCAGAAGGGATATGAATTTGGTTCAATTGCTGTTTAATAGTTCATCTAGAATAAATGAATTAAAGCTTCATCCCTATTTTTATGTGAGGCAAGTCATCCACATTATTTTTCTGATGCTTTCATTTTAAAAATGAAATGAAATTCATTCATTTATGACAATTGCTTTAGCATTATGCTTATTGTGTTGGAAGTGCTCAGTCAATATCATCTGTCCCAAGTACTGTTCTGGAATATAAAATGATAGTTGAAACTTTTATTATAAAATAATTACATATTCATGAAGTAAAACTTTTTAAAAATATAAAAGAAAATATTTAATATCTGTATAGTTATATTTTAAAAATATTTATAAATAGAATCTTATTTTAGCTATTTGAGTTTAACATTTTCTTACTATTTTATAATTATACTGAATATAATATGTATTTTTAACACAATATAAATGAATGTTTATATATTTTCATATACTGTGGAACACCCCTATTAAGCGAATATAATCTCAATACATGACTAAACAATAATTTAGGTGAAGCACTCTTTGTATCTATTATCTTTCCAATTCCTCATTTTGTTATCAGTAATGCCTTTGTCAATGTCTCTATGATGAATGATTTCTAATTTCCCTTAATCAGCTTTTTCAATCTGGACATTTCTTTTTTCTAAATAGGATTTGAGGGCTGGGGATTTAGCTCAGCGGCAAAGCGCCTGCCTGGCAAGTGCAAGGTCATGAGTTCAGTTCCCGGTACCGGAGAAAAACCAAAAAAAAAAATAGGATTTGAAATAGAGTCTAACTAGGATATGAGGTTTTAGGTCATTGTGTAGTATAAATCCATTTCAACATTAGAAAAATAGTGCAGAAAATCTGTTTTGGAATAAACTATAAATTTTACAGTTAACTTTAGGTGATAATTAGATCTCATTTTTATACATAATCCTATCAGAACTTCTGATATCTGAGGAGCAATGACTTAGTTTATCACATGCTCTCGGGAAAGATTTCACACACTCTAGGTTATTTAAGACTTAATCACCATATTTACAATACAGAAATGTTGTGTCTTTTTGGATCAGTTGTAGTGTTCTTCCTGGAATACATTCTCATATTACAATAACCCATTATTCTTCAAGAGTGAATAGAGTTTGTTAAAGTACCAGTGAGATCAATGATGAAGCTTATTAGCTCACAGAGAAGATGAAACAATTTGAAAATATAAGTTCTAAAATCTTTCTTTAGGTTTGATTCCAGTGGTCACAATTCTGCACTTCTGCTTCTTCACTGTAATTGTAGCCAAGTTGTGGTGTGACTGAATGAGCGATGGATGAATCTCTACATATAACACCCTCTGAGAGCCGTGTGCCGCATTAACTTCTCTTTTGCTCTGACTTGCTCTTCCACAATTTTAAGATTTGTATATTACATATTATAAATATGGTGATTAAGTCTTAAATAACATAGAGTATATAAATCTTTCCCTAGAGCATGTGTTAAACTAAATCATTACTCCTCAGATGTCAGAAGTTCTGTTAGAGAGTTAAGTATGGTGCATCTCTTCTTCACAGCCCGGTATTATGGGATCTTTCTGGGTTGGTTTTTTTTTTTTTTTTTTTTTTTTTTTTTCCTATCTTTCACTTATCTCTAACTGGAGTTTGTAATGGCAAACCCTAGGCTAAACTTCAGCCAATTAAGAGAGGGAAGGAGACGTGGAGTCTGTGTGATTCTGCTATTTGGATTTTGAATTCCCTGCAACTACATTCCCTAGGGTAGTTATAGAACTTCCAGAAATGCAGAGTGGTGGGGAAGTGTGAAAGCCTGACTAAGGATCCTGGTGCTCTGAGCTTGTTTTTATATGATTCTGGCTGCTTCACTCCTCTTTTCCATTTACCCCTTTAACCTTTAACCACAGTTACTAAAATCATCTATTTCCTTGAAATTCTTTAAGTAATCCACCAAAAGTTTGCACCTATGCGATTTTCTTTTTTGTCGAAAGAGTAGGGATAAAGTACATTGTCAGTTCTCACTAAATGTTTCATCAGTGTCATTACTTAATATTCATTTAATTAATATTCATTATACATCAATTCATAATTGTCATCATAGTAATGATAGGCAAAAAGAAACCTTACGTTTCCCCATATTTTGAAAATCTAACTCAGACTCAATTCATAAGGGATAACTCAGATAGCTCCTTTTATTTATGTAGTGTAAAAAATGTATAGAATTAAATGATATTGTTCCCAGTCAAGTACTACAATGCTATATTGTTTATGAGATACTGTAAATTTTTATTATTTTTCATTTGACGTATTTTTATGTACACAGACTTTAAAGAACAGAGTGTGGGAAAGAGAGACAGGAAAATACTCATTACTGCACTTAAATGAATCTGGTTTTATGCTGATTTGGTCCATATTATGTGGAATATGTATATCTATATTCAGGGTATCATCAAGAAAAAAGGTCATGTTTTGTGATCATTTATATTTTCTCTACCCAAATAAAAATGGTAAAGTTAAATTTTTGATTTTCTATTTTTAATAAACCTCTAAAAATATTCCTACAAGTTGCTGTGATATTTCCTATCTAAAATATAGATGTTCATAGAGCAAGTGATAACTTTTTAAAATTTGTGCTGTCAGTTTTGTCATGGTTTTTAGAAAAGCCAAAACAAAAGGCCAGTAATGTAAGTTACAAGTCCAGTGAAAAAAAATATTCTGTTGAGAATCTGAAATATTTCCTTGCACCTGAGCTTTTGTAAAACAAAATTAAAAATAATAAAAATTAAAAATTTTAAACAGATTTAAGCAAAACATATGAATATTCCTCTGATTCAGAAGTATAGGTATAAAACTATATATTAAGTACCAAATTAGTTATTGCACAAGTTATTCTAGATGATAAACAATATAGCTTATTTAAATATAAAATATGCAGCAAAATAAAATATTGTAAATTCATATAGAAAGTGAAAATTTAAAAATTCCTGTCACAAAACCATAAAAATATGACAGTAGCAGTTTGCATTTTCCCCTTAAGTTTTGTAGTAGTTTAGCAAAAATAATAGAAAAAAAGTTTGATAATGCCCTTCTAGAGGTTTCTTTGTTGTTGTATTTTTGTTACTGAAAGCTAGGATTGATTGCTTTAATATGATATTGTGTAATCTTCTCAACAATATTCCAGTAAGAATGTATTAGAGTTATATGAAAATTATAAGTAACCAAGAAATATAAAAAATGAGGTTTTTTTTTTCTATCAAATGAAGCAAATATTTAAATGAGAACAACATCCAGTGTTGGCAAAAACGTAAAAAGTTGACTACTTTTGCTAAATTCTAGTAAAACTAAATTGTCACAGAATAAAGCTTCTACAAACAAGATTCTGTTTGTACCCTTCAAAGGCAATTTTTTTTTTTTTTTTTTACAGGAGTCGAACTCAGGACCTTGCCCTTGCCAGGCAGGCGGTTATGCCACTTACCTATATCCCTGGCCCGGGAAATTGGGATAGTGGCAGGGAAAATATCTAGGTAGAACTAAATGATTTATGTCATTCGGATCTGCTAAATCTTACTTGTTACACGCAATCTAAACTAGATTCTATAACCCCTCTCTAGATATTTGATAGATGCCTCCCTACAAAAGTAACCTGTGATTTCAATGATTCTTGATGAAACAGTGATCATATAGCGTTTATGTATGTGCCGTCTTCCATTTTACTGTTAGGTATAGTTTGTTTATTTTGCATTTTTTGCTTGAAGCCTGAGGAAAAATTCATTTGTTTAAAAGTTGGTTCAGTTTTCTATATAATACAGTGATGTCTATCTTGATCCTGTCTTTTTTTTTCTTGTTCAAGTTCTGTTTCCCCACACATGAAAAAATGCTGGTTGCACTGAAGCCTTCTTGTTGACTTCTTGCTGTCCAATTTAGATGGTGAAATCCCTCACTTTGAATTCTATTGCTAATACTGCCTAGAACTTTGGTCTTTTTGGCCACATATGCCCAAAGAGTTAAAACACTGGAGGGATATGGCTATATACCAATATTATTCGCATTATTACACTACTCTTCATTCATCCTCACTATGAATATTTCCAAATTAGTTTGTTTGGTTGCCACTCCCTAAATAGCTGCAAATCGCTCAATACCTCTAATCTCCCAGGGTTTTTTCCTTTTGTATTTCTTGTTTTCTCTGTTCTAAAGCTCTTTATTTCTCTCCTTTCAAGACCTGTATCACACCTTTAAATATATATCAATTCCTCAGTTTACTAAAGAAAAAGTGCAGACAAGTTACGATGTGCTGAACAGCACCCTGGTCTGAGTCCAGTGGGCCAAAGTCACTTTTACACTCCACTATGTGTTATAGGTTCCCTATTAATGGAAGAGCTATTCTTTCTTGCGTGCAATGCGATTTCCTGTGTTTTCTCATGGGTTGGATTCTTTTTTTTTTTTTTTTTTTTTGGTACCGGGAATCAAACTCAGGACCTTGCGTTTGCCAGGCAGGCATTTGTGCTGCTGAGCTATATCCCCAGCCCATCTCATGAGTTGGATTCTTGCCTGCCTCTTCACATAGCCATAAAATCATTTAGGTGTGGACAAGCTTTCACTGTGGGAAACTCTTCTCCCTCTGTCTACTCAACCCACCTTAATCTAACTTTTATCTACAGTAATTCATCCAAGTCTGCTCTTGCCATTCTTGCTCAATCCAACTGCCTTGTCTTATGTTGGATTCCAAGGAGAGGAGTTGAGGCATGGATTTAGCTTTGTGAGACTGGGAAGACAGGAAAGGCTCTTCAGAACCAATGTTTAGGGAATGGAGAGAGAAGCAGAAAAAGGAATGAACAAAGGCTGAACATGAAAATAGTCATAAAAATAGTTTAGTCTTGGCCTGAAACATGACGGGCTTTGATTCAAAAATCATACCACAGGACTCTTCTTAACTTGAGCCAGGGACCTGCCTTGTATAATTCATCCCAGCACATCTTTGAACATGACCCCTCAGAATAGTAGGCATTCCTAGATGATACTGCTTCTGAGAGCACAGGCGATATCTTTGGAAAATAAGCATAGCTGTGAGCTCTCAGTAGAAGCTCTCCATATCTGTCAGAGCAGCTGTTGTGGCAAACTAGCAGAGAATCTGCTCTGAGCTATCAGCAGGATATACTGAAGACCCTTTCCAAAGTCTGATTTTGTTTTATTTACTTTTATTAGTTTAACAATTCTTTGCAGTTTTTGACATTGTCTGAATGCTCTCCTTTCATAGGCGTATGATTGATATAGAACGTTTAAATTTTGAAAAAATTTACAGTAAAAGACTCAACACTATTCATTCCCCTGAAAATACTCTCCCTTGCTTTGAATACATTCCTCCACTGTTCTCACCACTTCCGGGAGCAGTTCAGGCAGTCCTTTTAGTGTGAGTGTGTTTAGTGTGAGTGTGTTTTAGTGTGAGTGTTTAGTGTGAGTGTTTAGTGGTGCCACCTCAGCTGTCTCAGTGTCCCTAACCATTTGAAAATGTTTACTTTTCGTAGTCATTTTGGCTTCAGGAAATAGTCAGATGTTGTGTGAAGCCAGATCCGAAGCATGAGACGGATAAGGCCACACCATAGTGTTTTCATGAGCCTGTCTTTCTATTGGTGGCACTTGGCTGCAGTACTTTTCTCAGACCTAGGGAAGATACAGCATGCACTTCCAGAACTGCTTGAGGAAGTAGAAAGAGTGATGGAATAAATGTGCTTGAAGTAGGGGGGATGTCTAAGGGGCTTAATAACAATACATCGTTTATTGTAATACTTTTTAAATTCAAACATCCACCATATATTTTGGTCACTTCCTATGTTCCATAAAGTTCATCCGCTATATTTCGTCTAGATTTTAGTTTTCCTCTCCAGACGTGCTCTATCAGTGTTGTTAGATCCCTGGCTTCAGCCCACTCTGAAATATATTTTAGGCATCCATTTTCCATTCTAAATGGTTTTCCTAAATTATCTCATCCAATTTAAGGACTTCAACTAACACTTCTGAATCTCTCTATGAGACTTTTTCTCCTTATATCCATCTACAACTAAATGGTCTGTTTCATTCTATGAATTTTTCCTCGATTCCCACAGGACCCCACAGTTGAGACAGGAAGATCTGAACTTACAAGATGTCCTGTGAAACTGTGCTTTGTGACTCCTGAAGGCACTACCATAATTACCACCACCTATATCAAGGGACTGACCTCTTTATCAATACTTTTTAGTTCTGACAGAGACTAGATGCTTAACCAATATTTCCTGAGTGAATGGATAACCTCTGCCAGTCCTTTCAACTTCCATCAGTTATCAGTCTTTGCTTGAGGCAAGAAGAAAAGTTACTAATGGCATAAATATTGACTAAAAGGTAGTCACTGATAATTCATAATTGAACCTTATAGCTCCAAACTCATAAACTGTAATTGGAAGCAAATGATGAAATGCTATCACTACAGGTGAAACAAGCCTCGCACTTGGTTTCTAAGGTGGCACTTGAAGCATTTAGTTATGAAATTTTGATACTTGTGATATATTTTTCATATATATGTAAAATATTAAATTGGTAATCTTGTGAAATGCCTCACTTCCAAAATAAAGTGATACTGCAGATAGAGATTGTAAGGGAAATATTTTCAGAATTCTAAGAAGAATCAAAATATTTTCATCTAATAATAAATCATATTCAAAATTAGATTTTAAAAACATAGCTAAAGCAATACAGTATTTTATTTAAAATATCATCAATATCCACTGTCAGTATAGCTTAACAATGAAAATTGTTCTTTATTCCAGAATGGGATTTTTAAAATATTCATGTTGTATTGTTTATAATTTGTGGCTTTGTTGGCAATAATTACCCTTAATCAATATATCCATTTAGTGAATATGACTCGAATATAGCATTTTTAACAAGTAAATATGGTTGCATATCTTTATTAATGAAATTCTAACAAACTTTTACATTAAAAATAAAGCAAACTTGTATGATGCCATCTACCTGCTTCTTTAGAAAGATTGGCCTATTATTTCCAATATTTTTAGTCTGCAATTAGATGGGTCTAATATCTGAGTGGAACGTTATGCTAGAACATAAATAAAAAATGCATACAGAATTTTAAACATATATACATATATCATACCCCCCCACGCACATATGTATATATATCATGCTATAGCATTCAAGATTCTTGTTTGAAAAGTGATTAAATATGGTAAAAATTTGCTCTTAAACAACATATGAGCATAAAAATTTATATATGACTTAATTCATCTTATTTCTCATGCAACATTTCCTTTATGAAGTAGTACATATCTATTTGTAACTGTGAATAACAAATTCTGAGTGTCAGAACCAAGTTTCAGCAAACATATATCTAAATCTCAGTAAAAGTCTAAGGAAGATATGATATCATTGGACATTTGAAAAAATATGTATAGAATCTCAATTTATTGCATATAGCTGCTTAGAATCTTTATGGCAAAACATATCATCTTCATTAATACTAATTATTCCCTGATAAGGATCATTTATTTAACTATTGAATATGCATTTATTGAATATGCCTACATGAGACAGGTTCTATAGAAACAAAGATAAAAAGATGTAGACATAATGCTTCTGTATGAACCAGCTTCTTCTTTCGGGATGTGCCTCACATGACCTCCACTTTCTGAAGGCATGTACTATTTTTCACGGAGTTTTATATAGTCTGAATGTGATATATTGTGCATCCTTTTAAAAGAGGGTATTTTAGGTGTATGAAATGTTCTGCTTAGAGAAAATATACTATAGAAATAAATTGAGCCAATTTAAGTAATTCAGACATTTTATTAAAGAAAAACATCACCTTTGTAATACTGGACTTTTCCAAGAATTACTCTAAGCTGTATCTAAAGAAGTATGTCAGTTTTGTAATATAAAAATATGGGATTGATAAATGATGGCTTATAGACTTTTTTGTCCACTCAATATATTCTATATCACAGTGACCTCTATAGAATTATCAGAAAATAATGGTACCTCTAGGGTCTTACTGAATTCTTAAAGATTTTGCAGACACCACGCACTATGAACTTTCAAATACAGTAACACACATCGATGCATTTATTCAGAGTTCCTAGTACGCTGATGTACATCTCATTATATGGCGAAGTTCCTATTTGAGTTAAATGGGCTTAAATATAAACTATGCATGCAGATCTCAAGTGATAGTCTCTTAATAGATGTCAGATACTCTTTATTGCTACCCTCTTTTATTTCAGTAACATTTTAATTAATTCACACTGATTGAATAAGTGTACATTGAGACTTGTTTCCTAATGAGAGCGCATTTAGTGGAAAGGTTCTGCATCATTCTGATATCCTGTGGGTAATTATATTCTAATTACATGGTCAGGGGAAAAGAGTCTATAACAGTACTGATATTGTTCGTTGGACCCAATTAATTACATCCACATAACGAAAGTTCATGATAAGGTTGACTGGCAGTCAGTGTAAAATTGTAACTCAATTGGTTCTTAACCTAATGAGAGTACAGAACTGGATTTTAACCGGGTTAGAAAGTGCTTTGGCTTGAGAGCTGTGGGTAGTTTGAGGAATAAGGATGAGAAAAAAGCCTATGATAATTTGTTTTTTGTTTTTAGTGGAAAGTCTTCACCAAGGATGACAATAAGAAAAGCTAAGATTTAATTCTACATTATCAATATTTTTTAATTATCTTCAGTGTTTCTTCTTTATTCTGAAGAGGAGCAGAGCATAACCTATATAATGATAAATTTCTAGAATTAATTCCTGTTTTGTAGAAAGCATGAACCAACAGAAAGATTTAGAGTTTATTTTTAAGAACATAAAATTTACAGGTAGTAATCTCTTATCCAGATTTGTTCTCAGGTCTAGTCACCATGTACATTAAGACTTTAGCCCAAACAGACTCAAACATTACAATACATGTGCACACTCACAAATTAGTATCTATTAGCTGTTATACATATACACATTCATAAATTCATATCTGTTAATTTTCTATATGTAAAACAAGGATTCTAAAAACCCTAAGATATAAATAGCCAACAATGAAACATGTTTTGGAAATGAAGATTCTAATAATCAGCTCTTTTTCTCATTTCCCTCTTCAATCTCAGTACCGTTTCCTTGCTCAACCTTTGGAAAGAAAGTTATCAAGGATTCTGGAAAACAGCAGTGAGAATCCTATTCTGTTCTTCCTTCCTGCAAGCCCCATCTCTCTTCCCCTCCATTTCTCCTTTACTTTGATCTCTTCTTTCCACTCTTCTCTCATTCTTTCATTAAAAGCCTCACCATAGGTCTTATCATTCACAAAATGTTGTTTCTCATCTCTTCATAAGCAACAAAATTTATTTTTGATAAAGAAATTCTAAGTAGTGCCTTTTGCTGAGTTCTTAAACAGGCAGTGGAAATTAAGGGAGTCTTTTCAATTCTAATGTTACTGAAGCAGTTAAGAATGCATAGACAATGGAAATGCACCATATATTACAAATCATCCAGCAAACACTGAGGGAGGTGCAGTGCAGGGAGATTAAGGCATTTACCTAAAACCACACTGCTTGCAAGTGCAGGAAGCGATCCTTTCTCTACACAATGGCCATATACTGCTCATTTTCATACCTATGCTTCCATCTTCAGCAACTGGTAATGTGAGAACACATTAGGCAGACACACACCGCACACCAGCATTTAACACAAGGGATGTAAAGATAAACAATGGAGGGGCTGGGGATTTAGCTCAGTGGCACAGCACCTGCCTGGTAAGCACAAGGTCGTGAGTTTGATTTCCGGTCCTGTAAACAAACAAAACAAAACTAAAAGAAAAAAAAGATAAACAATAGAGTCAATTAAAGGTAAGCGGAAATGGAGTGAATAAATCTGTCTAAGACTAAGTCTCAGAGACTGAGTGATTTTTTGCAGAATTATTTTATGGAGGTATGAATATACAAATGTACTTCTGGTGAGGGACAACTTAAAATGAGTTGAAGACTACTTTTTTAATCATATTGTCTTATAATGATTTTATGACATTCATTGTTATTCGTTACTGCTGACTTCTGTAATGGAAGAATCAAATAGGCAAGAGAGTAACATTAGGTAGTTTTAATTTTTTAAGTGGTTTTATATGTTTGAGAGGGAGTAAAATAATATCAAGATGTGATATGAAATGAATAGATATCACAAACATATACTAATAAAAAAAAAGTAAAAAATATATGCTAAAATGATTTGGCTAGCTCCAAAAAGATATATTATTAATATTTCCATTGAAAATATTCATTGCCTTTGAAGTTTTCTAACATCATTACACTATGTACACTGCATCTTGGTTGTATTCCCTTTATGGACAAACACATTCAAACACAGTCACACACACAAGAACACACACAGGCACACACTCCCATAGTGGAGCAGGAAGGACTCACATACTCCTCCCACATTCTCTGAAGAAAAGTCTGCTCTATGTATAAATGATTGAATATTTGAGCATAGAATTAGAACGTTCAAGAGCTGGGGATATAGCTCAGTGGCATAAGTGCCTGCCTGGCAAGCGCAAGATTGTGAGCCTGATCCCCGGTACCACAAAAAAAAAAAAAAAGTGGAGTATTCATTAAGCAATTATAATATAAATATAGTGAAATATCCCCTGGTAACAATATTTTCACCATTAAACTTCTTTTACTGCAGATTTAGAAATTTGACAAAAGTGAGAAGTGGTTAGGCAGGAGACCCTGGATGACATTATAATATGCATGACTCCTCAAAGGCTTTTTTGTTACACTTGTGTTTAACTTAGATATGTCCGTGCTTCAGCAGAAGAGAAAATTAACTTATGACTCTTCTGACTGAGGTATGTGCACTCCATTGAAATAAACTTTAATTAAACATTTTTAAAAGGGCAACAGTAGCATAAAATGATCTTCTCCCACCTGTCTTTTACAGTATTAATTGTATTTGTGTGTGTGAATATACATACTTAAGGACCCACAATATACTACAGTTTTAACAAATTATGAAAGTAAAATATAAAAATGGAAATTCTTGGAATCCAAAAATATATTTAGTTTCTATATCCTAGAGATGTCTGACATATTTTATCATCATATATGATGGAAAAACATCTTCACTTCTCCATCTGAGACAGAGGTCCACTTTACAAAGAAAGTTATTTTTTACTCTCATTTTCTCTATATCTGTCATTTATTTTGATACTATAGATAATTAATTATATATGAAGGAAAATTAACTATTTAAGATAGCTTTACTTGGCTACTTTAGGCTTACTACTTCACCAAGTTAGAGTGTTAAATTAATCTATATTGACATGCAAGCTAATTATGTTTGACACACACATATTTGTAATACTCCCTAACATTTTGAAATAAGTTATTTCTAAATCACTTAAAAATGGAAAGTTGGCTAACAAAATTAAGTTTTATGAAAACTGTTTTGTCATACATTCTGTGGCTTAAACAATAGAGCACGGATCAGAAAAGGAATATTCAGTCACTAACTTTATTTTGGGGTGCAAATGAGTAGTCTTTTTGGTTGGTGTTTTCCCAGTCTGAAGGTTGGGGCATCTTGGCTTAGTAGCAGGGTTATGTGAGATTAAGAATGTGAAAACTACTTTTAAAAATACAAATATTCTTTATAAGGCCTAATTTTGTTAATTGTATTTTGGTTTTAAAATAACTGATGACCCTTTTAATGTGAGTACTACGTTCCTATTATATTTTAACTAAGTAAAAGCTCCAATAATCTCTACCTAAAATTTTTCTTCATACTGTGACAATTTAGATTAAATTGTCAATTTAAAATGATTACACATGAGAAAATATGAGGACGAGAAACATTCTAATACTTAAGAATAATAGAACTTTTAAAAATTATTTGCTATTAGATTGAACTTAATAAATGCCTCAAAGGCAAATGCGTCTTTTAAACTCATTATCTGTACTGTGTACTCTATTTAATAATAAAAGATACTGATTAAATACAATCAATCACATTCCTCTGTAGTCACACCTCCCATTTGTTTAAATAAAAATATAAAATTCCTGTGTTAATTCTGATTAAAAATACATTGCATTTAGAATTATAGGCTCATGATAATTTTCTGAAGACTAAAACATTTATTCTGCTCATTCTTGATACTGAAAAACATGTACATAAGAGTAACAGAAGGAATGCAATATCTGAATGTATTTTCTAACATATTGCTACATTTTTTTAAACCTAGGTGCCACGATTTTCTTATTGTAACTCAATTATTGCTCTGACTGTATTTAAATATCCACTGTGACCTCCAAAATTTCTTTCCTGACTTTTATTTACATTTTGGGAGAAGAGGTGCTTGCATTGCCTTGGTTGTTATTCTGGACCACTTGGATAACCATAATCTCACAGTGGAATTTCCAAAGAATTGCTCTCTAAGACACATGTAGAAGGTGCATATATTCTTCGAAGCAAAAATCATCTGCAGTTTAAACTCTGGAGGCTACTTGAGAGGTATTTTCGTTTGATTGCTTGAGAGTCTCTGAGTTTTCTGGTCTGTAGTATAAAATAGGATAAGTATACCTAAGAGAAGGCACTTAATCTGGATTTGAAGGAAAGCACACATTTGTAGATGATGACATAGATGGAAGGTTTGTGTTGATGTCTTGCAGTGTTTATTCAGACCTTATGCTTCAATTTAGAGCTGGAAAAGAAAGTAATTTTGACAAATGGCTTTGAACTACCCCTGAGAGAATCTAGCATAAATATTTTTCTCACTACCCATTGCTTCAGCTCTTATATGGACTGGCTTGTACTAAGAAGTTAGGCATATCATTCAAATGAGAAAGTTTTCAGTGACATCTTTACAAAGCCTATTGTCAATGCATCTTCAAAAAAACTTCAAAAAGAACAATTATTTCTGTGATTCTCCTGTCAATGTGATAATCACTTCTTCGGATTATAAATTTGCAGCTGCAGTAAAGTTATACTATACAGATACATTTTTAAATAGTTGTATTCCTGAAAGCGTTGATTATCTCTCAGGGTGCGAGAGGCAACTTCTCCTTCTCTGTTACTTTTTAAATGCATTGGATTCTTCAGGTCTGTCCCTATCCTGTGCAAATGTGAGGGTGTCTAAAGTTGTAACTACCTCAGCTGTAGTATTCCTTTATTTATTCCTTTGGCTCCTGCTACTTTCCTGAAGTTATAAAGGGTATGGGATTAAAATATCTGTGCTCTGAGACTTTTTGTTCTCATCTTCAGAGCTAACATCTGCCAGGATCCTTTTTCACCCAGCTTGCTTTTGTGGAAGAAAGTGTATACTGTGGCACTCTCTTGTTCAGGAACACACAAATATCTAAGGAGTGTCTGGCTTTTCATCCAACTTTGTTACTCATCTTCATCATGGTTCATACATCTTTGGAGCAGAGATATAGCTCAGTGGCATCAGCACCTGCCTGGCAAGTGCGAGGTCTTGGGTTTGATTTCCAATACAAAAAAAAAAAATCATTGGAAAATTTTATCGAGAATTATGTGTGTGATTTTTCAAATATTCTTGAAAATTTTTCTTTTATGTTCTAATTTCCACAAAATGTGGGCTGTTGGAATTTAATATACTGTTCTCTCTTTTCCTATGCACATGTGAACACACGTGCACACACACACACACACACACACACACACACACGCATCCTTTCCAGTGTGACTCAGAAAGAGGGTGATAATGGTAGATAATTGAAGATATACAGTCATGAAAATGGTGGTCAGTGTATTTCACCACTTCTTTTAAAATTGCTCTCAAATTAAAATCTTATTACTTATCTAATTATGTTTTATTTTTACTGATACTAATGGACATTTTTTTCTCATTTCCAGGGTATAATGAAATAAAGTCAATACCATGCATTATGATTATATCCAAAAGAAACTTACTATTTTAGGAGCGACTGGGAGTTAGATTGGAAAACAGAATAGTAGAAAGAATAAAAGGAAACCTTAAAATTTAGTGGGAAGTGGGTATGAAGGATAAATGGAACTGGAAAATGAATTCTGCCAAAATACAAATGTAACGAATGCAGGCTGCAGAGAGCTGTGTAAGTTAGCCAGGAATGTTTATCAGTACACTTTGAACAGAAGAAATTGTATTTTGGATAAATAATTTCACAACCAAACCTACTTAGCATTAGAGGATTTCTTATTAAGTGAAATTACATTCATTTATTTAGCCCATAGAACATATTAGAGCAAGGAAATGTATTTTAAATTATTCGTTTATTTTAAAAATTATACTGATGTAACAGACTTCGTTGCTATTTTGTTTTCAGCTTGACATTTGGTTTTTCAGATTTAATATGAACTTCTCTTTTTCAGCAGAATCTGCCCACTTCAGGAGTTTCAGTTCCTGAGGTGCGTAAGCAAAACAAACAAACAAAAGTTTTCACACTTGCAATGGTAGTTCATTAAACACATATTGTCATTATAAATGTGTTGTACTATATGATTGACATACGAATATTAATTTTACATCTTTTCCATGTTCTGATATTTATAACTTAATTTCTTTAGATCTTCAGTAATGAGACAGACTTCACACTTTCAAATCTAAATTTATTATAAAAATTAGAAACACAAAAATTATGTAACAAAATTTATGCAGAGAAAACTACAGGTTAATTTGCAAAGAGTTTTGATCAGTGTATAGCATAGAATCATTCCTATTTTTATGTTAAAATATAAATATATTGTAGGCAAATTCAAAAGAAGTCAATCCCTTAGAGTTTCAAAATGTAGATATTAATAATAGTTTGTGGAGAAAATCTTGCTCATTCTGAGGTGTCTGTTACTTTAAAAAGAGTACATCTACATTAATCATATAGTACATCATATTGCATGAAAAGTCATTGAAATAAAATATAGTCACAGAATAAATTTCTCCCATTTTGAAAATAAATATAAGCTTTGTCATAACACTTAGTTTTAGTAAGATGCTTGCTTTACCTCTGCATTAGTGAAGCAAATCCTGCACAGTGTTCTGTAACAATATTTTTTATTCGGTTGTTATTATCTCTCTAAGAAATACCCAAATACTACTGTTTGCCGTAGACTTGAATCTGCCTTTTTGCAAAAATATTTTTATTTGTATACCTCAGAAACAGATGAACTTAATTACCAGATGACATAATTTGCACAAAGTAAAATATTCTCCTCTCCCCATAAAGGACTAGTTTTCTAATCAGTATAGATTGTGTGAATAAATTACAAATAAATTTCTTTTTTTGTGTGTTCTTTAAATGAGTTGATACTATTCTGATTATAAAATAAATTTTTAAAACTATGTGGTAAAATATAGGAAAGGTGATTATTTATTTAATTATTTAAGTGTGCAATGAGCTTTGTTCGTATCACCAACCTCTTGACTATTTTTGCTCCTGTTCTCAGCCCATCATGTGAAGAGCCATTGGTTTTGACAAATAAATTTCTCCCTTCAGCTTTGATGCTCTCCAAACGTCTCCCATATTTAACTGTATAATTTCATTAAGATTGAAGAAATACCAGAATTGCTATTTGTGCATTTATTATGCTTTAAACCATGCTTTACTGATATAAAATTTTCAAAAGTGCCTCTATGTTACTTATTTTCTGGCAAGATATATTGATTTACATTAATTCAGCATTTCTACTATTCCTCAAAATCACTATGTCAGTTTTTTACATATATTGCTCAAAATTTTCTTAAACCCAGGTGTGTATATATGCATGATAAGAGTGTGTGAATGCACCTATACACCCTCTCAAGCTGGGAAACTTACATTCCATCATCAGGAACAGTTACCCTATGCTTAATTGTAATGAGGCTAAAATATCTGTGGGCAAACATAGAAATATATATAAAGAGGTTAAACCTTAGTTTAGAGTATGTAAATGCGTGATCCTCAGCTTCCCATCTAGTATAAGCTCAAGGGCTTTTCTGTGAAGCATCTTCTCTAGTTGAATGTGGTACATCACCTTTCTAGTCTTCTCACCGTGATGCTCAGACTCAAGTTTTTCAAGTATAATAAAATCTCCAGGACATCTGAGAACCAGTTACAATACAAAAAACTGTGAAGCAATTGAGTGTAACAATAAACTTTACTTTTCTGTTAATTGTGAAATCATATTTGTGCCTAAACTTGAATGAGCACACACATATGTATAGTTTTTTTAAATCATTGTCTCTTTCCAAAGTACAAATTATTTTTGTTACAATTAATCTTTCATTACATACTCATAATTAAACAGTATCATAATTAAATGACACAGATACCCTAGCAAATGGAACTGGCAGAAACAGATTAAGGGCTACCCAGAAATCACTACATTGAACACTTCGCTGAACCCATAGGGATGAGCATGGGTATCTCACACAAGAAAGCTGCCTCCTCCCTTTTAAAATCCTGTTACTCTCACTCACAGTCAGTGCTCTTTACAATGCTATGTGTGACTAGAGTTGAAGGGGGTCTACAAAGTCTGCCTCCATGTATAATTAAATATATGCAATTATATATATATATAATATACACACAACATATATTATTTTGGAATTGTGCTGCCATATACTGGGACACAACCAAAATTAAGTTACAGTTTTGACATAGACTCATTCTTAAATTTCATCCTCTCCAACCAGGTTGTCTTTCACAGAAATTTGGTAGCCTTTGCACAAAATAAAATTATCCTACGTGAAAATATGCCTATCATGTGTGATGAAAGAATCAGAACATATGGGTAACATCACATAATGTGTGTATGCGTTAGTAAATGAGTAGCACTGCCAGGTTTTTTAGGGCAAGGCTTCATTTTGGTTTGCTTTGTTGCTTTTTATCTTCCAAGGACAGGATCAATAGCAACACAAGCCTAACTCTAACTTTCGGGGAGGAGTGGACAAAGTAAATGAAGAACTTTTTTACAGCATTTGGGCCAAGGATGTAGCTTAGTGGCACAAGTCTCTGCCTGGCAAGGACAAGGATCTCGGTTTGATTCTCTGTACCAATCAGTCAATCAATCACACATTTGTCATTTAGTTCTACAACCTGGTACTAACTGATGAATTTATTGATAAAATACAATAAACATTTATGTTTTAAAAATTACTACCATTGGCTGAGTACCTATTTCATGCCAGTGCTGTTATCTACATTTTCCCAATTAGTTCTTACCCCAAACTTCTCATGTGATAGGTGAAACAGATAGTGACTGAAAGATAGTAAATAATTAGCCCAAATTTACAAAGTAGGAAAACACCATTTATTTTGTGATTTGAATTCTAAGCCCATATTTTTGCCTCCACTCCAAGTTATTTCTT
The DNA here is from genome assembly GCF_000276665.1 of Chinchilla lanigera. Classification (NCBI taxonomy): domain Eukaryota; kingdom Metazoa; phylum Chordata; class Mammalia; order Rodentia; family Chinchillidae; genus Chinchilla; species Chinchilla lanigera. Next base: position 18,082,960 of record NW_004955410.1, on the reverse strand, counting down.
TTTGTTTTAATAAATACCTATTTAAAGTTTTTAAAAATGGAAATCAATAGTCTTACTATTATATCCCTTACTATACTTATGTGATGTATATTTAAAATATTTTTATAGTGAAGGCTACTTATCTAGTTAGCAATTTTGCTGCAACTTCCATGTTTCAGAGCTTTTGTCCTTTCCAAATTAAATTGTTTCCTGTAGGCAGTAAAATGTTCAAATCTGCAATTAAGTGCACGCTAATTAAGTGTACACCAAGTTGGTGTCTCAGAGTTCTTAACTTTCATGAGCTGCAGAGAATATTGAGGAGAGACCCTAAATGCTATGGCCATGCATGCGATACCTTGGTTAAGAGTCTGCACTTTCCTGGAGATTCTTGCAATCATGGTCAAGTGGCAGAAAGGCCTATACTTTCGCCCAGACTGACTGTGTGGTGGCTGAGAGAACAAGTTCCAGGATTCAAATGACAGATGCTGTTGGCAGCAAAGACTCGCTTATGTAGCTCTGTCCCATTCCAAGTGCTTTACTGCTGTCTGTCTGTCATGCTGAGATTGGACAAAAAAGGAGAAAATCCTATGGCTGTGGTAATCATCACTTGCTGCTTGTAGTTTTCCAGTGGTCGATAGCAGCAGGCTTAAGTATTGTGGTAAACAACTGCTCAGAGAAAGCGGTTTTCACCGGTGTACAAAACTCTACCTCTGAGAATCAGCATGGTGTAGAAAAAGATTTTTTTTAGAACATATATTTAAAGTAAGGCCTTTTTTCATTTCGTTTATTTCATCTTTCTGTTTTCTGTGAATGGTCTCTCTGGCTTTTCTTCTCTGTTTATTATGATGATTATGCTTTTGGAATTCTAATACAATACATTCCCCAGTTAAGATCTGTTGTGCTACTTGTAGAATCCAGGGATCACAAAACATTGCATTCTGTGTTTAAAATGTCTGCGTAGCAAACAAAAATGGCTGATATTTGAAAATGCTCAAATATCAATAAGTACATTTTATATTTTGTAGTTAAATGTTTCATATTCTTTCATGATTCTTTTACTTGCAGTAGTTTCTTTCAGTGTTTGAATAATTTCTATTGATTAAAGCAACAATTTTCCAACTCTTTATATCTAGGATAATTTATCTGGCAGAAGGAAATTTCCCTTAATTATAACAATGTAATTTATTTGGTGGTTTAGAGCCCAAAATTTAAAAAAGAAACTGAAGGTTAAATGGTGAATATCGCCCCTATTATTCACAGAACAATTTTATCCTGAACGATGATGTAAAATAAGGTTGAAGATTTTTCTTCTCAAACTTTTTAATAACTTTCACATTGGGAATTAACTCTTTCAAGTATCATAATAGAGTTTCACCAGTCAGGGTAAATTAACCACACAAACAAGCTAGTGAAATTGTTGAGGATAGCAGATTTCTCAAAGATGACAAATGAATTACTTACTTGTCTTCTTTATTCCTGATATGAAAAAAATGTAGTAAATATTTCCCTTAATGGGTATATGACACCATACCTAACTATCCTCCTGTTGGTATATGTAGGTTAAATAAAATATAATGAATATCTCAGGTGTGTTTATATTCAAATTGGAAATAAACACAAAACAAGTGAGTATAGTAATAAGAAAACTCTGGAAAAATTAAATTATTATGACTCTTTCCTGTTTTTAAGTTTTCAGCTTTGATTATTTCCAGAAATACTACCTGTCGGCATTTTTCTCCAAAACAAAGAAATCAGTTGGTTACTTTGACATATGCGTTTGTTTAAATGAATGTTGACTGTTTTAGAAATAGCTAGAATATGTGACAAAATATACATAAAACTTTATACGTTGAGCTTTTTAAAATTAATTTACTAAATATATTTTTCTCATATATGTTATGATGAAGTACAATAAATGCTTAATTCACGTTTGAAAATATTATGGTTAAGGCCACACTGCCACTAATCCTCGGAATACTCCCCCCCCGCCGCCGACATCACACACTTGTCCCATCATTCGTCACCTTCTGCAGCAATTCTGGGGCCCTTTGCTGTGAGTACCCTTAGTTGTGCCCTTGTGCCTTCCTCTATGTCTCAAATATGTTTAAAATATTAATCTTCCATGATTATTCTACATTTCAAACGTAAATCTCATCAATCTAAAATTCACTTTAGGATTTAAAAAATTTGTGTTGTTTTTATGGTTGTGTACTGTGAGGCTTTTATTTAGTCTTCCCCTAGTTTGGTCGGAAGGATACATCCATGAAAGGGCAAGAAACCTGTTATCAGCTGGTGTCTCTTGTAGCTGGAAGTTCTTACCACACAGAAATTGCCTAACTCTATGTGTGGTCAAGAATACATTAAGGCTAAAAAGACTTAGTTGCCTTTTCTAAATATACGTTTATACAATATGTTGTAAATTTTAGTATTTCTTATATACATAATTAGATACAAAGACCTAGATCCAATGTGATTAACTAAATTACATTTTAAGTCTTCTAACCTAAGCATTTTAGTAATACAATGCTAAATAATAATTAATAGACAACATGCCAGAATAATTGCATTAAAGTGTATCTTTCCTACTGTACACTTTTATCAGTGTATTGATCTCCTATTTTATATACTGATATTAAAGAATGATGGCTTAAACTATTTCTGCACTTACCAACAGTATTGTATTTTTTAACTCAACACCAGCTGGGCATTTTTAAAGATAAGCAGTAAGCCTTGCTTCTTTGATCATAGGCCTAATGCAACTAGTGAAATTTTTCATGTTTATACATTTGGAAATAAATAAATAGTTTGCATAATGGTAGAATAAATGAGCACCCAAGTAGGGAACCTAATTTTATACTTTTCATAATAATTTTCATTTATCAAGTACAGGCTGTAATACCAACAAAATATTAAGGACTTTATGGATTTTTTTTTTACTTGTACTATACCTTACACAAATTTCAGAAACAAATTACTTTATTTCTATTTTGCTTTAAGAGTAAAGTCTCTAGGTTACATAATATTTATGTAGCACAAATGTGACTCACTTCAGGTTTGCGGCTTTCATATCCCATCCTAAAATTCACTTATATGTGTTGCTTTCTTTAAAGGATCAATATTTTTGCCAGAAATTATGCTTATGTAAAAATACATCAGATTCTAAAGAATTTTAACATCAGGAATAATATTACACCACTCATGTTTCAGCCACATACATAAGTTATCCAGTGCTTTTTGGGCCATGAAAAAACAAAATTAGCTACAATGATTAACATTTACTTTGCTCAAAAATTTCTTATCCAACTAGCCCTCATATATCTGAAAATTTTCTATCTTAAAGCTAGTTAAAAGATCCTCTTAGATTACATTAATTTGAAGTGATAGTCTAACAACAAATAAGACTAAACATTCTGAATAAGTGTCAGGAATCATGTTGCATAAAACACTTAAGTACCTGTGACTTAATCATCAGTCAGCAACATTTTTCAGGTGAATCCTAGTTGTAGTCCAAGAATCCTAAACACAGTGCATTAAGCACTTCTGAAAAATGGACTCATGAATGTGAAGTTTCATTCCTTCATTTATTAATACTGACTTTACTCAAGCTCCGATTTAGGAAAGTCCTTTCTTTTATGGAACTTCAAATAAAACAGGGAAGAGTGGCATTAAAGAGATCAAATAACATTTCAGGTTACAATAATTGTTTTTTAAAAGAGAATAAAGAATAGAGAAACCTTTCTGAATTTGACTAGAGACCTGATGTCAGGACCAAGCCCAACAAATATACAGGGGCTAATTTCCCAGCAGAATGCAGAATGACCTCAAAAACCCGGAGCTAAGAACAAAATTATGATCAAGAAGTAGTGAAGAGGCCCTCGGAACCGGAATGGAGTACAAAGGGATGCTTGTGCCATTCTGTTGCAAATTGACAGCAGTGAGATAAAGAAAGAGACGGATCCCATGGGAGGAGGTCACAATAATCCGGGCAAAAAGACAACAATGCTCAGTGAAGCCATGAAGTCATGGAGTTGGTGAATAGTGATCCTAGCCCTGATAGGTCTTTTAGACACTCAAGTGAAAAGATAGAAAAGGCATTTGTTGTCTTCATTAACTGAACTTCAAAGCTGAGGTGTGAACAGGAATTATGTATGTAGAAGTGTCTGTGTCACTTTCCTTGTTGCTGAGACACAGTAACTGACTTCCACAATTCCAAAGAGAAGAGATTTAGTTGGGTCTGCATTTTCAGAGGATTCAGTCCATAGCTGTTTGGCTCCAAGACGGGAAGGGCATGGTAGAAGGATCTGGGGGGAAATCTGCTCAGATCACAGTGGGCAGGAAGCAGAGAGAGAAGGGAGGAGCCTGGGATGGAGCTGCACCCTTCCAGGGCACGCCTGAAAAGACCCATCTCTAATCAGACCACACTGCTATCAGCACACTCAGTGGCTGAGCTCCTTAGGGGATGAATCCGCTGATGAGAATAGTGTGCTGTGATCCAGCCACCTTCCCAAACCACCATCCCCGAGTGCATGAGAGCATTGGAGGGCACTGTAGATCTGGGCCATAACAGAAGAAAACTTTAAAAAAATTGAAATTGATGACTGGGCAGGTGAAGTTGGAGGAAGTAAGAGTGGATGAGAGTTTTGTCTAAGGAAGAAGACACATCTTAGAGATTGCAAACCTGGAGAAGGAAGGCACAAAAGAGGCCATGAGGAAGCAGCAGGCGAAGTGAGAAGAGAGTGAAGAGAAAGACATTTTTACTTTTAAAAGTAATGGTTGAGAGACAGGCCAGGTATTAAATATGGCACAGAAAAGGAATACGGAGATTTCAATAAAAGCAGGTGATAAAGTTGATTGGGTTGGATTGAAGGAGTGAATAGAGAGAAAATAGAAAACAGAAGCAGACAACCTCTAACCCCCCCCCCACACACACGCAAACACACATATATCTGAGGTAAAAGAATTAGCTGCAGGTGAATGTGAGTTTTTTTCTCTATGCCATCTCTGATGTAAATGGTAGCTTCAGAATCCATCAGACAATTGGAATTCATTTTCAATATGCAGGTACTTCTAAGCATGATGCTTAGTACTACCCAAATAGGTAAATTTTGATTCTATTTTATGTATCTGACCCATTGTTTACAAAAATAAACAATTTTAGTGATCCCTAATAACTTTCCATAAAGAATTGTGATTGGGCACGTAGGGGTAATCATACTTTGGCTTTCATTCACATCGTGTAATTGACACTGTGGTCACTCAGCTATCATCTGCATTGAGCCACGGAAAGCTACAGTTCTTTAGGCACCACAAATAGGAAGTTGGACACAGTTTGTAGCAAGGAAACTCTTACTATTCATTTCCCCTTTTAGAAAAACCATTTTCTTGTATCACTGGTAAGTTTTCATATTTAGTAAACATTTTTGAAAAGGTTATTTTTATTACAGGAAAGACAGGCAACGGTGAAAAAGGAAAAGAGCGCCTCACAGCCGCCGAACAAAGTGACCAGCAGGAACTCAATGCAGAGAGCCAACTCTGTGACCGTGGACGGACAGGGCCTGCAGGTGTGGCTGGGGGACCTTCATTAGAATGTCTTCTGTAGTTGTTACTTTCGGCTCTGAGAAGGGCGTGTGTTCAATTATCAGCACGTGTATGTAACATTTTTATTAGCTCCCTAGGCCACTTTGGGAACATTCTTATTAATTTATCAAGATGTCAGGATTATGGTTGATTGACAGAATGACATTCTGGTTAGATTCATCATTTATGATGTTATCTCCACTTAAACTGAAGTTGGCAAGATGTTTTTTGTCAATCTGAAAGTTTTTGCAAATTACTACTAAATATCCATGCTTATAAACATTTGTGTTGATTGTTAATGCTCTATTTCTCTCCATGTAGTTAGACACACAGACACACACATACACATTTGTAAGGTATAATTGTGAAAAGATATTTTCATTGTTAAATTGTGTCTCAAAAAAGAAGGAAATGAAATCTATTTGTGTGGATATTTTTACTATAAAAATCATTAAAATAAAGAATTCCTTCAAATTTATCCAAATCTTTAAAAGTTTTACATAAAATACAAGCCCAATCTATGTTTCTAGTCTAACAGATTCAAGTACTTGAAAAGCATTAAGTGCATTTGAAGCATATAAATTACTCTGATGAACTCTGACATCAAAATGACTTTTTTCATCTACATTTTAAGGTAATTTATAGAATAAATGTAATTTCTCTTTGTCTGTATTTCCAACTCCAAAATGTACACAGTCAAAAAGTTGCATAATCCATAAAATTGTAAAGTTATTTACTTCAATGAATTATTAAACTCAAATGTAAAACATAATTCCAAGTTATAAAATAATCATATTTGAGAGTATATACTTTATTTACTAAAGATTAAATTAGGATGTAATTTTGGGAAATCATGTTTAGCAAATTCATTGAAGGTCTCAAATATGAAATCTATGCAAATTTTAATAGAAAGACCAAATTATGATTATGTGGTCTTATGACATTTTTATTAAAACAACTCAACATTTAAATTTAATGCTCTAATTACCATATTAATTAGTTTAGACTTTTTTAGTCACTCTGACTTTCTGCAATGACATTAATGAAAGGAAATCCAAATGTGAAATCCAGGTGTATTTTACATGTGGCTAGGCACATATTTCTCACCCTGGAAAGAAAGCATGTATAATTTGTCATCATTTTTATTGTTTTCGTAGTATTTTGCTTTTGTCTTCATTTTTTTTGTTGTTGTTATTTTTTTCTCTTTAAAAAAATTGTGCAATTTTTTACTATAGTAAATTGTTAAACATATTAACCTTTCTAATTATCTCAATAAACATGAGTTCAATGCCACCATTACTCTCGCCATTTTCAAAATTATCATATTGGTGTTTGGAAGTTCAGTAGTTTCTCCACATCCACACTGGCTGTCAGAGGTAAAGCACAAAACCGAAGGAGGGAGGTCTGACTCAGAGTTTATGTGTTTTACTCCAACGCGGTCTGCCTCTCTGGGTGTCTGTATATAATTGTTAAATTTAGGACTTCATTTTTTTATCTTCCATGCATTTTATATTGTATCAGGCTTTGAGATAAGAATCATTTTTATCAGAATTTCTGTTTTTTCAGCTGCTTAAGATTTAAGTAATCATATCTCAAGTTTTCCATTTTCAAAACCAAGCTAAAGGATTCTTACAGACTTTTAAAAGCTTGAAACAGACATACCACATTAAAAATCATACACAATTAACCTTCTGTGGATGAATGAATCTTTCTAAACACATAACTCTCATACTTCTCATAATTTTTTTGTCAACAAAAGTTTTTGACAGGATAATTGCAGACATCAGCCCCAAGAAAACAATAGAAAGCAGGTAATACTATACTTTTTATTTATAGTTGTGGAGTTTGAAAAATTTTGTATGGGATGTACAAATGTCTGTTTCATATCTATACATATTTACATAGTTTTAGAGAAAATGAAAAAAGGCAAAAGAATAAATGCCTTGGAATTTATACTTATATAAATATATTTATATTCCAATAAATACTTATATTTATATAAATATATTTATATTCCAATAAATGTATGTTTCATGCAAAATAAAAGAAAAATGTTTCTGTTGTGGCTATCAATTTTAAAATGATAAAATGGATATTCTCTTAATCCAGAAAAGTAAAAATATCTACTGCAAAATTAATTTTCCTATGAGTTTTGAAAATATGTATCCTGAAGGAGCATGGAGTTGCAGTCCAGTTTGCATAAAAGTCAGTGACAGAAGAGATGTACACTCCTTAAAGAAGACTATTAATCATAGCTAAGCACATTCATCTTACTTCTTTCCAGCTAACCAGTATAATGATCAGGATTATTATTTCTAATTAGAGGAAGTAATAGATCATGTATAACCTTAGGATGAGTCTCATTAATTAACCCAAATCCCAGGGGACTTCAAACAGCAGTGGTGAGTCACTCTGTCTCTGTCATCAGCTCCACGGTGGGTTTACACATGAGACATATGACCAAATGTCACTGAAAATATAATTTTTTAACATGCAAGAGATATGAAAGTACAGGTGATTATCTCATGTGTGGACAAATAAGGAAACCTGGAACAGTGCTCCAAACTCTTTTATATTCACGTTACTTTGTACCTAATACTCTGAAATTTCCAAATTACAAAGTCACCGGAGAACTAATGAATCTACTTTGAAATGCTTTACACTCAAGAAGAAAGGGGACCTTCATACCAAGTCCCTAAAATTCTAAATGTCTCTCCTCCCATACAGTTGCTTCTCCCTATCATTTTCTTACTCCTTAGTATTTTATTTCTTAATTGTCAAGATTGTAAACTAAACAAGCACATAGCATACTTAAATGTACAGTACTTCTACACATGCATTTACATTCTCTGATTAATGTGTGTATATGTATGTCCTTTTCTCACTCAGTACTTCAGCCATACTAATTCTTTCATAAAGTTCATCATTATTGTTCTAACTACTTAGGTACACAGTTTCGTTCCATTTTTTTAGCTATTGCATCAGCCTATTGACTGTCTCTCTATACATATGTTAGGTGATACAATATGTAAGAATGGAATGAAGAAAATAATCACAATTCCGAGAGTTCTACCCTCCCAAAACTGAGTGAGACAGACATGAAGGTGCTATTTGGGGACACAGTCAGTGCAGCTGACCTTGTGTGTTCATGGGAAATGAGCAGCTCTAAGCTTTAAGGCAAGGGTGTGTCCAGCAAATTCTAGGAGCAGCACGAGCCCTGTGATCAGAGTAGAATGAATAAGACAGCAAGCAGCAGAGAGTATTTTAGATAAATAACAGAGGCTGGCTGCTATAAATCCCAGAAAGTTTGCATGAGAATTTTGACTTTCAGTGTAAGTGAGACGAAGCGTCACTGGTGGAAGGTTAAACAGAGGAATGACATGGTTAGAATTACGTTTCACAAGGTTAGCTCCAGTGAGATACCTACAGTGTCACAGTTATGTAGGGTTTACATGATGGAGGTTTGTCAGGAAGGAGCTGTAGAGGGGAGAAAGGGTTTGAGAACATAAAAGAATATGTTAAAGTCTTGGATATAGAGTTTGTAAGAAATTGAGGACGCAGGGACATTGGCAATTTGATTGGCCCCAGGCAAGTGAGAGGATGAAATTGCTGTCATCTAGAAGGGCCACATTATATTTTATATCACCATATTTTATAAGCCTGGTTTGTGGCAAGGCGACACGGAAAGGAATAAGTGTTAATTGAAATATCTTCATTCTTCTAAGTGCTTTAATTTACTTCTATTTTTCTAATCCATTTGATTTCTTTCTGCATCGAACTACCCTAAACATATTACTCAATTTTGCATTTTATTTTAAGATACTCTGTAGACTATATTTTAGTGAGACATTTATTTGTTCATAATAATATGCAATTATGTCACAATTGTTATTGAACTTGAATTCATATCTTTCTTACAATGATGCTTTTAGATATTCCAATAAATAAATACCTCTGTAATACATTACTAAATGTATTTTCAAGGCAATTCCAAATATTGAACTCAGTGTGAATTTATATGCAAAGTCACATAAGTGACAAGCCAAATGTTGAGTTTAAAGAAAAAGGAAAATCATCCTAATGAGTATTTGGGTGCAGATCTAATACTTCATTAAAAAAATTTTAAGATTCTCACCTCTGTTTAAAAACAGGAGGTAACAGTATACATTAAGCTCATAATCCACTGAAATGTACGTATGTTATCATTATTTTTTGCCTATAATAAATTTAAGAATCTCCATTTTGTACAAGGAAGAAAAATAAATTGAAAACTAGTCTTTGTGTATAGTACTTTTTGGTGTTTCGTCAATTTAGCTTTTAACAAGAGGGACACACATGAAATGCTAGGAGTACAATGACTTAAATATAATTACCACTTGATACACATTAATTGGCTGAGCACATTTGGCTCAGGCGAAAAGATTCAGAAAGGTACTTCCAAAGTTGCTCTAGCTTGTCATTGTCCCAGCAGACTCAGAGGCAAATGGAGAAAGAAGAATCCTTGTGCTCATTACCAAAAAAAAGTAAAACAGAGGCAGACACCATGATTCGTGTGGATGAGAACTAATTGGATGAGAGTAGAAAAATTAAGAATATTTTACTCAACTTCATTTATGTAATGATTGTTATATTACCCATTGACTATATTCATTAGAAAAAAGAACATTTCATTTCAGTGTTGGAAGGAAATATGTTAATAAAATATTTTTAAATTATTTAAATAAGCCAGAAAGAAGAGCCTGGCATGATGAAATTATTATTTCCAATTGTTTCATTAAGCATTTAATGATACTTTACAGGGAAGGAATAACCCTGCCTTAAGAATTCCTGGAACCTAAGTTCAAAAACAAATTAATGTAAAATAGCTCAGCTTAATACTAGAGGGTTGAATTAGCTACATAATTTTTAGAAAAAGGAAAAGTCTCTCTATTTTTAATTATTTGTGTCAAGGTCTGCTTAGGGTGGTTTATCATAGGTATACATTGTGTAGGGAAACAAATTGGCTTCAGAATCTATCTTGTAACATTGAATTCAAGTAAAATAAAGGTTTTTCCCACCTTATCTAAAACAGTACTGCCCCTATAAGGAAGTGTGTTCCTGTTTGTTGAGCATTTATTTCTCCACTAGACTTAAGCCACTATTAGGTTAAGCCCATGGTTGTTATTCTTCCTCGAGAAAGCAGGAAGCAATGAAAGCAGCTATTAGATATAGTAGCGACACAACTCTTACTCATTAATTGGAGAGACCAACAGTTAAGGGCCTCTTGTTTCACAACTAGACTTGCTGCACAGGTTCCATTTGCACCAAGCAGAGAAAGAAATTATGGAGGAAAGGTTGTGGAGAAAAGGGTATTTAGGCTGACAGGATTCTCAAGACACGCTATTGAGCTTTCACTGCACAAGTGGCTGGAAAGACAAATTCCCCATATGCTTCAGAACTTTGCAGGGGCCTCTTAGAATGCTTTGTATAACTCACTGTGTTCTTTCCTTTCATTTTCTTTCTTTTAAATTCCTATATGTGCTATATGTTTTATTCACAGTTCTACAGATTGTCGTTTTTGTGTTCATATCATACTGTTACAAATGATCCGGCTCCTTTTAGTAGCCTTTCTTCCACCCCCAATCCTATACCTCACCAAGCCTAGCCCCAGCACACAGGAGTATTCCTGTTGGAACAGTTCATAGCAAAGAAAAATTGCATCCTTGAATTTGTGAATTGGTATTTTATGATGCAGAAATAATAAAAGTTGAGCCTGATAGAATGTAGGCCTAATAATTTGTCTATCTATCCAACATTTGTTCTAGATCACTCCTGTTCCTGGCACACATCCACTGTTAGTCTTTGTGAACCCCAAGAGTGGTGGGAAGCAAGGAGAAAGGTATGTTTCTAATTTCCGCATCTATATCACAAGTGTAAATACATAAGCTGAAGTTGTGGTGCAATAATGTTTAAAATTATTCCTAATCTTTACTTATTTTAACATGAACTATATGATGCTAGAATCTATGTATGCTGATACTAATTTGATCCTTTATAGCTGCAAATATTTTGTCATAGGTTTTCAGAAATGTTTTAATATCACAGCTCATTATCTGCATAATTTCTAACTCACCTATCAGCCTCTTTCCTTAAGGATGAGCTTTGCGTACTGTAAGGCTTCATAAATACTGTGGAACACAAACTGATTCTCTAAATGCTCAACAGGGAGACTTTGGGGAAATCACAGCCGAGAACTGAGCAATAGAATTTATTTCCAGCTTGTAGGCAAAATATATTACTATGATTTCCTGCAAGTATATTTTGGGGAACATGAGGCCACATTTTCTGAAGAAGTACAGTAGAGTTGGTATGAAAAATGATGAACTGCATCATCAGGTATCTCACTATCCCAGCTGACAGCATAAAACTTCATTTTATAATGCATTAAAGATCAAATCATAATAATTAACACCAATATGGAAAGCACTACTTTGAAAGCAAATGTTAGAAAAAAAAAAAAAGAAAGTAAACATTATTTCCTATGCCAGAGGACAGTGATAAGTCTAGGTGCCTTAACAAAAATGCTATAACACTAAAACATAGTAGTTTACCAAATAAAAATGTAGAGATGTTTCTATGAGTAAGGGAATATTGGAAGCAATTTTCTTTCGTGTCGTTAGACTTTTTAATTTATTCCAATGAAATAAAAAGTCTTTATTTTTCAATCAACATAATATTAGGTTTTGTGTAAAAACAGTTCTTTCCTTTTCATCAACGCAGTTATATTTCACTCTCTTAAGCATGATATTAGTTATTTTACCTAAATGCTAGCTTAACAATTAAAATTTTCATGACCCTTTGTTATAAAGGGTTGCCTCACTCATGTAGATAGAAAATAGTAATTTTAGAATAATACTAAAAATTTATTTTCTCCAAACCACTTGTTTTCTGTTTGCTGTATATATCATAGACATTTAGCTGATAGCAAAAGCCCCAAGTTACATATATTAATGGTGTCTATGTGATATTGTGACACTTATAAATATTGTGTAATACTTAAATTGAGTTAAATATATCCATTTTCTCAAATATTTCACATTTCTTTGTGGTGAATACTCTTAAAATCCTCCCTTCCAGATTTAAAAAATGTATACCATTAGCTAAAATCATCCTGCTACCCAATAGGACACCAGAAATTCTTGCCTTTCTGTAACTGTGTTAGAATGTATAATCAACATTCCCTCTTCATTCTCTCTGACATCACTGTTCCTACTCTTGACTTCTATGAGATCCACCTTTTTAAATTCCACTTGGGAGAGATGATGCAGTTTTTGTCTCTCTGTGTCTGGCTTTTTCCATTTAACTTAATGATTTCCACTTCAATCTATGTTGTCACAAATAACAGGCTTCCATGCTTTATGATTGAATAGTATTCCATTGTGCCTATGTACCACATTTATTTTATCTATTCATCAGTTGACAGACACTTTGCTTGTTTCTAGATCTTAGCTGCTGTAAATAGTGCAGCGATGGAGTCCAGATCCTTTCTCTTTCTATAGATTTCACATCCTGTTTTTTGCAGTGCAGGAATTCAAACTTGGAGTCTTGAGCATGTTAAGCAAGCCCTCTATTACTGAGCCACACGCTCATCTACCCCTACTTCCTCTGGAACATCACCAGTGGAATTTCTAGATCTTATAGTACTTTCATGTTTTCAGTTTGGAGGAAATTTTGTACTGTTTTGCATAATAGGTCTACTATTTTAATTACCTTTAACAATTCTAAGCTTTCTCTTTCCTCCACATTGTTGCCAGAACTTGTTATCTTAAGTTCTTTGGTAATAATTGTTCTTACTGGAGTGAAAAGAAATCCTATTGTTGTTCTGATTTGCAGTTCCTTGAGAAGTAGTGAAATGGAAGATTTTTTTTCATATACTATATCTGTTGCTTATTCGTATGATTGTTTTTGAATAAATATCTGCTTGGATCTATAATTTTTAATTTACTTTTATTTCGGAGTTTTCTCTGTTGAGTTTAGTCTTGTATATGCTGGATAATGATCTGTTTTCAGATATGTAGTTCACACATATTTTCTTCCATTCTATAGATTATTTATTATGCCAATTTTTTCTTTTGCTGTGAGGAAGCTTTTCACTTTGCTGAATTCTCTTTTGTCAATATGATCACTTTAGTTTGCAGAAGCAGGAAAGGAATTTGATAATGTTTGGGATCCCTTCATGATAAAATCCTGAACAAATTAGTTATGGAAGGCACATAGTTCAATGTAATAAAAAAATTTTATAACAAGCCCACATCATAATCTATGGGGCAAAACTGAAAGCTTTCTATTAAAGATTTGGACAAAAACAAGGATTCGCAGTTTCATAACTTTTATTCACCATAGTAGTGAAAAATCTTAATCAGAGCAATCAAGCAAGAGAGAAATCTAAAGGGCGTCCAGGTTGGAAACAGGGAAGTCAAACTGTCACTGCTTAGAAATGGTGTGCACGTACATACATAAAATCCCAAACATTCCACCAAAGAACTTTTGGAATTAGTATAGTAATTCAGAGAAGCTACAGGCAAAAAGTCAACATACAAAATCAGTAGCTTTGATATATTGCAATAGTGAATTATCCAGAATGGAAATCAAGAAAATAATCCCATTTACACTGACTTCCATGACTTAAGTACCTTGGAGTAAACGAAACCAAAGAGAAAAAAGATCTCTAAAGATAAAATTAAAAATATATTTATATAAAACATGGGCAAAAGAAATTGAAGAGCTCAAACACACACACACACACACACACACACACATACACACACAAAGACAAAATGGGGCAATATACCGTGTTCATAGATTGGATGAATCAATATTCTTAAAATGTCCATGGTATCAAATAATCTATGGATTCAGTGCAACCTCTGTCAAAACATGAATGGTAGTTTTTACAGAGCTGGGAAAGCCCATTGTTATGTTAGTTAGCACTGCAAAGATGCTGAACACCCACAGCTATCTTGGAGAAAAAGCAAAAAGCAGGAAGCATTACACTGCCACACTTTGAAATACAGTACAAAGCTGGAGTAGTTAGTACAGTGTGGCATTCGTATACGTAGTTTTTGAAAAACAGAATAGAATAGAGAGCCTCTATGTAAACTCATGCTTCTATAGCCAACTGATTTTTGACAGAAATACTGAAAATATACTTTGGAGACAGGACAGGCTTTTCTCCCAGCTTTAAATAGTGCTGGGAGAAATGAATATCCATACACAGAACAATAAAAGTGGATCTCTATCTCTCACTAGTTATAAAAATTAACTAAAATATGTTAAATACTAAAATGTTACATCTCCAACAAGGAAAGTACTAGAGAAAAGATAAGGGATATTGCCATATAGATATTGGGCAAAGTTCCTCACAAAGAATTAGATGGGAATCACAAAGAATTAGATAAGAATTACATCTAATTTTGTACATTAAAAACAAATGAAGTCTTAAGATAATGCAGAACTTTTTTTTTTTTTTTTTTTTTTTTTTTGGTAATAGGTATCGAATTCAGGACCTTGTGCTTGCCAAGCAAAGCTCTGTGCCACTGAGCTGCATCCCTGGGCCTCAAAATGTATTTTCAAAGGAAAATATACTCTCCTCAAATTAAGATATTTGTGAGGCTTACCCTTAGCTTACTACCGGATTTCCCCATTAATCAATATGCATTACCTTTAAATTTTAAAAAGGAGATGGAGATACATTGGGCACAAAGAAATTAGACTTGCTGAGGAGAAGGTGGCATGCTTGAGTACTTCTAAATGCATAGTTACACATGTCTTGTCCTTTATATAGTGGTGGGAAACATTCAAAGTCAAATAAAATGTAAATATGATTTTAAAGTGTTCCGCTTCTCATATCATGAACGTAAACTTACAGGTTCCCTTTAGGAAGGTAGCTTTCACAATGGAATTCTATACAGTGTTTTCTTCCTAGAAAGTTTGGCTGGTTTGACTTTGAAATGTTCCATAAGCTGCCAAAGACCACAGAATCATATTCACGCAAAGTTTCTGGTACCAAACAATAGGTGTGAAAGTGTTCACACTCATTCATTCAGACCACAACCTTTAGGTGAACGCTACTTGGTACCCTGGATAAGAGACCTAAGGCACACCCATGCTGAGGGGATCAGACATATAAACAGTTACACTGCAGTACTGTTTGGAAATGTTAAACAAGAAATGGAAGCTCAAAAGAGAAAATAGTGATGAAAACTGCAAAGTTTGGAGAAGTTGTTTGTGGCTTTTGTATTGGTTGTTATATAAACTGATGTTTGCTATGTGAAAGAAGGAGAAAGACAGATACATGAAAGGGTATGTTGTCAACCAGGAAGAATTTACCAACATTCAAATTTAAAGGAAAGATAAGGGAGCAACTATGGTCATGTTAAAAAGATGTTTGTGTTTTACAATGTAAGAAAACTGGCACTTTGCAGTTTCATTAGTGGACATGAATTTACTTGTTTGTTAAATGCAGCAGGGGTAGAGGGTGGACTGCTAAAAATTTAAGGGTGGTGAAAGAAATTAAAAGCCTGAAGTAAGGATGTGCGTAAACACAGTAAGGATTGGCAGGCATTTCTCAGATGTCCTCAAAAGGGGGTCAGGTGATAGAGAAAAGGAAATTGTCTTGGTTACTTTTCTCTCGTTGCTGAGATAAAATACCCAACGCCCAAAATGAAGGA
Organism: Chinchilla lanigera; assembly: GCF_000276665.1. NCBI lineage: Eukaryota > Metazoa > Chordata > Mammalia > Rodentia > Chinchillidae > Chinchilla > Chinchilla lanigera. The sequence continues at coordinate 18,066,695 of NW_004955410.1, read as the reverse complement.
AGGAAAGGTTTATTTAGCTTACAGTTTGTGGAGGTTTCAGTCCATACTTGGCTGGCTCCGAGGCAGAAGATAGCAAAGCAACAAGTGCAAAGGGGGGAATGGCAGCTGAACAGCAATGCAGCCAGAGCAAAATGGGAGGAATGGCGGCAAGCAGCTTCTTTCCCTGCCTTACTTTGTAAACAGGCTACCCCCACCTAAGGGGCGTGTAGCTCTCACATAATCTTTGCCCTCCTCTTGCACAAGCTCAGGATGTATACAAAGTAAGCACCCTGGCTTCCTGCTGAGTCACTTAGCCAAACCTCTAGACTCCCCAAGTTGACACAATGTATCAACCATAACAGAAATATTTAGAGTGGATGTAAGATCTTCCTTTGGCACTAAGTGACATAATGAATCAAGATCTGAAATGTGGGTTCACCGCAGATTTGGAGGTGGGATAATTTAAGCAGATAACTGAGTCGGGAGAGTTTTTAATGAGTAAATATCATATATGTGTGTTTATAAAATATGTAACAATATTTTCACGTGCCGTACATAAAAACTAATGCCCCAAGTTAAACACAGCTCTACACTTTTATTTGTGTAAGAATTTCAGTCATACTGGATATGTGTGTACTTGGAAATATTTCCGTTGCGTTTGTTAACTGAAGATTGATTTTTTTCATAGCTAAGTCAGTTGTTTAATATTTTCCTGTTGAGCTAGCTCAGCAAATTTTGTGAACTGACTGACCAACATAGGTACTTATGTGAAAAGAAATGATGAAATGGGGAGGGATACATTCCTACCTAAATACTTATTACATGCTTACGCCCACTCTATGTCAGGAAGGTAAGGTGATACTGAGTTTACCAAGAGATGTGTATATTCATGACTAGTTATTGAGAGGAGATGGTTCAACAACTTAGTACTAAAATATTTTTGAAATATATATTTGAAATTTAAAAAGTTAACTAAGTAATGTCCAGGTGAGAGTCACAAAATATTCTAAGTGCCTATGCAAATTTGGGATGCAAGTATTACTTTAAAATTCTAAGCTATGTTTCTTATGTAATGACTGTTAAGTCTTGAACACCATTATTTGCTATTGATCTATTATATTGTTATTAAAGAAAAATTTATCAAATATATTTTAAACTATACATTTATTACTCTAAGCCATGCTACTTTTTCAAAAACTATTATTTGCTATTACTTAATTTTTCTTTTCTTCTTATTTGCATTTGTATAGAATTTACAGAAAATTTCAGTATCTACTAAATCCTCGTCAAGTTTATAGTCTTGCTGGAAGTGGACCAATGCCAGGGTAAGTCAAGGGTACTATTATTAGCATAATAGTAATAAAAGGGTACTATTATTAGCATAATACCTACATAATAGCAACTAATGAAATAAGCAGAGTGACATATCTAGAAATAATGTTATTTGAGTACAACAGCCAGGTTAATAAATTTTTAAAAAACTAAATGTCAACAACACAAGAGAATCCATAAAAGGTGCTTTTGAAGTCACTAGAAATACAGTTATTGCCGCTATTCATATATATATTTTGCTGCTAATGTCCTATTTCTTTGTCTATTTGATTCTCATTTACTACTCTCCCTAAAATAAAAAAAAATAAAATCACAGCTCATCTCATGTAGTTTCTTCTATTCTAAACTTTGTGAAGTGATACTAGCAGTAAGACTAATAATAACACACACAAACATACTAGACAACTACTTAAACTATAAGCCCTGTGTTTTAAAAACTACTCTTTTCTCTTTTACTCATTACATAACAATACAAATCTGTTGAAAAATGTAGAGAAATGTAGTTAACAAGGAAAAGAAATTGTAGTGTGATTTTTTTCATTTACTACTTGCAAAATCTAAGGAATATGAGTCTACTATCCTTCATTATTAATAAGTAAGAGGCAGTGAAATAAAATTATTTTTTCAATATAAGTCATATACAGTTGATGTCATATATATGAACTGAAATGAAATGTATTAATTTCACTAATTAAATATTTAATATCATCTTTTCCCATCTACCTCTTTTCTATCATTATGAAAACAAACATTAGATCAGTCAAGTTAGACAGAAGTTCTATAAGCTTTATACATGGTCTTCTTTGAAAGAAGCAGTATAATTTAAACTAAGTGTTTTCAACCATGCTCAAGAACTACAACCTAAAGCCAGGCGAGTTGGTGCGTGCCTGTAATCTCAGCTGAAACAGGAGGATCCTTGTGAGTTTGACACCAGCCTGGGCTACAAAGTGAGCTCAAGGCAAGCCTGAACTGCATAGAGAGACCCTGTCTCAAAAAAACACACACACAAAAAGAATAACTACAAACTAAATATTGAAATTCTACTCCTAAAATTTCAGGAAATAACTTGTAGTGTTGTGTCTTATGTTAAATAAATGTTTATAAAATATGAGTGGTTAGCATAGGCTCCCACAAATGTACTCATCTCTTTCTTCTACTCCCTTGCTGCTGCTGGCCCAAATAAATTTCCAAATGGTGAGCAGTGGTGTGCAGAAACCCCTTTCTATAAAAGCAGGCTCACCAGAGAAACAGATCAGGATGCTGCCTTTGTCTAACTACACACTCCAGAATCCCACGGCTCCTGATCTGACTGTTGGCCTGCTAAGCCACCTGCAGAAAGTCTCTATGTCAGTACAGCCAGGCTAATGTTATGGTGTGATACTAACTTTGATGCTCAAGCTAGCCTGATTCTTTTTCTTGCCAATTAATATTCCCTGGACTTCACAAAAGTAGCTCTTATTGTATAAGGATAAAAAATTATGACTGCAGACATTTAGCCATTCCAAGATGCCAGAGGTCTCCCAAAACCAGATAAATTCAAGTTTAGTGAAGTTTAAAGGGATGATGTCCATGAAACATATCACTATGAGCTTCCCACATACTATTTTCTCAGGAATATTAGGTATAATCAATGCTATTTTTTGCAATATTAAGTGGTGATTACTAGTAATATTGGTACTTTATAGTTCTCTGTAAATATACTGCAATAATATATTTTTTAGCACTGCTATCTCATTTTGCTACTAGGCTTTCATATTTATTACATATTTTCTTTCACTCTCAATGTTAGGCATCTTATTATCATCTATTTTGTTTCAATATACTGAAAAGAAGAAAATTTCATATACTTGTATAAAAATTTGTGAGTATTATTAGGAAAACAAGTTTTGGGGCCACTTCAGTAGTTACTACTCTTTAGGGATTATCATTGTGATTAAGTATGTTTATGTGTGATTATCTTTCTGTTTATCTACTATATGCAAATATACACCTACATGTTGCATAGAGACATATTTTATATAACTTGGAGTACAGATTTTCATATTAAAAATTGCTATAGTTAAAAGTGCTCAGTTGAATATATTTTTAATTTTAATTCTGCCAGGTTCTATCAAGTTACTATCCAAAAATTCTCTATTAAACTACAATTCCAGCAACAGTATAAAATGTGTATTTTCCACAACTTCCCTTAAATTGGCAATCTTCAGAATTGTTTTCACTCGATTTGATAAGTGAAAATACATTTACATTTTTCTTTTCATATTGCTGATCCATTAAAAAGTGACATAAGTATCAATTATAATTGCTTTTCTGTAAGCAACAGAAGTGTATTCTAATCTGTTAATAGAATGATGAGCAAAGATGTGGTGACTAGCCAGACATGGTGGCACATGCCTGAAATCTCAACACTCAAAAAACTGAGGCAAGAGGATTTCAAGTTTGAACTCTGCCTGGGCAGTTTAGCGACTTAGAAAGGTCCTTTCACAAAACTGAAGAAAATGGACTGGGAAAGTAGCTCAGTGTGAAGGCCCTGGATTTAATGCCCAGTTCTTCAGCAAACAAACAAAAATACCTGGAAAATTATGAAATTATTCATTGAGTTAATAGAACAATGACAAATGAATTTCCAAAAGGATAGGAGTCAAGGCAATTTAAGCAAAGTAAGAAGAATCAAAAGACACAGTTGTTGGGCATTGCTGTACAAAAGGAATTGATTTCACTTGTTTTGGTGTTCTTTCTTTGCTCAAAGTTTGTATCTCAGTGAGAAGCAAGCATAGGGGTTTCTCATACCAAAGTGATGCTGTGTGTATAGTTGGGCTTCTTCACTAAGAACCATATCCAAACTATCTAAATCAGTTGTTTGCTCAAAGCAAAACAGGATGCTGTCACCAATGAGGAAGAAAGATTAATTGTCTGTAGGGATAAACAACAGGGGACACCTCACTACGACAATAGGGCTGAACAGTATCCCTTCTTTCTGTACAGGTGAGATGACAAAAAAGTTATAATTCTCACCAAATCCATATAACTACAAGTGTAACAGAAGACAAACTCCCACCCCTTCAGTTGCAGACAATCCAAATTTCCATCTACTTATCATACCCAGCTTCAAGTTGTGGCTCCCTGGAAACCTCTTTGTAATGCCTCTTCTGTCTCCATCCATTCAGTCTTAGGGACTGAGACTATAAGCAGAAACAGGACAGGACAGACCTATTAGCAGAAAATTCCAAGTCTAACCAACAATGTGATTTAACTACATGATATTGTTAATAATATAGAGAATAAAAATATATAATGTCTACAGCTTTTACACCTAGATAAAAGTTTTACCTGGAGCTGAAAATATTTCTGCTAATTGCATTTTAGCTGGTTAGAGACATTTACATAGAAGATTGGCTGGTTTGTCTGATCGGTCTCCAGCTTTGGTAATAATGTTGGTGTAAGGCAAAATTATTGTCTCATATCATTACTGGTAAGCATATGGCACATGAAAATATTAGTGCTCTCAAAAATATTTCCGTTTCTTCTTGGGCACCTGATTCTATCACGTTTCCTTTCCCTCTAGATATTTTTGTTTTTTTTTTTGTTTTTTTTTTGTTTGTTTGTTTTTGTTTTTTTTGGTTTTTCTCTGGTACCGGGAACCGAACTCACGACCTTGCGCTTGCCAGGCAGGCGCTTTTGCTGCTGAGCTAAATCCCCAGCCCCTCCCTCTAGATATTAAAAGTGGTCCTGTAGCGTTCTCTCATGCTACACTGTGGGAAGAAGGGGGTTTTCCACATTTATTTTTATTTTCTGTAGTGCTTATTATATTCTAGATATTGACTCATTCATAAGCTTCGATAATGCAGTAAAGACAGATATAGAGCCTCCTATTTACCTAAAGAATGAATGATTGAAGAGGCTTGGGAACATCATGATGTAAACCTGGATTGCTTGCTACTCTCTGTAAGCTAGGCAATAGTTATGAAATCAAACTTTGTAGAGAAGCCTCTGGTACTTCCCACCCTATTATACATCAACAAACCATTTTCCCATGGGTAATCAAAGTTATTGCACCAGTAAACCATGGATCTTTCTTTGTGCCTCGTTGCCAAGTGGCGTGAACAGCTTGAACCATCCGCAAGGAAGTTGAATTTGAAAACTCTATTGTCTCACAAGGCAGTTTACCTCTCTCATTGGTTTAAAAAAGTATATAGACTAAGAGGATTCAAAACTGTTAATTTTAGTGCTCTTCGGAGAAACAGAACCAACATATCTATAACTATCTACATATTACAGGAAGAGCATTTTTTTTAATTGGACCCAAGATCTTCAGACTGACCCACATCCCCAGGCCCATTTATTTATTTACTTGTTAAATCTTGAGTCAAAATCTTGCTAAGTTCCTAATTGGACAAGGCTGGGCTTGAACTTTAGATTCTACTACCTCATCATCGCAGAGAGGTGAGATTGCAGGTATGCTCCATGACACCCAGTTGACAAACAGAAAACAAAAGGAATTGACTTGTGAGATTGTGGAGGGTGGTAAATTCAAAAATCTGTAGAGCTTCTGTCTCAGTTTGAATCCTTCCAACAGGAAAATTCCCTTAGGAAATGGTCCACTTTTGTTCTAGTGAGACCTGCAGTGGAATGGATGAGGCACACCCACTTAATAGACCACCATCTACTTTACCTCATCTACCAGTTTGAATGCTCATATCATCAACAAACATCCTCACATAAACAACCAAAATATTGTTTGGTCTAATATGTGGGCACTCTGTAACCTGGGCAAGGTGACACCTAAAATTGACTATCAAAGTATGTATTATCTGCAAAGGCATATTTCTCATTACCCAAGTTTACTACATTTTGGTCCCCAAATCCTGTGTTCTAGCATGGATGGAGTGGCACCAGGTGGGTAGGCCATTATAAATTCTACAACATTGGGTGACACATCATTTAGATGGTCCAGCTGATATTCAGGGACTAAACCTGCAGTGAGCCTCTTCATTGCTCTGCTTCCCACATAGCTAGTGTATATAATATATGGTTTCCTTGTAGCCATGTAAAATTTTTACCTGCCAATTCTACATTTTTATAATTTATAGGATAGTTTTTAACTATCCTATAAATATCCTACTTATCTTTAAAGTAGGAATATTAAAGTATTATGTTATGTTTTGTCTTAGTGCTTTATAAGTTATTTTAAATTGCCAATGTTAATCTTAAAAAGTTTCATTTTTCTTTAAGGTGCCATGACAGAGATGGACGATTGGGGATGACACATATTTTTGTCCCAGACTAAATTATAGTTGACTCAACAAAAGCTTTTCATTAGTCCAATTTTTTTCACTCAGATGTGACACATTTCATGTAAGATGAAATGATAGGTTGGTAAAAACATTTCTGACCTCGATTTGCTTCTTTGATCTATTCGTTCTTTCCTATCCTAGGCTGTTTTATACAATGCCACTCCCTAGTTATTTCCTCAAAAGTTAATGATATTTATTCTCCCCAATACACTGTGTCTCAAGACTTTTTAAAAAGTGAGTGTAAAGAGCATTTTTTTTTGAATTTTTATTTCCATCTTTATCATTATGAGAATGTCCTGCATTTTTCTGATACCCATGCCCACATTGCATTCCAGATGACAGACCTACAGCTCTTCCTTTAGAGACTGTTTCTCTGTTGTTATCCCAGAGCCAAATGCCACATCTGGCCGGGCTGTGATGTTCCTCTCCCCAAATCCCATTGCTGACCTGCTCTCTTGTGCATCCTACCACCCCTGATTCTCGCTGTGCTGCCTTCATCATGGGTCTGCTGAAAAGAGGGTCCCTTTGCAGCCTTTCAATATTTTGCTCTATAGACTACTCTTTTCTGTAAGGTCCCTCTATTAATCTAATATCCTTTGTGATCGGTATATTTTAGTTTAATCACTATTTCTAGGGTATAACTTCTTCAATGCTACTGTACAGATTTATTCTTTAAAAGTATGTTTTATTTGCACCACGAACTTGCTGTTACTCATTCTTTTAACTTATTTCCCACAATTTTCCTATTTATTACACTGAGTTTATTTCTCTCTTCTTCAATCCTATCTTTATTATTTTCCTTTTCCTATTCTTTGTTTCAAAATGCAAGTTAATTTCTGCAGCATGAAAATGATACCCAACTTACATAGCAAATTCCAAAGTTCCATTTTTGTCTGACGAATATGAAAGTTACATTTCTATTGTGTCTCCTCATGTAATGTTTTTATTTTGATTATTCTGCTTTAAAGTTTCCGAAATTTGAGTTTTGTCATATTTTTTCTTTCACAACGTACATATTTCATATAATAGATTATTTGGAAGTGCAAATTATTTGAAAAATATTGAATATGAAATATAAATTGCTCACTTGTATTCATAGAATGATTTTTCCTTGACACCAGTGAAATAGTGGTTTGGTTATTTTTTGTCTTTTAGAGACAGGATCTCACTATGCTGTTCAGGTTGGCCTTGAGCTCACTTTGTACCTTCGGCTGGTCTCGAACTCACAATGATCCTTCTGTCTCAGTATCCCAAGTGCTGAGATTATAGACATGCGCAAGACACCATTAAAATAAACATGTACACCTCTAGTTATATAGCAACTCCACATGCTAATTTAACTTATGAATAGTTAACAAATTTTTGCACAGTTATGACATTTTTTTCTTTCTGACACCAAACTTGATGAAAGTACAAATCGTTTTTTCTCATGTTATTTTTAAAATTTTTAAATAAGACATAACCAATATTTAATGAATCAAAATAAAATAAAAGATGATTCTTTTAAAATGTATACATCATTTTCCACTTTTTGCATCATAATTATATATGATGGATTTTTTTGAGAAAGGTACTTAATAAAACCTGTTTTGATCAAGCTGGACTGACTATAAAACGTAAAATTTTTTTTTTTTTTTTGGTTTTTCTCTTGGACCAGGAACCAAACTCACGACCTTGCGCTTGCCAGGCAGGCGCTTTTGCTGCTGAGCTAAATCCCCAGCCCCAAAACGTAAAATTTTAAAAACAAAACTTAACTGTCAACATGCGGTCTCACATATCCCAAATATCAGGCATATTTCGATAGTAAGTACATGGAATGTGCTCTTCTATGAAAATAACGGTGCAACTTAAAATATATATATAACAGATTCCTATTACATTCTTAATTTAAAATACCATTTTATAGCCAAATTTATACCACATTTTTATTAAAGAAAATTCCTCTTTTATCAGAGCATATTACCTTTTATTATGTTGCCTTTAATGAAATCGTGTCAGAGAGATGAAATAAATTCTCAAAAGACAAAGAATATGTTCCTTAAAATTCAATCCAACACTACTGAAAGTGTCTGAAGAAGAAAAAGAGCTTTTACTTTAAATGTAAAACTGCAGCATTCAACTCCCCTTCTCTTAGGCTTAATCATAAAATATAATACAGATGATGTTACAAACCCTCCTCCAGTTAAATATACAAGTATAATTCTGACTCAGCCTTCATCACTTCAGTGAATTACTTTTAAAGTTGCTTTATGCTTCCAAATTGCAGGCCCACATATTACTAAAACAAAACAAACAAAAGAAAACCCTAATCTTTCAACATAATTAAAATCACATAAATACTTGCCTTAAATTTGAGGTATTATAGCTTGTCAGGCACTTTCTACATAGACTATCAAATGCATCAGGATTTTAAAGATGTTGAAAAACCTGAAATTTTCTAATTCATCTCGTATAAGAGTAACAAATAGTTGACTTAATGACAGTCTATAGAGTTCAATAACTCTTTGAATTGCCACAGCGCTTGAGGAAAAATAATTTCTACTTAAGAATTAGACATATTTATATGATTGGTATTCAGCAATTAAAATCCTAACTATGTAGTAATCTTAGCAAGAGAAATGTTTATGATCAAACATAAGCAAATGATAAAAATCCAAATTCTATTTATATATGATAACAATTATAAAATCATTTCGTATGGAAGACAGTATGCAAAGATGGAAGTATGTTAGGAAGATGGCTTCGTCATGATGTCTTTATTGCATAAATTATTTTACATGTCACTTAATTAGCTACCTATTACCATATAATAAATTATGCACAAATATGGAATCTAAGCAATAACATTTTCTTAAGTTATCTATAAAAATAGAATAATTCTCTTAAGTTGGCTGTTTCAAATGACCGAGTATTTTGTATACAAATACCCTTTGATATTTTCCCACAAAACTTCTACTAAATAAAATAAACTATGTAATGTTAATATCCACAGTTTACTATTAGCATTTTTGCCTGTGACATTCCATGGTGCAAATTTACCACCATCTCCAGATGGTTAAATAATCATGGCTGGCTCACTCAGTCAGAACAAAACACTCACAGCTGATAATTATCTCAAAATCTGTAAGAATGATTATGCAGTGATGTAGCCTTACAATGTAAGTATAAGAGATAACAGTGTAACAGTCTCAAATTGCATAAAAATGTAGTAACTACTAAAAGGTTAAATAATAAATAGGTTCTAATAGCAAAGGTAATGATAATATATGTTAATTCAACATTATATATTCAACAGCTTCCAAATGCTTAAACAAGTCTTACCTTTTCCAGTCCACTTTCAACAAAATAGACTACACCTTCTATGCTTATCACTTTATACTTTAGAGATGTAAAATAAAGAAACTAATAAGCAAATAAAATATATATTATTTTAACTAGGAAGTAAACAAAGTGTGAATGTGCATGGTAGTAAGAGTTCTATGATTCTCTCTTAGAAATAGTTTAGACAAAGAAGATCTCAGAATACTGACAAGAAGTAATTGGGAAAGTGAGCTATGTGACTCCCTTATAGATTAATGTGTCAGGTAGAAGAGCAAGAGGAAAAGAATGATGCTGAAAGAGTATTTTACATATTTGGGAAACATTAGCAGGAATACCAAAGTGGCTGGAGCAGAATGAAGGGTGGGAGCATGTTAAAAAGGGTCTAAGGAGCCAGATCACTGGGGTACTACTATCACTGGAGTGTAATATTGAGATTATAGGTTGTTCTGGTGTATTGCAGGAGTCTCAGCATCTGGCCCAAGCTAACGTTGCCTAGGAATTCTATTTGTTTTGAAATTTAAATATCATTTGTAATATGTGCATTGCAATGAACTATGCTGTTGATTGGTTTAACAACACTCCAATGTTTACACCTGCTTTTGCTATTTTATTCTCTAATGATATGTACGACATGTCCAATGAACCTTCCTGTAATTATAATTATTACATATGAAACATGACTATGAAAATATCTTTCTCAACCTTTTCCACACACAAAGACAAGCAACAACTTTTGAAGAACTTCATGCCTGCTTTGCCGGCACATTGTGCTGTCGTCTGTGCCTTGCATCTCTCAGAAAAGCTCATGGAGAACAGATATTTGAGACAGCAGTGTCAGTGCATTATGTGCGACATCAAATGTTAGATGTACACCTGTTGCTTTTGAATATGAAGGCTCTGTGCATGAGAACGGGCCCTCAGATGTAGTGAGACCGAAGAAAGAGCTAAAATGAGTCCGAATTGCTCTTGAGTGTCATTTATTAGGGAATTGCTGACAGTAGCATGGTCCAGGATGGCAGAAACAACAGGTGTATTAGCAGGATTTGGAAGAAGTGGCGTATGTAATAGTCGAGACAAACATAGCTTCATCTAAGCTGAGATACATCTGGTTTATCTCAAGCCAGTATCAAGACTTCTTGCACACACTTGGCACTTATGGCAGTAGGCTCCAGTTATAAAGCTCCACACACCATTCTGGTGGGCTTGCTTCTTTAGAGGATGCTGGAAAACTGTCCTGCGAAATTCACTATGATGGTACGTCCCGTGATAACTGCAGCCACATCAAACTAAATCCTTACATACAGGAAGTACATGGAACAGAAAGAACGAGCCCTTCTATTAAGAGTACCGATTACATGATGTAATTTTGCTTCTAAGTGTCTTTTTCCATTAAATATACAGCTTATATCCATGACTATTTATATCTGGCAACCTTTTTTTCTTCTGACATAATACTTTTCCACAAAATTCAGCTCAAAACTGAAAATGTTCTGAATTTCTGTTCCTTAAGAGTTTATGATTATATAACTTGCAAAAAATATTGGTTAACATCAACCATGAGCTCTAGTGACGTCACTAACTGTGAAAACCACTAACATGCATAGAATGAGCAGATATTAGCATCCACTTCAAAATTAATGATGAACTCTCTGCTCAAAGGTAATCATTTAAATTATAATGTCTCTTTGCCTATCAACCTTTGAACATGACTTTTCATTTAGCTCAAATAACTGTTCTAAATTAATTTTCACTTTCAATTTTTAGTTTTTTACTTGTGTTTTATGTACATGTTAGTTAATATTTTAACAACATTCTCAGAACTTTTTAAAGGTCACATAATACCATTTTTATATCAGAGTGACAAGAAAGTTTTAAATAGAAAGTCAGTTTGAAAAATTGTTTGACTTCGTTCAATGTATGGACCCTAATAACATTTGTATAAATTCACTTACATGAGGATGAAACAGCAGACATTAATGCTAATGCTACTATAATCTCAGTTAAAATGTAGCACTGATTATGCAAATATTTGTTTCCATTATAATAACTTGAATGCAGATTTTGGAGAAGCACATCATGTTGGCAGAAACATAGTTCTTACTGAAGTAGGATTCACAGATTAAAACTATTTTGAAATTGGTTGCAGTACACACATAAATCATAAATGTTTCATAGAAACTAGCTTTCTACTAGTTAAAAGTCATAATTCTCTCTCTCCCTGTCTCTCTATCTCTCTCTATCTTACACACACACACACACATAGACACACAAAGATTACACCTTTAGTCTGTTACTGACTATATAGTTATTAAGATACCTTCTGGGGAAAACAAAAAGTATATATATATATATATATATATATATATATATATATATTACACACACACACAGGATAGCTAGGATAATTGTACTACTAATATCTGTTGGTTTATTGAAAGAAACTATTAATGTGTAATTTTTGTTTGTTTGTTTGTTTGTATTTTTTTCCGGTCCCAGGAATCGAACTCACAACCTTGTGCTTGCCAGGCAAGCGCTGTGCCCCTGAACTAAATCCCCAGCCCCAATGTGTAATTGTTTGACCAGTCTTGCATGACTATATCTGGTTATATGCACAACCATTTTGAAGATGACATTGTGTAGTATAACAGCCATTGTTAATAACCTATCACCATTTTTTGAAATTCTGTATCATTTTTATTGCTCTCTATGCTGTTTTGTTTATGTATTTGTTTCTGTTATGTTAGTTTTCTTAAAAAATGAAAAACAAAATTTATATGTATATATAAGGATAGCTGCAATAGGAGTATTGCTAATGTCTGTAGTTTGTTACGAGAGGAACAGTCAATGCTTAAAATTTTCTTTGTTCTTAACCAATTTTACCTGCTTGAATTTGTTGATTAGAATGACTGATCTGAAAACAAGATGCAATATAAGAACCATTGTTGAACTCCTGTCATTTCGTATGGTGAAGCTCTACATCATTTGCAATGTTTTTTTTTAAATTATTTTTATTTTTTCACTTGTTACTGTCTTTGAATATTTGATCAATCTCACATTCTTGTGCCTAATAGACTGAGCACCTTCCTTGAAGATAACAGTATGCAATTTAGCAACCATTGTAAATTTCTATCATTTTGTCTTGTACCACTTTTGTTGTTTTTGTATTGTTTTGATTTTGTCTTCATTGTTGTTTTATCAGATTTTTCATTAAAGTAGACTAATATATTGAGTCATTAAAGTAATGATAGCTTGTAAAATCTCTCCAGAGGACACTACTCTAGTTAACCAAGGAACACTATCAGATGAAACTTTTGGAAAGCCTGAAATAATGCACTGCCAGGAAACATGGAAGGGGAATCACTGCAATTCATGTTCCACACATACATTCTTAGGAACACATGTCCCATAGGTATCTCAAATTCTACAAGTCTTATATTGCATGTCCTCGCTCATGTGCAGTCTAGGGAAGGAAAGAGGGGACATGGATGTAGAAGGAGTCAGGTACACAAGAGGAAGAGGATGAGAGGAGGGAGGATGGACAGGCACATGAGGTACTATGGTGATGGAGCTGATTAAAGTATGTTACACACAGATCTGAAAACTTCACAATGAAATCCAATATTCTGTATAAATAATATGCACTCATAAAAACCCCACATTGTAGAGGAACCCCATAAAAATAGATGATCTATAGTTACTATGAAACATTCTATTTTTTTTTTTTTTTTTTTTGCAAACTTGCACACTGCCTTTATCCCTAATTTGACAAATGGAAAGACCATTAGTAAAGAGTGGCTTTCTCACCCCCTCTCACCATGAATGCATCGTTTCAGGCTTGCCAAAGTTTTCATCTAATCACTCTGCTAGTATCTGGGATCATCTTTTCTTTT
>NW_004955410.1:17915459-18052344 GCF_000276665.1 Chinchilla lanigera | reverse complement strand
CTCAGCGGCAAAAGCGCCTGCCTGGCAAGTGCAAGGTCGTGAGTTCGGTTCCCGGTACCGGAGAAAAAAAAAAAAAAAAAAAAAAAAAAAAAAAAGGATTTTCTATTAAATCTATCTTTTGAAATCATTTATAGCTATTGTTTTATAGTTGATTTGGGGTAATGTAATGTTTTAAAAAATTATGAAATAATGAAATAAAAACATTTTTATTTTATTTCAAAATAATTCTCATTGTATTCTAAGTTACCTCAATAGCATTATCTAATGCATACAGAATAAAAACTAATTTTAGTTACTAATGAAGAAACATTAGCATAACAGAATGATTTTGGATAGATTTTTCAAATTGATCTGAGAAACATTACCACACTTTCTGCTGTTTTTTAGTGGCTAATTTTCTTTCTTTATTTATTTGGATTTTTTTTTTTTTTCTGTACTAGGAATCAAACTCAGGACCTTGTGCTTGCCAGGCAGGCACTTGTGCTGCTTAGCTATGTCCCCGGCTAGTGGGTAATTTTAAATTGTGAACTTTGGACCATAAAGGAATCACTAGGCCTTTAAATTGGAAATATCAGGAATAAATTCTTCCATATTAGCATCTTTGACAGTTCGGGATGATCAAGAAGTATGTGTAGCTTTGGTCCAATTAACACATTTTTCACTTCATCTTCACTGGTCATTGAGAATTATCATCATTTCTACTTTGATGTTAGTCATAAGTCACTAAAACATTATAAATTGCATTTTCAAAAAACATACATGTATATTGGTAAATATATAATGTATGTATCTTCCTTAATAGTTTCAGGGAATGAGACTCATGCACGACGATAAACTTCACTGCATACTTTTAGTACTAAATACAATATGTAAATTTGAGTTTCATTAACTTACTGCCATTTTAATACTGAAAACTCCTACACGTGTAAGTGAGAAGAAATAGCTGGGGATAATGGTGTTTTATATCCTTAGGAATCAAAAGGCAAACGTTACAAAAACATTTAAACATCTTATTGACTTTTATCTGCTATCCTGGAATCGGATACCTGATTCCACAAAATAGAATGAGTGTTTTGTTGAGCTTAGCACAAACTGTTGGCTTTGTAGGCAGAAAAGCACTGAAGAGAAGTCTTACTTGCAAAGGGAATTGGTCATTTCCAAGTTATTTTTCTTTCTTGAGTTATAATAGAAGAGAATTCCTTATCATACTTGCTCAGGTAAACTAGGGGCCTTCTGATTGATTGCTGTGACTTGCTTGTTATTTTGAAAATGTAACCTATTACAAAGTTCAGTTTGATTACATTGCACTTACCATACCTTTCTCATTTGATCTGTCTCTGAGTATATAGTGCAAGAGCACAGTCCAAAACAATGACCCTCCATATTTGGAGAACATTAGTTACTTGATTCTTAAATATTAATTTATGTTCCTATCTATTTTAAATGTTCTTTAAAAGTGACTATGACTGTTTTCTGTGTACTAGAATGATTCTGTATTTTAAGAAAAGATTTTTATAATGTGTATAAAGGTTTATATAATGTGTGATTTTTATAAAAGTATTTTATGTGCTGGGGATACAGTTCAGTAGCACAGCGCCTGCCTAGCAAGTGCGAGGTCCTGAGTTCGATTCACAGTACCAAAAAAAGTCTTTTATAATAGCAATAAAATTGTGAATATTCTTATATAAGATCACGAAATATTAACTAATTAATTTGTTTTTAATCATTATAAAATGACTTGAAAAAAATTTGGTATTCTTTTTAAGAATGATTTTCTCAGAATCATGCACATGAGTCAAAAAAGGAAAAATATTGAGACTACATTACCTGTTGTTCATTGCCTTCCCACTGCTGACACATTTACACTCAGGAGGATATGAAAGTTACCTAAGGATCTAAAATTATGTTTGCTCATGTTCTCTTTTATTTTCTCTTTTGTAATTTCTATCTTTTCCCATTATTTCTATGATACACATAGGCACAAATGGTTTTGAGAAATCCGAGAATTTGAGACTTCTAATGGAGTCAATATTTTAATTGATAGGAATTTGGTGGAGTACATATTTCTTAAATACACTGAAAGTTACTTTTTTACAAATTTCCAAGTAATCTGCATGGAATGGCCCCTCCCACAGTGTAAGTTTGCCTTCAATACAATAGCTCAAAAGACTAACCATGTTTGTTGAAGCAGGTGCATTTTCTAGTTTATTGCAAATTTATAATTTATTGTTAAGGTAACAAGATCTGAGTTGGGAGAACAGGTTCATAATTAGCTTCACATTTACTTGAAATGATCAATTAAATTAAACTGAGTTGATAAATCCTCCTTTTGCTGACATTTTCTAATATAAATTATAGAATAAAATATTGGGGAACATAAATGCTTCATGCATGGATTTTTAAGTAATACTGCAGTACAAAAATAATACCAAAGATACCAAAGTGTGTATTCATGAAGTATGGTTATTACAAACAAGTTAGAAGTTACTAAAAATTGTTTTTCCAGGCTGCAAATACAATTTAAAAACCATCAGTAGCACTGCAGCCAGAAGATGAAATTTTATTTTAGTGAGTTAATTGTGAAGCCATCCAATCTTGTAACTTTGAGAATACTGTGTAGCTGTGTACATGTAAATATGTACATGTATTAAGCAAAATAATAAGTGAAAAATATCCTTGCTTCCACCTTTAAATGTTTAGAGCAGAATGCAGAACTTAACTCAAGCTCCCAAAGTAATCTTTTTAAACAAGGAGATAAACAAGAGCAAATCTGATGGCATGTAGTAAAGTCGTTGATCTTTCAGTCTTTTCTCAATATAAAAAGATATAAATATTTGTAATTAAAACAAGTTCTCATTTTGAATCAGACCAGTGCTGGGCGGCTGAGCTTTGTCCCCAGCCCTCATTCTGAATCAATATGCTGAAGGTATTCGTGAATCACACTAGCTTTTCTAACTATCAAATAATATGGTATGATATACGATGTATAGTCTGAACACAGTTTAACCCATCTTAATTTTGTATATTCAACATGATTTCTAAGCTATAAATTTCTATGAATAGCAATACCTTTCCTTCCTTGAACAGTAAAAGGCAAGACTGGAATTGAAACAAGTATCTGCCTATTTTTATTTAAAAATGTGATTACAAGATACTTTCCAAAGTTCTGAAATAGGTGATCTAATTTTCTTTCCTTTCAGAAAATATTTTCTTTAGTGGGCTATTAAAATACAGTTGTTATGCTATTGCCTAAAAATTTGCCTATTTTGTAAATTGGGATGGTCTTAACATTTATTTTACCATCATTAGGAGCATAGTAAACTCCTAAGTTTCAGATGAAATTGTCTTGTGGTTTTAATGATATGAAGCAAAAACTCACTACCCAACTTTTATTATAATAAGAACACTTAACAAGAGATTTGCCCACTGAGAAATTTCTAAGTGTACAATAAAGTATTGTTAACAATAGAAAGTATAGAAATTGTTTTACAGCAATTTTCCAAAATTTATTTTTTTTTCTACAACTGAATATTTAGGGAGTATTACAGTATAGCTGTGGCTATGGAACAAATATGTGAAAGCATCTCACAGAGAACCACCAACCCCACACATTAATGTAAGAGTGCTTTCAAATCTACAGATGAATAGTAAACTCTCCTGGAGAACGCATGTTCTAGTGACCAACAAAGAAAACTTATTCATCATTAATCTCCACAAATCATTTGATATTTCAATTTGTTAATGTCCATAAAAATAGCATAAATACATTTAGGAGCCAGCCACACTTATTTCATTGTAAAATGTTTATACCAATTGATCCTTCAAGTGAACCTTTTGAGACTGTTAGTTGAAACTTGTAGTACACAGTACTGAATTCTCTCCAGGGAGTCCGCTTTCCAGATCTGCATTCCCTCACACGTTCTCACGCAGAAATGGCTGGTGAAGTACCAGGCCACAGCTGCCGGTCGTTGCCACCTGCCTGGGTGAAGAGCCAGTGCCATGCACATCTCCGCCTTTTGGCTGTTGCCAAATCTCTTGCACTTGCTTGTCCTCAGCCACAGCTGCACCTTCTATCCTCGGGGCCGTAAACAGTATCCCCAACTGTGTACTTGCTCCCATTTCAGAATGTAGATAGAAGTGTCCTCCCTGTCCAGCTTTGCATTTTAGAAATTTCTCTTTGTGACTATTCTGTCAGGATACTATAGATGGGCGATGTGGGGAAACGCACGTGTTGTACTCTTACCTAAGACTCATACGTACTACTTTTAATGAAGGGAAGAGATAATTAAATTAGTAATGACGTATGCGTAGTATAACATACGAACTTTTTTAAGTGTGTATAAACAACTCAACAAAGCAGGTGATACTAATTCCAATTTTAAAAATAAGCAAACTGAGGCTCAGAATGAGTACATACTTTTCTGAAGTTATGCTTCCATAAATGAACAAAATAAGGCATGAATCTCTAGAGAAAACTGCATGGACTGAGTGGATTAAGATACTGAGGTAAAGAAAGGTCAAGTGTTCAATCCATTTAGCGATCGATTTACAGAGAGTAAGCTGCTCTGACAGTCACACGGGTTTATGTTTGGGGGTAGGATGCTGCTGAAGAACCAGTGGTGACAGTTTTAAGAGAAAACAAGAATGAAAAACAGATGAAAGTGCATCATGGAGGAGAAGAACAACGGTGAGTCAAACGGATGTTCGGCTTCCTCCAGGGGCAGTGAGTCCCGTAGTAAATCTTCCTGCTAGTGGCATGCTTTGAAGATATTTTGTAATCTTCAGTGCCAAATATTTGAAAAATCGGAGAGAAATATACAAACCACTATAGAGATATAACTGGCAAAACCTGCCTTAGGAAGCATTAGAAAACATAACTCAATAATTATTAAAGGAATTTGAACAATTATTTAAGAAGTTTGTAGTTAAAAAGACTCACCACAGATTGGGCAGTTTTCATTCAAGTGCTATCAGTTTTTTTAAAGAAACTTAGAACGGCACACTTTTTTTTTTTTTTTCATAAAAGCGGCAATGTTATTTTCTGCAACTTACAATGAGACAGTATAATTTTGATTATAAAAAGTAGACAAACTGTAGGAAGGGGAAAAAAAAAAAAAGCTCTGTTGTGGTCCTGAACATAGGTGCAGATTTTCTAAGCAAAATGTTAGTAAACCAAATCTAGTTGTCTATGAAAATATTAGTAAATAATGACCAATTGACGTATGTGAAAGGATTATAAGAATGGTTTCCTAATGGGGAAGTGTATGAATCCATAATTACTCACAGCAATTGAACGAAAGCGGACACATCGTCACCTCAAAATGTGTAGAAAATTAACATTTTTATACTAAAAATAATATTATAGGAGTGGAAGAGAACTTTATTTGCCTCACAAAATGTGTCAAACAAACAAACAAAAAGAACCATGAAATTTCCTACAGCAAATGGCATCCTAAATAAGCAAATACTGGGAGTATTCCATTTAAATCCAGGAACAAGATATCAAATGCTACAAACCTTTGTATGAGATGATAATTTGGAATTATGGTCAGGATAATGAAGCAGAGTATGACATGGTAATTATAAAAATTGGCCATCATTGATCCCACTGTTTTGATCATATGATGAAATTTTGTACAAATCCAAACACTTCTACAGACAAAATACAGGCAATAGTAAAACAGGAGTACTATAACTCTTTATAAAATCAGTATACAGTAGTAGAACCTAAATACACTAGCAACAAATTTTTAATATTAATATTAGTAAGCATAATTTCAAAAATATCTGAAATAAGTATTATAAAACAAACACAACCAACTATAAAAATATACATATAACATTTTGAGCAGGAAGCTTAAATTTTTTGGAGGAACATGGATGATTATCCACAGATATGAATCATCCTGTATTCATCGTTAAATAAGTTTACAGTACAGGTGTCATTTATCCCAAAACTGATCTATAGGTTAACTACAATTTCAATAATTGTGACTCATTTTTATTTGTTTTTATTTTTATAGATGTTTTAAATGTATATAAAAAGTCCAAAAATATAATAGCTATGATTCACCACACTGTGAGATGTAATCTTAGCAGAAAATGATAGCATATTAAGAACGTGATATTGGCGCAAAGATGCAAATACATGAATAAAGCTGAATAAAACACAAGAATAAACAATAAAAATATGCAAATAAACATATCTTATATAAAATTAGATTTAAGATTAAACATATCCATATATAAAATTAGATTTACATGGTAGAAACTGAAGTGTTCAATGGTTAAAAATGGTTAAAGATGGTTAAAAATAAGTAGAAAACTTCGTTGCACAACAAAAGACAGGAAGAGAGGTAAGGAAAGAGGGAGGGAGAAAGGAAGAGAAGAACAAATGAAGGAATTGAGGAGGAAGGAAAAAATGAAAGAAACATGAAAGGAAAATGAATGCAGAGATTCCTACTTTCGCCCACACCAAATTGAAAAATTGTACATCAAAAATTACTCTGTAATTTTAAGAGAATATATGGATTCCTCTTCTGACCTCTGAACACAGAAGCTTTCAAAATGATAGCCATGTATCAAAAGATTGATATACTGAGCACATTAAAACTGAAATCTTATTTGTTAAATACATGTTAAATTGTTCTAAGTGCAAAATATACTTTAAAACTACAAACCATAAAAGAATAAAGTCAGAACCAGTGAAGACTTTTTACCAGTGAGAAAACACAGGAAGCATTAGAGGACGACCTCTGTCAGGTGTACCAACTGTACATTTGTACAACTTCTTTGAACAACAAATTGGTATTGTCTTATATGATTGCATATCTTACTCTGAAAGAAACCACAGCTGAAGCCACTAGGATGTACATATCAGAAGGCATATTTTATAAGAAAACAAAGCTAATCCATCCAAATGCCCACTGACACGGATTTTAAAAAGCATGTTTATATCACTGGTATGTTACACGGCTGAAGCAATGAAAAAGAGCAGTTCCACATGGAAGGAACTTCGGTTTCAACACTGATGGATGTTAGTACCAAAGCTGAGTGGAGAAAAGAAGAAAGTGGTGTTGGTTATAGCACGCACTTGGCATGTGCAGAACAGTGCTCACCTTGGTGAGTGAAGAAGACCAGTGCTATGGTGGACGAGCAGAAAAGTACTGTGGAGGTTAATGAAGATATCTCACCTTATGAAGGGGCAGTTGGCACATAAGTATTTATTGTGCTATGCGTAATATAAGCAAACCGTACGGTAACAGATTTGAAGAAAATGTTTTAACGTAACTAAATATGGAAAAATATCCACACATAATACTGTCCATAAAAAAAGTGCCTGGAAATTTCTTGCTTTAGGACCTGGGATGTAGCTCAGCAGCACAGCTCCTGCCTGGCAAGTGCAAGTCCTGACTTCAATTCCCAGTACCAAAGAAAAAAGGAAAGAAGGGCTGGGGATTTAGCTCAGTGGCACAGCGCCTGCCTGGCAAGCACAAGGTCGTGAGTTTGATTCCTGGTACTGGGGAAAAAAAAAAAAAGAAATTTCTTGCTTTAAATGACGAAGGATATTATTACGAGATGGTGGATTTCATTTAATTTTTATATATTTGTATATATGTATAGTTTGTATCACTTTGAAAATATTTTAAATAATGTAAATTTAAATGCAAAATATCACATGTGGAACATCAAGACTTTATGACAGAGCATCACAGGATAACTCAGCTGAAAAGAGGAGCAAGCCTTTGAAGATGATGTTCTCAGAGGAGACTGTACAAGTGCAGGGCACCTAGGAATATATCCTCAGCGCATTAGTAGAAAGGGAAGTGAGGTGTTACAAAAAGTGATGCAGTATTCTCTCATTGTCAGCTAAATTATGCCATGTTGTTCAAATAAACTCTTTTAAGGTTGCAAAGAAATTGGGACCTTCATGGGCCACGGTGGGACACATTCAGAGAGACAGGATGATGTCACGGAGCATTTCCTCTAGAGAAGCCCCCGAATGTGCATACATGTTCACTGAATTGTGCTTCAAATATTATTAATTACAGTTCTTTTTAGAATCGTGAAATAGTAGGAATGTTTGAAAAGTGTGTAAAAAGAAGTGATTGATGTAATGTTGGAGTCTACTTACATCATCCTGTGACACTGAATCATGATATGGAATGGTTGGCATATTACTTATGTTCATGGTGTGTGCTAATACAGGAGGAGCTCTTAGACATATTTGAAGTTTAAAATATCTCCACACATATAGGTAAATGAACAGTAGTTATACCACCATCTCCACTATATTAAAAGTGTTAAAATATGTGTTTAGTAAAGCCTTACATTTTTCCATTCATATATATGACTATATATATTCATATATTTATGAATAAAACACAATGTATAGAAATATTACTTGGTTTGCTGCATATTACATTATTCCCAATGATTATCTCTGAGCCAAAGTAGAAGAGACAGTTTTCTGTCCTATTTCAGTTTCTCTTGCGATAAAAGAGGCATGTGTGACTGTAAAAGTGTCTACCTGTCTTGTGACTATAGCAGCTGCAGCAGTGGGTATTTGTCACAACTGACCCAGGAATTAAGCATGAGTGGTCCTAAGGGGCACGCACTGTTGACCAGGTCCAAAGATAAGATGAAATGTGGCTCCTATATCCAGATTCTCATTCAAAGGAGAATGCCAAAACACTTGGCTAGAGCCCCATTTGCAGCTTGATTAACTTCTCTCAATAGGAAAGAAAGCAGCAAAGTATTAAATGCACTCTATTTAATGATTTGGTAATCACATCTACAAGATTCTTCAAAGGAGAAATTTTGATGAATAGAAATTATTAAAGGAAATAACATAGCATATATCATTCTGTATTATATTAACTGGTACCCCATCTGGAAGAATATGTTCATTAAAATTATAATTTATTATTTTGCTTCTTAAATTTTAGAGTTTATAAATATACAATACACTCATTATAGAATTTAGAACACGCAATTACAAAGTACTTTTAAAGAACAGAACCTGGGTCATATCATTACTGACTTCCTTGAATTGCACATAAAATATTAATGAAATAATTTATGGAATTCATAAAAATATATAGTTTCCCCGGACAAATGCTAAGAGTAAAACATGAACAGGTCCTCATCTTAAAATACCAATAATGGCCTCACATGCTTATTTTTCAGGTTAAACTTTTTCCGTGACGTTCCTGACTTCAGAGTGTTAGCCTGTGGGGGAGACGGAACCGTGGGCTGGATTCTGGACTGCATAGGTAATGGTGTCAGGGAGCCAGCGTGGCTTGAGTGAGGGTGGGAACTTTAAATTCTGTCTGTCTGTCTCTCTGTCTATCACTAGCATTTATATCTTTGGTAGGTCTTACACTGTTTGCTAGTTTAATTCTAATACCTCAAAATTTGAACAGGCATAATGATTTAAAATTATTTAGAAATATTTATTCCTAATTCATTTTGCGTAGTATTTCCTCAAACTTCAGAATCATTTTCGTATTTGGCTCTCAGAAGTCTGCTTGTGTTTTTGCCCTGACTAGAGGGATCTTAGCATAAAGGCTGTGCCAAATAGATATGCTGACCTTATTTGGATGTGAAATCTGAAAACCTTACTCTTGTGTTCATTCATATCCTTGCCAACAATCATTGTCGTCATTTCTATTTTTTTCTTTATTAGGCACTAACAGATGGGATAGTACTTTATTCCCCCATAAACTTATTACATAAACTATTAACAATTCCTTTTTAAAGATACAGAATCTAAAAGCTGGAGAAACTAAGGCCCTAGCGCTAAGTCCTGTAGCTTAAACTGACAGCTCTGAAACTTCCTTCTCTGTTGTCTCTGCGGTTACATTCAAGTTTATAAGCAAACAAACAAGATGCGATTCAAAGTAAAAGGTGAGCATGCAGCACTGGAAAATCTTGATAACTTCTGAAAATGGGCCCAGTATTTCAGATCTACACAATTGTCAAACCTCATTACTAGTTAGAAAAACATCATAAATCGGCATTTTTGAAGAGATCAATCTAAAACAAATATTTATTTTTAGGGATTATTTCAATTACTAAATTGGTTAAGTCTTTGTCAAAAATGAGCTCTTTCACAGAAAAAACAAAAAGTTTTATTCTCTCTAATAAATTAAAACAAATTACTCTTAAGTCAATGCAGACAAGAATAATCAATTTTTCATGAACTACAACATGTTCACATTTAAAATAACTACATATTATCAGTGACATCTTAGAATCTATCAGTTTAAATCTACTAATATTTCAGAAAATATTGAGGGAAAATTCTGATTTTGCCCTTCAAAGAGAAAGTGAAATAATATGAATATTTCTATATACAAATTAACTAGACTTCTAGGATTACAAGTTAATACATGGGACTGGGGATATAGTTCAGTTGTGAAAGCAGAAGATCCTGAGTTTGTCTTTTTTAAAATTTATTTTAAAAATAAAAGAAGGAAAACAAATTAACAGACACCCATTTACAAAATAGCATAAGAACAATACAAGCAATACTGAATTACAGACAACGTAGTAGGAAATTAACATTGGTTGTTGTATTATATATTGATATCTTCAAAGTGGTTTCTCAGGAAAACCAATAGAGACATGCAAGGTTGATCAAATGAGTAATCATTACCTATGCCTTCCAGTAAAGTGGGAGAAGTCAGTAGTACAACTATGTTAGCTATCCTGTATATGCATGCATACATAATTTCCCCTTCCTGAGTTTGATTCCCAAAAAAAGAAAAATAAAAGTTAAAAAATCAGCAGAAAAGTGAGGATTTACAAGTATTTTTTAGTGAAAATAGTGGGAATCGGGGCTGGGGATTTAGCTCAGCGGCAAAAGCGCCTGCCTGGCAAGCGCAAGGTCGTGAGTTCGGTTCCTGGTACCGGAAAAAAACCAAAAAAAAAAAAAAAAAAAAATAGTGGGAATCTTTGGCTCACTTTAGCCCTCAAAGTCTGTATCTTGGGATTTCCTTGCAACGTGTTTCTAAATTATCCAGTACTGTTGTTCTTACCCTCATGTACATACCGATTTTGAGGGGTTAAGGATGGCGAAAGAAAAATAAAATAATAAAGGCTTGTGAGGTTTACTGAGGTCCTATGATGATTCATACAAGAGCGTATGAAATTCAGTGATAGCAATCTATACTGCTGTAAAGCACTATGTGATGTAAAGAAAACCTGCTGGTCTCGGGTGCCAGTGTCAACGTTTTGTTCCTCAGCTTGATACAAAGCAGGACTGTGGGGAGGAGCATTCAAAGATAGTGCCAGTAATTCCCTCACTTTTAGAAGGAATCTTCTTGGGGAAACTTTATTCCTCAAAGTAAAAAGTCCCCAAAGGCGATTCTGCCAAAGGATTTCATATAGGGACCTACTTATCCCCCTCGTCACATCCCTGTCCCTGTGCTCCATGTGTGTACCCGTCTACCTCGAAGATTTTAATGGAGAAACAATATCCATACAGAGCACAGGTTTTAGCTGAGTTAAGGTACTTAATAGGTTTTTTTTTTTTTTTTAGGGTATGAGTTTTGAAAATCCCCTTTCCTTTATGAATAATTGCAGTTGTTTATATTTCATCAATTGTCATAAATGCATGAAATCATCATCATCTATTTTTATATTCATCTTTAAACGCATGATTTTCTTTTCTGTTCAGAAGTACTTAATGGAATTCTTTCTTTTAATGCCAGACTGTCTTATTTTTATTGTTGTACTCTCTGAGTTTAAACTTTTATTTTACTGTTATTTTTCTATCCCACAGAAAAGGCCAATGTAGTCAAGCATCCTCCAGTTGCTATTCTGCCTCTTGGAACTGGCAATGACCTAGCAAGATGTCTGCGATGGGGAGGAGGTAAAACAGCTGCAGAAGAACAGTTCAAATAGAACACACACACTCACACAACACACACACACACACACACACACACACACACACACACAATCTCCATGAAAACCACCCAATATTTCTTTACTGCCTGCCAGTTGCCATATGGTGTTAGCAAAAATAGTATGAATATATGACTTTGAACAAGTAGTAGTCTGGGGTAGAGGAGCAACTACCTGGTAGGGAATTAGACTATGGGTGCTGGGCTTTAATCAGGGACTAATTATCAGCTTAGTATTGAGAAGAAATTTTCATATATCTCTGGATTTGGCTTTTCTTACTTGGAAAATGAGTTAAACATGAATGACTCTAAGGTAATGTTTAGGTTTTATTTTTTTTTCTTTTTCATTAGTACATATTTGGAGAACATAATGATAGCATTCTTCAGGGAGAGTTGATCCATATGCAGAAACACATAGTTTTAAACTGTGAATGTGATTTGAAATCACTAATAAAGGAGAAAATGAAAAGACTTAATGTGCGACTTTCCAGGGAAGACAAAATGAGAAATAATACTGGAGGCCTGCCTTCTGCTAAACAGTGTAACCAGGGATATAGAAGGGAGGGGAGGAAAACAAAATGTGTGTTATTAACATCTAGTGTTATTCAAATTTATTTGCTGACTCTGAGACTTTGTACTAAGAAATAAACAGGTGCCAATTCACAAGGAAAGGCTTCACCCACATAGTGGAAGAACCAGATCATGACACACCTGTGTAAAACTCAGAATGAACTTCAGAGGCAAAAAGGGCATTAAGTTCAAAGACCAGGAGGTACCAAGGTGTCCAGCAGACTCAAGGAACTGAAAATGGATCAGAGTGTGTCCAGATAGACTATTAGAAAAAGAGGTCTCCAAATATTTTGAGGACTCACAGATAGATTGTACTTGTTTGAAGGTTACTAAACAGCATCAGATTTTGCTAAAGAAGCAAGAATTCAGTACTAAATATTTTTAGCATCTAAACTTAGGAGAAGGTTCAACCTACTAAGACTGTGTGAATCAGAAGGCCTTGGGGAGCTTGTTAAAAATATAGTGGCCTGACCCTATCCTAAATATACTGCATGGAAGTCTTCAGGGATGTGACCTGAGTAGGTGGTTCTTCCTAAACAAACTCTCAAAAGTGACTTACAACGAAGTTTGAGAATTATCGTTCCATGACAGTCTGTTCAACTTGTATGCATGTTAAGCGCACAGAGTTGAAAGCTAAGTTGAAAATTTAGTAAATATCATATTTGACATTTTTATAAGAACATGTTGTACTACATGAAAACTATCCAGCATTGCATTTAATGTCATGGAATCTACAGAGAAAAAGGTACAGCTGTTGTCTATAAGATGCTTGCATTTGCCGGTTCTCATACATGTGCACTGATTTAAAGAAAGGAAATACATACATGACTTCTTGGTATATTCTTCTGGAAAATATATTTGATATTTGTAAATTAATAAATTCTGTTTCCAATTTAGCAAGTACATTAAACCTCAGATTCTGTAAAGAAATCCAATTTATAGGGTCTAGTGAGTCATATAAAACCACATAAAAGTTACTGTTGATGGACACAGGCAAGAACTGTAGTATATATCAAAGCATATAAATAAATGTTTCCTAACCTTTTAGAGATTACATTTTCATTGAGTATATGGACAGTAAATCCATACATAATTAAATATGTAGTCACAAAATAAGGTCAGGATGATAGGAGTCTGAATAATAGAAAAGGACTATTTAGATAGATGGTGAGGAATGCCTCTCTGGGGTGGTAACACTTCAAGTGGGCCTAAAATATGAGAAGAAGGGACCAACAGCATCCAAGATTGAGAGGAGAGAAGGCAAAAAGGTTGTGGGCCACCGTAGCAACAGTGAGGTGATGGATACTTAGGGATGGTGAGTTCTGAGATTATGTGAAAATAATCAAGACCAAAATAATGCAGGGAATTGTTTGCTATTGTAGGAATTTTATTTTCTTCAAAGCACAAAATGCAATTGTAAAGGATTTTCCAAAGTACTGTGACATACAGGATTTAAATTTTTGGTAGAAAACAAACAGATCGGAAAATGTGAAAACATTTTAGGATTCGTTGTTCAAATAATAATTAAGATTGCAGCTGTCTTAACTGGAGAAGAGAAGAATGAGACCAAGGTATTGGTGGTGCACCTGAAGCAGGTAGACAGCTGGAAGAAGCCTTGCAGCCTTAGTCTGGCGAAACCTGCCAGAGGAATTAGTAGCCACTTTGGAAAAAGCAAAGTACTATATCAAGCTTCCCAAGATGAGTAATTAGGGAAATGCAAAAGCCTTTGGCTAGAGATTTTTTTTTTTTTTTTTTTTTTTTTGCTGTACAGGGGATCGAACTTAGGACCTTGTGCTTGCCAGGCAGGCGTTTATGCCACTGAGCTATATCCCCAGCCCCAAGAGATTATTTATAAAGAAATATGTCTGAGTGTAGGATTATCTCTTACCAGGACTGTGAAGTTGAGCATGTTGCTGAAAAACTGTGATTGTAGTCTTCCCTAGATTTCAAAGATAATAACAATGCCACCTTTAAGGCACTTGGACTGAGATAGCTTACTTGATTAAATGGCTTTGTCCAGTGTTTTCTGAATGCTTATGAAACCCTAGTCATTATGAGTATGATTAACATTTGTGAAAAAGATACTTTATTGTTATTTGGCTCACTCACAGTCAGTGGAATATATTGACTTAAAGCACGATTGTTAGCCAGAATATATTGCCATATTTTGGAAAAGGTAACACGGTAAGAATTTGGGTGTCCTAGGGCATTTGAAAATAACTAAATTAGCATTTTCTGAAATTTTCTGATAATAATTAATCTGTCTAGCAAAATCTCAGAGAGTGTTGGAAGCCAAATTAGTCTGGGAAGGTGAGGAGCTAAATGATAGAACTTTAAATGGAGCCCACATACATATTTGTTATTGCTATTCCTCAGAGCACTTCATTTGCCACAGTTGATATTCCTTCTTAGGTAGAGTCAGTCATTCATTTGTATCATGAGATATTGAAAACATGTTACATTTTTTTTTATTTCTAAAGCCTAGAATAATTTTGTTCTAAATCAAAATAATAAATAATCTCTTGTTTGACTAGTTAGTGTGTTTGCTTTGACATTTTGAAATGTTTGATCTTCTTGAGTTCAGGAGTACTATTCATAGTTACATATTATTCTGAAACAAGCATTATTCTGAAACAAGAATAGAAAGTACAGTTTTTCAGCAACATGCTCAAATTCACACTCCTGGGAAGAGATAATCCTACACTCAGACATGTTTCTTTATAAATAATCTCTTGGGGCTGGGGGTATAGCTCAGTGGCATAAGTGCCTACCTGGCAAGTGCAAGGTCCTGAATTTAATCCCGTGTACTGCAAAAAAAAAGGAGCAGCTCATAAATATTAGTTAAGTAGAGGACTACAATTTGGAAATTGTATTTGGAAATTAGTCCTCCACTGCAAATGTTGTAGTTCTCATTATAATAAGTAGAGTCTGTAAAATAGATTTACCTATCACCTGTTTTCTCTGTTACTTGCTGGAAGAATAATTGATATCACCTTTTTTCATATTTAGCTATAAAATATTTGAAAATAATTCATGAGTGGGCCGGGGATATAGCTCAGAGGCACAGTGCCTGCCTGGTAAGGACAAGGTCATGAGTTCAACTCCTGGTACAAAAAAAAAGAAAAAAAATCAGTATCTTAAACTGAGTGATACTACTACAATCTAGATCTGATAATTATTTTTTAATAAATTCATTTCTCTCTATTTTTATATTCTATTCCTACAGAGTTCTAGTGTTATGTTGAACAATTTTGACATAAACATGAGACCTGGCTAAAAACAACCTCAAAATAGATTCAAATCTTTATTGTTCACTCACAATTCTGCTGAAAATACACACACACTCACTCTACACACATTATATTAATTCATACATAGCTGAAAACCATTATCCTTTTTCTCTAACTCGAGTAAAACTTGAGAAATAAATGAATATATTTAACAGTCTTTATTTAATTCAGTAAGGACAAATATATATGTTCATATCTATGTATCTATGTATTGATATATATTTATATACATTATATATTTATACACATTTTCTGCTGCCTATGACATATTTCTTAAAAGAATTAAAAACTAGGTAGAAAATAAAAGTAAGAATAGAACTTTTAAATATATCTCAGTTATAAACACACATATTTATTTTGCTCTTCCATTTCAAGCCATTCAGCATTTTGCCCCTGAGGTCAATGACATTCACATTTTTATTATTCATGTTTTAAAAATGTTCTGTAAAATATTTGACATCCCTTGAAATGATACTCAAAATTTTCTATGTAATTATTGCTTATTCTATTCTTCTATATATATTCAATAGTGCATAGTTATTTTTTAATATCTATAAAATTTAAGAGGTGATGATAGGTAACAAAATCATTATTTCTAGATTTTGGCTGCTTTCGTCTTCTTATAGGTAATGAAATAATTATGTCTTTACTGCAAGTTTTTCTTCTTGAGAGAATTTACTCTTATTTGGATAAGAGAGTACCTATTCTTTTTCATCTTATCTCATTTAATTTTTCCAAAAATGTGTATGCAAACACCTCTAATGAGGACACATAGCCTCTGGCATTTTTTTACTCAACAAATAAATTATTAAGTTAAAAGTTGTAAATAGGAAAAACTATTGACAATTCTGTTCTATCTCAAAGTTTTGGGAATGTGTGACTGCATTGGTATGTGTATGTGTGTACAAATGTGTGTGCATGTGTAAAGTGATAGAAATTATCTACTTTAGTATGTCACATTAAATTCTGATGTTAGCAGCCCCTGTAATATGTGTTTCAAGCCTCATAGGCTAAGGCATTATACCTTTAATCCTCCCAATAAACCAAGGTTTCAGAGGGGAAGAAACTAAAGTACAGAGACTGTAAGAAACAGAAAGAGAAGGTGACACAGTCAGTGTTAGGCAACAGTTTTAACTAAAGCATTCTGTACTCACAGATAAATTACGAGAAACTATAATATTAAGCAAAGGTTTTCTTTTCTGCCCACATTGCCAGCTATAGTAGATCTGCATTGAAGTAGGATTCACTCATTGTTTGCTGGAGACAGTCCTAGCCAAAGGAACCTCTCACGAGAAAAGCACAACTAACTACAAGGCGGTGTACTAGTTCTAGGATGAGGCTAGTTTTGAGAACTGCCTCCTAGAAAAGCATCTGATCCATTTGGGGAGGGTGGTTTCCAGACTGCAATGTTATTGAATCTAAAACCATGCTGAAGATACATGAACAAACTAGGTAATGAGAAGAGAAGCAGCCTGATTGGACAGAATGACAAAAGCCATCAAACAAAGTACTAAAAAAGAACAGGACCTTTTATTTAAATTGAAAGTTGTTCTGTATCCCGAGGAGAAACAATCACAAGAGAGGGTGGAAAGTGTGCCAAGGCATCTAGGATTTTGGCTTTTGTACTTTGGTGGTGTCTTTCTGAGATAAGATGCACAGGAAGAAAATACAGAAGCAGATAATTATCTACATTTAAAATATACTGATGGGGGCTGGGGATTTAGCTCAGCGGCAAAAGCGCCTGCCTGGCAAGTGCAAGGTCGTGAGTTCAGTTCCCGGTACTGGAGAAAAACAAAAAAAAAATATATATATATATATATACTGATGTACAAATGTGCTGGGAATACAGAGGTAATGTTAATTTGACAGTGGGTACACTGTGAATTTGTAGTACAGGAAAGAAATATACTTTGCGAGTCAAAGTTAAGAATAACATCACGGTCTCAATGTTAATTCTTCATAGGGTGTTAGAATTAGCTTTTAATGCATTATTTAGCCTTGGAGTAATGCATGTGCAGAAACACTTAAACACTATGTACAACTTTTGCTGCTGGAGTTTTTTCTCACAGTTACTTTTTTCATTAGGTTATGAAGGTGAGAATCTGATGAAAATCCTGAAAGGTATTGAAAGCAGCACAGAAATCATGTTGGACAGATGGAAGTTTGAAGTTGTACCAAATGACAAGGATGAGAAAGGAGACCCAGTGCCTTACAGTATCATCAATAATTACTTTTCCATTGGCGTGGTAAGCTTGTCCGCTAAATCTTTTGTTTTAATCTGTCCTGGATTATTCCTCTGTGAAAACTCTCATACTATGAAAAATTTACTGATTCAAAATAATTTATTTTATCTTTGTGTCAAAAAACCTCTTTCAGTGGACAATTTAAAAATGTATAGATGCATTTAAAGTCAATATCAGCAATTGATAAATTTTTCATGTTATACATGGAGAGAAACTATATGGTAACTGGTGTTCAACCATTTCTGCCAATAAAGTGAAGCTTAGAATAGTTTGTAAAGTACTCATAAGTTTTTAGAGTATAAAGTGAAGCACTATGTTAGGGAAAATGTGAAAATATTGTATCAAATTTGATACAATACTTTTAGATTTATGTTACAGTATTATTACAGTCTACTAAAATCTATGATAAAGCTGTTGCTACTCACAAGTTGTTAGTAAATCAAATGACATTTTGTTTTTTAACCATGTAATAAAAGTAAGATATCATTTGGCAGTGGAAAATTATTCAAGTTTTAATCCTTAAATAATTAATAATTTAGGGCCTGGGGAGTAAGCTCAGCGGCACAGCACCTGCCTGGCAAGTGCAAGGTCGTGAGTTTGATTCCCGGTACTGGAAAAAAACAAACAAACAAAAATGAATAATTTAAACATTTATTTTATAAATACATATATACTTAGTTAATAATTATGAGTTAATATATTAACTATAGCACTATATTCCATTTAATGTATTTTACTTCATATAAATCTATCTCATTTCTTTCTTACATGCATACAAACACAGCACATATACACAGACATTAGTAGATGATAGCAATCACTAGTTGTGTCTATGAACTTAAGAGTCAGTCTACCTCAATTTAAGTGCCCTTGAGCAAATTATTTAATATAATGTCTATGCTTACCTGTACTATCTGGTTATTATTTCCTCTTTCAGAGTTATAAGTAATATGAATATAAATTTTAAGGCTTCAAGGTATGGCAAATCATAATAGCTAAAAACACAGGCTATTAATACCATGAAAGTTATTATTATTTGATTAAAAAATGGAAAAATGGAATTTGTATTTATCTTAAGAAACATTATGTATATATATGTATATTACTATAAATGTATTTAAGAAGCTTTGTTAGTCTACAATTTACACACAACCTAATTCACTTTTTTATGTGTACTTTCCAGGGCTTTTTATAATTTTTTCCAAAGTTAGAACATTTCATCACCCAGTCAAGGACCCTAATATCCAGTTGTAGTCACTTCTCATTCTTTCCCTCAGCTCTGAACAACTACTCCGATTTTATCTAGTATTTGTGTTTGATGAATATTTCATGTAGAAGAAATCATGCACTATGTGAACTTTCACATGTCCATTACTGAAATTAGCATAATGCTCTTGAAGTTCACCCATGTAATGCATATTAATACTGGTTTCCATTTCACTTCTGAGTACTAATAGATTAAAGGTATTATCTTTGTTACTTTTCTCTCATTGCTGGGACAAAATAACCAACACCAAATGCTAAATGGGGAAAGGTTTATTTAGTTCACGGTTTGTAGAGTTTTCAATCTGTAATTGGCAGGCTCCAAGGCAAAGTGGCACGTAGCAGAGGGTCAATAATTCATGGTGGCAGAAGACACCAAGAGCAATGAGAGAGGTGAGGGAGAGAGAGAGAGAGAGAGAGAGAGAGAGAGAGAGAGAGAGAGAGAGACTCCTTTCCTCACTTGTATTGTATGCAGGCTAGGGTGGGTATAGCACTCATACCCTCATTCCCACATTGAATAGTGAACCAATCACATCTCTAGATTCAGCTGCCTACAAAAAGCCCACTTTCAACATGACCACATGAGGCTTTGGGGGAACATCCAGACACAAAGCATTGCAGATATATAACTCTTATTGTTTATCTTCTCAAAGAGTGATGGACACTTGTATTATTTCTAGTCATTGGGTATTTTGAATTATGTCAATTTCTTTTATCTATCTGGGAGTCTTTTTACATTTTAGTTAATAATACTTTTTAACTCTAGAATTTTCATTTCATTCTTCTTTGTTATTTTTATGTCTTTAATTGGTATTTTCTCTTTGAAAAGTCATTATAGACTTTCTTTATAATTTCAGTTGTTTTGTTTAGTTTTTGACTTATTTATAGTAGTTGTCCTGGAGTCTTTCTATGCTAAATCCATTTGGGACCCATGAAAGAGCTGAAAACATGGACTTCTCATCAGAGTCCTTATTTGTTTACTTATTTGAGTTTTCTTAAACATAGAACACACTTTAATATTCCTCTGGATATTTTATTGAAAACTGGAAATTGTATCCGATATAACAACTTTGAGTTCCCATTCTCTCACATCACCTGAGTTTGATTATTGCATGACTCATCTGAGAAGAGCTCCTCTGTTAGGTGTGAATGCTGATGGCTCAGTGAGTTTTTTATTTCATTCTTGTTTCATTTTGATCCTGGTTTCCTAGATATCCTCCCTGTATCAATATGATTTACTGGAGACCATGCTTAATAAGAACTAATAAGTCTTGTCTTTGTTATTGCGTGAATCCATGTGTTCTGTGGAAATCAAAGTTCAGATAATTAGAAGAAGATTTCAGTTTTTAATATCTCTGACTCATTTGTTTTTTGTGCTCCTATCTGAGGCCACTTCTTTAAGCAGTGGTATGAAAATAACTAGACTCTCTTGCTCTCTCCTAAGTATGTACAGAGCCTTCTAGTCAGCCAGGGATATGTAACAGTTCAGCTTGGCCCATGACAACTGTCATTCCCCAGGTTCCTGTTAACATTTTGCTAGTCTGCGGGTTAGGTGCTTGTCCATATCAGTTCGTCAAGCTCAGTGTATCACTGACTTCCCTGATCATTTGCCACAGAGATCGCTACTCTCTCACACATCTCTCCGGACATGCAGGAATTCTAGCTTCCATCCTGAGTCACTCCCCTGAGAGCGCTTGTTCCAGCACTGTGGAACTGCTGCTCCAGTGGAGCTGGAGGGGAAGGAAGCAGGCTAAAGCTGAAACACTAGCCATAACCAGTGAGCGCCCTTGTGCCAGCTGCAGCAGTGTTTTCTGAGAGAATACTTCTCAGTGTGTTGTGTGCTTTTAGCCAGTTGCCTGTGGCTTTCAAGAGTGTGTATGATTGCCTCTCTATCCAGAAGACCCTGGCCATGTCAGGCCTCATGACTGATTGTTATGACTAAAAGAAGGTTGATACTGGCAACAGGGAGGTAGAATTTAGAGATGTTGCTAAATATCCTCAGTGCTTAGCACAAGGCCTCAAAGAATTACACAGCTCCAAATATCAGTGGTGTTGACTTTGAGAAATACTGACAGCATCGAACACATATATGTAAATACAAAAACTAAAAAGGCTGGCAATGGAGAACAGCAAAAGGCTAAGGAAATGAGAAGAAAAGTTTAAATGAAAAAAAAATAAGGCAGATTACAAAAGAACAAAATACAGAAAATTAGCAAAATCAATTCCTTCAGTTTGCAATTTAAATTACAATTAAATAGCAGAGAGTGGAAGAGAAAAAATAAACACATAGTGAAAAATCTGATATATATGTCTCCTAATTGAAAAGAATGCATTGCTCCCTACAGAATATATATTTTGACCAATATACCAGTGAACTGAAGTTGCCATATGTAAAATCAAACTTAAATATTCATTTGTATTCCATTCTATTAACCATAAACAATAAATTTAGGAAGACAACAGCAAGCAAAATCGGAAATCATCTAGAAATTAATGTCTTCATATACATGATCTCTATATAGAAAATATTCAGCCTCTGCAAATACACCAGATCAAAATAAGTGGAGACACTTTCTATTCTTATTTGAGATTGCTTGACATAATATACAATTTAGCTTATACATTTGTTCTATAATTAGGATTAGAGCTGGGTTTTATGTCAAATTTGTTCCTTTATCATGAATATGCAAGTAATACATAATTCAAAGCATGTCAATTTTAATAATAAGGAAAGGAGAAAAGCTTATTTAACAAATTGGATGTGTCACAAGTGGATTGCATAGTTAGAATGACGGCACAGAAAGAATAGTTGAAGGAATCAAACAATAAGAGAGAGACAAATACTGGAACTTTGTGTTGGGCTGGCTCAAACTGCCACTGGGAATGCCAGATTACCTAGTTGCTAGTGTTGAAAAACTAGCCTCTTATCAGAAAAAAAAATTGATAGAATTGTACTTTACACTATATAAGTAAATGATGGATATGCCAAAGAATTAAGTTGAAGGACCAATAAACGACCTAAGAAAAGAATGTATAATGGAACATACTCATGATTTTAAGGCAAGGTATAACTAATTAGATAAAGAAGGATATATTTGTTGAGGTTTTCTTCCTAAATCATGCACTACTCCCTCAGAAAGACAAAAGCACAACACCGAAGTCACCATCACACCAATAGATCCCATAGAGCAGTCATGTTTCAGATGCCATTCCACCAGCTTGCCCTCTGCTCAGCAGCTGGGATGCCACTTCCTGAGTCAATAAATCTATGCAAAAATAATATATAATTCATAATTATTGCAAGCTTTATCTGAAAATATCAAAACTAGTATAATTGCAAGTTGGCTCTCCAGGACAATACACATGAACACAAAAAGTAGTACAGTTGAAGCATGAGGGGACCGCCTCAACTTTTGCCACCATGGGCATGAGAAAGAATGAGGTGAGGGTATAATGTGTATGTGAAGTTGCCTCTAGGATCCCTCTTGCCAACTAACTACAGCCTGAGCTTAAAGTCGGACTGTATTATTATTAGCTTTATTTTCAAGTATTCGCCTTCACATACTGACTGAAAGTGTTTTACATTCACAAAACACTTTGCCTCAAACTTTTCATCTTCATATCCCCTCTGTTGTAGTAGGTTAACTGCTGGCACAAGCATCCCTAAAATAGCACTGATCTAGTAATGAGTTAAGATCAGCTCTGCTTCACATGCCACGTCAGGAAGTGCTGACGTTCGGCGAGAAGTTCTGCTTCATTGTGGCAATCAATGACACTGAATCCTGCACTTCTACCTGCCTATGGATACACAGAACCTTCTCTGTCCAACAAACATATGACACGAGAAAGTGACATAGTGGAGTGCTTTACTCTGTTTTTCTTTTTAAAGGAGCCAGACCCAGAAGACAAATTAACATTGTTTCCACTCATAACACATTGGTGAGATCTCAATCACTTGCCTGCCCCTGATTGTAAAGAAGCTGTCTGCCCCTAATTGCAAGAAATACATTTTCTGTCTTCCCAAGAGGAAAGGAAAATTAAAAAATAACTAAGTACCCTACCAGGTTTTTTTTTTGTATTTTTTAAACTTAACCGGCACTATTAAAAATGATATGAAATCATAAATATAGATACACGTTCACTGTGGTGGTTCACCACTAGAAGTATATTTAATAGCAGCAGTGTGCCAGATATTATTGGAGGATGAGCAACGAACACAATAGAAGATGCCCATATACTCACTAAGCTTCCATGATTGCCATATAAGAGATTATAGCAGTTATCCAAACTAATATTGACAACATTATATTCTAGAGTTTTCATCTGGTCCACCATAGATAATATGAAACTTCCCAGGAAAAAAACTTTGTGACAACTATATCACCAAGAAATTCACAAAGTCATTGATTTTATCATCAGAGTCAATTCTCCATTCATTTCTTTAATAAACAAAAGTATTAAGCATCTACTTTTAGGCCTTATGGTTACAGCAATGAATGAAAGAGACATATCACTTCATAATTAAAACTATAAATTAAAAGGAAGAAGGAAGCTTTTGTTAAAGAAGAAATTAAGAAACAAAATGTTTTTAAAGTTACAATAATTGATATAATAGAAAACAAAATCTATTCTCTCTCTTATTCTAATAAGGGACACCAACTTTAGATCTGATAAGAGCAGGTTCTCTTAAAAATATGGATTTAAGAAGGAATCTAAAGAGTACTGAACTGGATACCAAAAAGTGTGAAAACAACTTAGGTGGCAGATATAACTGTATGTGAAGGGCTTGAGGTGAGAAAGAGCTTTGTGTTTTCCCAGATTTGCTAAACCAGTGAAGCTGGCATACAGAGAGGGACAGTGAGGTGAATAACATGAAAACCAGGGATAGAAGTGGCCGCCGTCCTGTCTGGTAGGCTTCTGGAAGTTGTGATGTGAAACTGGACTTTCAAGAGCACAGACTGAATAAGTAATCCAGGCCTGGAGTAGTCCAGTTTATATGCACCTGAGGTTCTCTTACCAGAGGTGATACTTTGAAATTAATTGAAATATTGATAAAACAAATGTCATATAAATGATACATACAAGTTGAAATACTTCCTTTTATTTATTTTTTTTGTTTTTGTTTTGTTTTTTGTTTTTTTTTTTGTTTTTCTCCGGTACCGGGAACCGAACTCATGACCTTGCGCTTGCCAGGCAGGTGCTTTTGCTGCTGAGCTAAATCCCCAGCCCCCTGAAATACTTCCTTTTAAACCTATGAATATAATTGAGTTGGCTAATGTATCTTTATGAGCCCAGGCAACGTCCTTTCTTTAAATATGGGCCATTTACTGAAAAATGACAACTCTCCTGTACAAACCTTACTCCATAATAAAACTATGATTTCAATATCATTTTTAAAGGAAAGCAAAAAATGAAAGTATAGAAGCATTTTGAGTGTAAAGTTCTTGTAGATGTTTAAAGTCATTTAAAAATTGTTCATAATTATGTCTCTCACATATAATTGTAGAACAAAATTTTCAAGATCATAATTACATTAAATCGTCCCAATTTGACTTGCTTCCTCAAAAAAAAATTCTTTTTTAGAATGTATTTTCCATTTATGTGTAATTAAACTCTAAGTACAGCAAAGACTAAATTTTGCATAAACAGGATTGGAAGCAGCATAGAGGACTTGTAACGACAAACCTCAAAATGCAAAGAAAAATATACAGGTTTACTAGATAACAATGCATCAAAAATAATTTAGATTCAATGTGATTTGTGGTTAAAAATTTTGCTAATCTGCAAAATCACAGAAGGAATTTTAATTAAAACAACAATTCAGAGAGAGCTTGTCGGACCTTGTTTTTTATTAAACTATTGTTTTCAGAGTGTCTATTTTGAATTAAAATTTGTTACACTGCTGCAAAAAAATCATTTTGGTTGCTCCCTGGACAATGACATGAGGATTTCTATGAGGAGAAGCAAAAGATTAACTTGTATTATCTTCTGTGAAAGAAGAGTCCGAGCACGTGGAGAGCCATGACTACTGAGAGAATTGGACATAACTAAAAAATACTTTTAAAGCATAATTCATAATTTCTAGGGCATAAAAGTGACTGAAATTTCATTTTTTTACTTTAAAGAGAATAGCAAAACAAAGAGCAATAGCAAAATACAAACAAAACAAAGCAAGGACATTAAAAATGATACAGGGTTTCAAACCAAATGATAGGGATTAACAATGGTTGTTATATTACATATTGTCATCTTCAATGAAATTGTTCACATTACCAGATGTAAGAATGGAAAATTGATCAAACCATTAAGGGGAATAAGAAAATAATAGCATAAAAGGATATTAGAGACAATACATAGTTTCACTAGACAGGATGGTATGAATTCACCAACGGTTGTTATACTGCATATTTTTATCTTCACATAAATTGCTCAGATTACCAGATGTAAGCATGGGAAATTGGTCAAAATATATAAAAAAGTTTTAAGCATTAACTATTCCCTTGAATAAGCTGTCAGACATCAGCAGTGCAGTTATGCCAGCTATCCAAATATATATATATATATATATATATATATGAAATGCCTTTCTTTTTCTTCTTTCCCTCATCCCAGTTGTTCCTTCCTTTGAGCAATTTCTTTCCCTTTCTTATTATCTATTGTAGATTTTGCGTTTTATTTACTCTTTCATGAAATTTCAAAACCAGTCCTGATGTTTTGTTTTTAACAACTAGGTAGTCTCATTTACTGAGATGGTATTGGTAGGATCAAACAGATTTGGTGGAGGTTATACACATGCCTTAAGCTGAAGACACATCTTAGTGGAAATGTCAAGCCTACATTCCAGTATGGAGGTCAAAAGAAAGTCTCAGTCTGAAATCATTTGGAGGTATAAGCACATTTATTATTGAATTATTGCTGTATAAATAGCCCTCCTAAAAGGCAGCAGCTTAAAACAAGTGCTATGTATTTGTATTATTAGTATTTACAAGTCAGTGGGTCATCTAGATTGTTCTTCCAATGGTGGCAATTAGCTGGAGAAAGTTAGCTTACACTTGCTCATAAATCTGGTTAGTTCTGGCTACTGGAGTGATGATGCTCTTGACTGTACATGTTACTAGCATCATCTCACATTTAGGTAAGACGTCATCCATGTGGTGGTGGAAAACTTCTTGATTACAAAAGCAGTTGAACCTCCACGTCCATATACTATTCAAGTCTCTGTGTCAAATTTCCCAATCTCTTTGGCCAAAGAAGGTCATGTCACTAATTCTAAGTGGTACAGAGGTAAAACTTGTCTCTTGAGGGGAGGAAGGCATGATGCAACAGGACATGCATTTCGGGAAATGTGAGAAAAGTTATCCATTAGTTTTCATCTACTGCAACAAATATTTATATCAATCTGAACTGAAGAAATTAAAAAGGAGGTAATTCAAAATGAGAAGAAATTTTATTAACAGCAAACTAATACCTAGTGATTGGAAGGGACAAAATCATGGGAACTTCCCTTGAAAGAAAGCGCAAGTGGAAAAACAAGTGAGAAAATGAAAGGAGGAAAACAGAAAGACTAAATTGTTAGGCAGGCCAAAAAAAAAAAAAAAAAAATATTTAAAAAAAAAAAAAAAAAAAAGGTTATTTCAAGGAGATAATAAAAACTACATAGGGAGTTACCAAGAAGTTTGGTAAAATCAGAATTAAAATTGGAGAAATTGAGATGATTATGATAACTCCTTGAAGAATGACTATATTTTTCCAAATGTGTTTTGAACTGTTGCATAAACATTTTGAGGGGGATCATGATATATTTTGATAGATGCACTCACTGTGTAATCATGTTAAACATGTTTTTCTCCTCAAACTTTTGTTATTTTGTTATCAGTCCTTACTTATAGATTGCTGACATACAGTGTCCGGTTACTATTTACCCTCCCCCTGCTATCCAATGGCACAGCACAACTTCTTTTCCTGCTTAGCTGCAACTTAGTGCCCAGGAATCAGATTCTTTCATTTTTCCTTTCTCCTTATTTTCAGTAAGCTACCTAACTTTATAACCAAATAAAAGGTAGAGGAATAAACTAAACGCATAGTTAAATGATGGAAGA
Organism: Chinchilla lanigera; assembly: GCF_000276665.1. Classification (NCBI taxonomy): domain Eukaryota; kingdom Metazoa; phylum Chordata; class Mammalia; order Rodentia; family Chinchillidae; genus Chinchilla; species Chinchilla lanigera. The sequence goes on along the minus strand of NW_004955410.1, from coordinate 18,024,967 downwards.
AATAACAAATGTAGAAATGCAAACCAGAATTATAAAGTATGAAAAATTGAAACCAGGATCTTGAAGAAGTACTGTCTGTCTCATGTTCACTATGCACTCATCAGTAGACCAAGGTATGGAACAATATAAAAGTTTTTCTGTCATCTGAAGAACATTTTAGAAAAATGTATGGACGCAGAAACAAATAATGTTGAAGAAGCATCAGTGTCCATTAATAGATGAATAGATAAAGAAAATGTGGTTTCCTCATGTAATTGAGTAATGTTTGTCATTAAAAAGAAGGAAATTGAGCAACCCAATGGAGCTACTGCTGTTCTCCATTTTTATTCCCCATTCCTTTTCTGGAATAAAATTTCCTACTCTTAAAGAAAAGAAGAAAATTTCTGCAAAGTAATGTGCAATAAAATGGATGAAACTTACAGGCAATATTCTTGGTAACATTAACTACTCACAAAATAAATACTGAATGATTACATTTACCATCAGGTATCTAAATAAACAAATTTATATGGACCTGAGTAAAAGGGCCATGAGGAGGGAATGTGAGGAATTATTAATTACTGGGAATAAAGTTTCACTGAAATAGTATGAATAAAGAGACCTGTGGTAAAATATTTAATCTATAGGCCATAATAATGTTTGCTATTGTGCACTTAAACATTTATATAAAGGGTAAAGATTGTGTTAAGTCTTCCTACAAGTATAAAAGAGGAAGAAGTGAGAGATAGATAAAGGAAAGAATGGATTTCAACCTAAAATAATATAAAAGGCAAATAAGGGAAGAGAAGGGAGAGAAAGGAGGTAATAAAGAAAAGAGCAAAGGAAATTAAAGATGCTCAAATTAAAATTACTCCCACTATCCTGAAGTTTCACTAATTCCATCTTACCAGATGCTACAGATCCAGGTTAGAATTCTCAGTGGCTTTGGTATTATGTTTGGGCAGTTGTCCAAACATATTCATTTTCAAAGCATCAAAATTTTGTGTGCCATGATTAGAACCTCTTGACAAAATCTTTAATAAATTCATAATCTGGAAAACAATCATATGACCAAAATAGCTTGAGTTTTTTATTATAGTCAATATATACTTTGGTGTCTGGGAAGCATGCTGCATTTGTTCAAGAAATAAGGTCCCAAACTGAGGACAATCCGAAGAGGCTGCCCGCATATGAGGAGAGCTGCCTCAACATAGGTTTTACTGAGAGACTTCAGTTCGGAATAGGCATACCACGGCACCCCAGAAATCGATGTCAAAAGACTGGGAATAAAATGCAGCAAGGATTTCAGAGACAGAGTGTGGTGTTGCACCTAGCGATTCTTCAGGAAACTTGGCTGTGTCATAGGTGAAGAAGATTTTGCCAAAAATATATTTCTTGAGGTGTTCTAAGCAAAAATTACTATGGAAATGTAGAAGGCAGAAACATTTTATGCTAACAAAATTAACAGAATTACTGGGCATTTCTACATTTAAAAAAAAAATCACTAGTACATCTGAAATAGTATTAGATAAAGTAGGTACCGGAGAATACATACCAACTCACATTGCCTACAATATGTAAGGGCTTTCCTAGGGGAATTTTTGGAGGCTTCCTAGAAGAAAGGAACAAAAGCAAGAGCTTTGTGCTACTGCTGTTCCTCTTCCGAATCAGGGACACAGCAGACTGAGGCTGTCAGCAGACAGTAGGACCAGGAGCAGAAATTTAGTGCAGAGATTTCTCCCTACGTGGGTTGAGCGAAAAGATACATTCTAAGGTCTGACTCTTGTGGACCACCAAGCTCTGAGGAGTGACAAGTGTCTGTGGAGGCAGAAAAACAAAACATACTGAGGCCCTAGGTCTCTTGTACTTTTTGGTCACTACTGGCTATGGGCCTGATGAACATGTTGGTTGACTTTCTTACTCAGGTATCTGGGTAAAGCCATTGGGCTTTCCTCCCAGTTGAGAAGATTATAGAACATTAAGAAACATTGTTGTGGGACATGTGTTTTCTGCTATATCCTCGAAATTTTTATTAAAATTAATCCTGTGTGTGGACACAAAGAAAACCAAATTCTTTAAAAGAATCTTAAAGGCAAAATCATTCAGTCATATGGGAAGTACATAAAAAGTTGATCTAGAAATCTGAACACTTGAGAATTTTAGAACAGATTCCTGGATAATTCTTGGATCCAGGAAGAAATTCAAAGGAAATTGGCAAACTATATAGGAAATATATTCGTACTATTCTTAACATACTGTAAAATTGCAAAGGAAAATTTATAATTTTTCATTTTTAAAAAAAGGAGTTCAGTATTCACCCTAAGAACTTAGGTCTTAGGATAATATAAGCCAAGGGAGAAAATTCCTTACTGCATAGGTTGTAATTATAATACAGTAATCATACATATATGATTTCATATATCAGAGTTCATTTTAAAAGGGAGTCAGATATGGCCAAAACTCTACAGAGATAACTTTCTGGCAATAATGTCTTTATTACTCAAATATATATATATATATATATATATATATATGATTAAAACCTTTGTGTAAGCCACAGAGCAAATAAAGAAGTAAAGAAGTTTGGATGTAACAACAAAATTAATTGAAGGAAGATAACCAAACATATAATATACAAAACCCAGAATTCTTTCTCCCAAATACATAGAATACAGAAAACTCGGGCAGGAATTTTTAGCAGAAAAATAAATACATAGCATAATGAATTTAAAGATGTAACCACAGCTATGGAAAATATTTAAATAATTTTGAATACATCATATGTGTTTTTCTGGCAGTAATTTGTCATAAAGAAGAAATGGAATGTTTTCCATCTAAATACTGAAAAAAACCTGAAATTTGCTGAAGAGGCAGGAGTAGCGTATCTGAGGCAGAGGTTCTCACACATGAGCCTGTGTGAGAATCGCGCAAAGGATTTGTGGTATTGCTGAACTGCTGATTGCAGCATCCTTATATTTTCGTTCTCATGAGGAACCTAAATTTCTTATCACAATTTAAGAATTACGGTTCTCTGTGCGTAGCTGAAAGCAAAAATTAAAGTTCTGTGAGAAAACTTCTAAAGGTGAAGTAATTCAGTGTGACCCTTATAGTACAAATAATCCTCATTTAAAAAAAAAATTTCATACTACATATTAAATTGGAAAGTTTTCCTGATTTATTTTTATTTAGCTAGCAAACCTCGGTGTCAATATTTTGTAAATATGCCCCCCCCAAAAAATTACTCTTAAATATAAATGAAAATTACAAACAAAAAATTAGCAAATATGTTCAAATATTATATTTAAGAGCAAACACTTGTTGACCAATTAGGGTGTATTTCAAAAAAGCCAAAATCAGCCAAATTAGCAGAGTTACTGAATTTAAGTAAAAGTCAGGGTTGCCTTTTTTGTAATTAAAAACTAATTAGAAAAACCATGCAATATTGTCTATAAATAATCTGCTAATTACATTTATTGTGGCATACTGGAGGCATTCCAAACACAAACAGAAAGAAGACAAAACTTTTCCATCGTTATTTCAGTCAACACTTTTTAAAGTGAGCTAATTTAAAGAGGAAAAAATTAAATGTCATATAAGAGTTGAAAAATAAGACAAGGTTATTAGTATATGAATGTGATATACAATCACAGTAAATTGCATCAACTAAAAATAAAACTAGTAAAGAAATACATGGTTATGAATATTAGGTGGATACATTTTTCAAACCGATAACTTTGCTCATATTATGATTTATTATGATGAGTCAAATTCAGTCGACAATATCAGGAAAACTACAAAGCACCAAGATTTAATTTCAATAAGAAGAAAATGCATTTTATATGAGAAAAACCAATGTCAAACGAAGTTATAAATAAACCTTGAATCATAGAATTTATCTCATGTTTCTTTATAAGGAGATGTAGTATTATTAGCAGATCAGGTCTTTACAAATTAATTTATGCATTTAGACCATTGCTATTGACAATTCTAATAGGATTACTGGTGGTTGCTTTTGATTAATTGTAGTTTACAATTGAACAAAAATGCTTTCATCCTCTTCTGAGATAATTAATGTTCTAAAGTTGTCCACTCTCTTGACAAGTACTCAATATTGGCAAGTAAATATAACTAAAATAGAGTGATACAAAAAATACATAAATGGAGCTCAATGTAAAATTAAACTAACCAACAAACAAATTATAGATATGCAGAGAATATAATGTTTGGTAGATGTTGAAAATTCAGGTCACTGCGGAGGATGAAAGGCATAATAAATTATGTGACAGAATTCTTTATTCACGTTAGTGAAAATAAATTCATATTTCTATTTCATATTCATGTGATATATATATCAACTAGATTAAAAATACAACTGGAAGCCATACACTAGAAGATATTACAAGAAAATATAAAAGATACATTACTATCACTTTGAAGTAGGAGAAATTTGTCCTAGGGAAACATGAAATTTCCAACCCTAAAATGAATAGGAATTATAGTTAAGTTTTCTTAGTCTTTATGTAAAAGAAATACATTAAAACTCATTTAGAGGTAAATGTCATGAAGATATTTCCAATGAAAATAATGAAGAGGTGATCAATAAACTACCCAATTCTGAATTATAATATAAGCATAATAGATTGACTGAGAAATAATTATAATGAAAAGATGAAATGATTCCTAATATTTTTATTTAAGAATAAAATATAAAGCTATATAATGACTTACTGTGTTGTGTCTTCCAAATTATTAAAAATTATAAATATTGTGCATATCTAGGATATGTATATCTTTACATCCTTATTATTGTGTAAGAAGCCTATATACCAGAATAATATTTTGGAGACTAATTTGATAATATCTATTGAAATTTTAAAATGTGAGTACTTTTAGAGTCACCAGTTCCACTTCTAAAAATCTATTCTACAGGGAAAAAATGGTTTAAAATTGAATGTGCCAGTTATATTCAACGGCATATAATTAGGAAGAACCGAAATCTTCAGATGTTATATACAACTAGAAAAGAGCTCCCCCAAAATAAATTAACCAAATAAAGTGCCCTTAAGTAAACATATTTTCTCCTATCCTCCTTTTGTGAAAAAGGACAGCATGGGTACTGTTTGAAGGTGACTGTGAGGAGGAAATGGGGGAGGAATTCCTGAAGCTCTTGAAGTTGGTGTTCAATAACTGGTGAAGTTTAAAGATGACAATGGTAATCAAATATGAGAGCTTTTCTATAGCTCTGTCTCTAAAGACATTAAAAAGGCCTCATAAGTATAAAGCAACATGTTAACAAAGATCACCCCTGCCATGTGCAGATACAGAGAGAAATGGGTAATTGCCCTTTATGCTTCATGTAAATTAAAAATGTGGTGGGGAAAGGGGTAATCTTTAAAAGTTTACAGGACTCACCAAATGCATTTAAATAAATACCTATATCACGAGGTTTCCATTTTCATACAAATGTTCACTCTTAACCTAGTCTTTATTTTTTTTGCTTGCTGTTGCTTTAATAATGATTTGAAATATGATATGGTTTTAGTTGCCTAGATCAAATCTGAAGTGGTTACAGTTAACAAGGGCCTCTATTCTGATTCTTACTCATTTCGTGCATTCTTATTCTCTTTCCTTTCATTCATGTATCCAGCCATTTGACTTTGTTTGCTTTTGTATTACAAACAGTGGAAGATAAAAAGAAACCATACTGGGGAATGCTGAGACAAAATCCACTTCTTGTGCATTTTCATAGGTGTGAGACAATAAACAGGTAGATTGCAAATAGCAATACAAGTTTTCAAATTAAAATTGCAAGTTTGCATGATAGAAAGTGTCACAAGGCACATTGCACTTCATCATTACTTAAAAGCTGGATTTTTTAAAATCTTTTTATCTTATGTTATTTGTTGCACCTCATATAATAAATTCATCTCTGCTGAGCTGCCTCCGCGGACTGGCACATTCCAGTTATTTTGTTCTTTCCCTTTGCTTCTTAAAATTCACCTTTCTCTTTCGACATCTCCCCCAGAGAGATTAGGACTTAAACATCCAAAGGTCTCAAGGCCTCACTATTAATTAGCCTTAAGTCTACTGGCTCATTAATTTTCTCATGGAGCCCTCTGGTTTTGTTGATACCTGTGGCTTTCCTAGTCCATAACAAAACTAACCCTGTCTTGTCATATTGTTAGGCTTGTGGCTTTGACCTAGATGATCCATTTCTGGATAAAATGGCAGTAGAAAGTCCTCATGTCTAAGAGATATAAAATCTATATCCCATGATAGCTTACTATGCAAAAATATTCATTATATCCACTGCACAGAGAAGAAAAGAGGTCCCACACTTAAAATTCCTTTAAATATCAACTTTCCTACCCTTGTACATATTGTTTACCAAAGTAATGCATATACTATGCTGTAGCAGGAAGAGTGTATATCTGTGAAGGAGGAACATTAGCATACAAAATTATATCCAGTGAGGGTCCAGTTAAATAGATTTAAAAATATTTCTTTTATGATTTATTTATAATATTTTGATCATATTAAGAGCTCAATTTTATTTACTTCAAGACAAAACAAACAAAAGAAATTGTACCTCCTTACTCAGTCTGTGACTATTACTAAATTTCTACAGTTATTTCCTTTAGATTTTCAGTAAAGGCATGGTAAATGTATAATGTAGGTAAGAGCTGATAATGAGAGACATTCTGATCAGTAGCTGATCCTCCACCTTGAAATTTATGGTTATGAGAATTAAGTAGTCATATTTTTCCTACCTTGGCAGAATAAGAGGCTCTTAGTGACTGACTAAGGCTGAAAGATAGTAAATCAAAACCATGCAAATATCTATTTGATAGGACATTTGAGTAGTAATATACACAGTGCAGTAAAAGTCCACTTGTCTTTGTCAGATTTCTTCTCTATTGGGAGAAGATTTCCACAGTAAGCCCAGACCTGATTCTGATTTCAAGAAGAAATGTGCGGATAGCGTTTCCGTTTTCATGTTGGCTTCCACTTTTTCAGTGTGTGATACTAATTTGTTTCTGGATATGTTCTACAAAAACTGGAGGACCCTTCCAGAAGCCTTTACGATTCGCATTGCCTTGCCTGTTTCTGCTCACAGTGCTGACTTCTGTGTTGAAGAGCGTCCAAATTGGAACTTACTGGGATGATTAACAGCTGCTGCAAAAATCAATACTTTATGTAGCAAAAACAGAATTGGGATAGCATGGTCTTACATGAGCACTATTCTGTGCTGAATGTCTATTGATATCAGGAAGCCAGATACAATTTATCTTAGTGGAAGCATTTCCACTGATATAATCCATTAGCTTTTCAAACTCATGGAACAGAAAACTCATAAGTCTTAATCATACATAATTATATACAGCCTCAGTTGCAAAGATGATCAGTGTTCTACTTAGTAAGAAGTGGTGTGCTTACAACTTTCATTATTTTAACCTTTATTGCGGTTAACACACTAAATCTTATTACTATTGTTAGTGCATGCTGCGTCAAAATGAGTGTTACATTTCATTCTAAACAAATTAATTTGAAAGATAATACACATGTTTGTAAATTTGGTTTATTACATCTCAGTGCAGTGCTCTAATTACAGAACAGTGCATTAGTTGCTAGCATATGCCCTAAAAATTATATTTAATTTTGGAAGTTTAAATATGCCTTACAGTACTGATATTATAATAAAAAACAAAATAGAAATGTTAAGTTTAAAGGAATACAAACTGATTCCTGGAGCACTTGTTTCTGTCAGCGATTTTGTCTTTTTTTCTATTGTCATGCTTTACTCAAGCATTAGATGATATAATCATTAAGATTTATAGGAATAAACTAATAAGTGAACTCTTTTATGACCAGAATACTAAGGAATACCAGAATAATAAATGCCCACGGTCTCTCAGTATTTTACACTTTTATAGTAAGTACACTCCTAGAAGGAAAGAAATTTCTATTTGACAATCTCATTTGTAATTGCTATACTATTAGATTCTACCTTTGAAAAATTGAAGTTATGGATTGTATAAATACCATCGTGCTAGGTCTTTCTGTAATGTAATGTTCAAAACATGGAGAAAATATCCTGAATAATTTTTTTTCCCATTTTATGACAAGAAACCTACAATGACATTAAAGCTATGATGCTGTAATCTTTTTTTATATATCATTGTTTGGAGGTTCTAGGAGGACACTGGCTTCCAAAGTTCAAATATCCGGTTTACTTTAAAATATTCCAATAAAGCCAAGTAAAATTGCAAATGCAATATTTAAATATAGTCATATGGATTAACTCGAGGGAGAATAGAATGAAAAATTTGTATCTTTTTTTAAAATAGCTTGCAAAGTCACTTTTTCATTGGCTAAAAATGTGTGATGAAATGGTGTCAGCTAACAATAATAGTTTATTTACACCGACTGCCTCATTTTATGTTCTCTAAACCCTTCTGGCTTTTACCACCTTGACATATGATTTTGTGTCTTTTTGAAAGTTTTACAGCACTTAACCTTGAGATAGTTTGTATTTCTTAGAATTTTTTTTTTTAATACTTTCTTGAGCTTCCACAACCTCATATTTCCCAAGACTTAAAATTCTCTGGCCTTCTTCCTGGCTCGGTATGGTGTTCAGATGTTCTTTTACTATTGACGACCCTTAGGATTATTTTCTTGTCTTCTTCTCTTTCTGCCTCTCCTAGAGTTCTTGTGCTCCTCACTTCTTCTTCCACCACCCTCTGCTGAGGACAGGATTGTGCGGATCATCTGCCTAGATCTCTTCCTGGCACTTCTCAACCCTCCAAAACTAATCAAGGATTACTGACAGTTTTGCTTTGATTTACCCCCCGATCATTTGTTTTTATTTTTTAGGTCCCAAATGTCTCAGGTTCACCTTAGTCTTCACGATCACTATGGCCAAGCTTCCCCTTGTCATTTGGACGCCCTGCCGTGGTTCCTCAGAGCCCCAGTGCGGCTAGCCAGTCACGGCTGGGGGTCTGTCTTTGTAAGTGGATGAATTCGACCTTCAAGCCTTGCCTTGCTTCCAGTCGGACCTCCAGAAACTCCAGTTCTGACGTGCTTCGTCTTAGCTCTGTTCTTTTGTTCACTTCATAAACTCTACATGAAACTGACCATGCCAATTTCCCTCCTCCTGCACCCCCAAATATGTCTGCCCCTTTTCTCAATTATAAGTCTGGAACCTACCCAGTTTTGAGCAATTGATTCAGTCATCCTTCTCTCAACGGTTGCTTTGGGTGCTTTGTACTGCTCTTTACCTATCTTTGCTTAATATTGATTGTGTCTTTCATATTATTTTTCATTGTTCCGCTTATTCATTTCCTTAGAATCTAAGGTCCTTAAAATCAAGGAAAGCAAATGAGTCCACTTCACCCATGTCTTAGTTACTTTTCTCCTGCTGAGACAAAATACCTGAGGCCCAAAGTGAAAGGAGGAAAGGTTTATTTATCTCACAGTTTACAGACAGTTCAGTCTGTAATTGGCAGGCTCCAAGTCAGGGTGGCACATGGCAGAGGGACAATAGCTCATGGTGGTGGAAAACAACAAAAGCAATAAGGAAGAAGGGTGAGGGGACAAACCTCTTTCTGTCCCTTATACTGTAGGAAGACTACCTGCCCTAGTGTGAGTGCAGCACTCACACACTTAATCCCAACAGTCAACAATGAATCAATCACAAAGTCTAGATTCAGCCACCTCTGGAAAGCCTGTCCCCCGTTACTGTATGAGGCATTGGGGGCACATTTAAACACAAACCATAACATTATTGTGTATTCACTGACACATAATAAGTATCAAACAGTCATTAAATGGTCATTTCTCTATATTTGAGGCTATGGACATATTTTAACTCATATTATTGATTATATTTAAGAACACTCTCAGATGGATTAGGTGGTTCATGCCCATAAGCACAGCTCTGCAGGCTAAGATTGTCTAAAAGATTACCTTGAGAGCTCTATAGAAGATTAGCAAAGCACATTTTTTAGTGTGTCTGGATGGGTTACAGAGGTATCACTTTGGGTTCTATGTCAAGTCCTTACTACTTCTTCTCTGGTGCTTTCCCTGGTCTGCTTCTCAGACACAATGAACTAAGCAACTTTGCACTGCTCTACCCCTCTATCATGATTTTCCTGTCTTAGAGCCATCCAACCATGGACTGCATCCCCTAAAACTATAAACCAAACAAACCTCTCTTTGTTTAAGTAGTGGGTGGTAGGTATTCAGTTCCATCAGTGGACAAACTAAATAATAGTGAAAGTTGGGACTGAGAGAGGAGTTATTGCTGTGAGTGTACCTAACTTGTTTAGAAGCCTTGGAATTATTCAGAGGGAGGAGTTTGAAAGTTTTGGAGACATAGGCTAGAGAAGCCTTAAAATGCTATAAGCAGAGACTGATGAGTTATTATGGTCATAATTCTGAGGACAGAATGCTAGTAGGAACACAGACAGTAATGTACAGGTTCCTGAGAATTTAGTTGGGAATGATAACTCTATTGGGGAGTGAAGTACAAGCTTTGTATGTTACACCATGGAAAAAATTTGTCCATATTTTGCCCCTGTCCTGAGATGGAAGGCAGGAAGCTGAGAGTAAGAATAGTGTATTAATTGATCTGGCAGAGGAAATTTTGAGGCAGTCCAAAGTTCAGAGTGTGGCATGGGTACTGCTGACTGCTTTTAGCTCGACTTGCAGTGATAAAAAGGGAAAAATTCAGAGCAGAAAAATTAGAACAAACTTTAATTTTGACCCAAAAGGAACAGTGTATAAATTCAAGGTCAAAGAAGGTGTGGTTGCTGAAGAAATTAGTACTACTAAATAGAAATCAATTACTTTAACAAAGTTAAGAAGAAAGAGGACTGGAGGGTATCTCAGGAATCAGTAAAGCCCCATCTATTGCAAGCTCAAGGGTTAAAAAGTATAAAATTTTTATTTTCAAAGGAAGGTCCTGAGACCCCCAGAGGAGAAAGGCCTTGGAAAAAATTAGTTTCTTGCGATTTGTTTCATCATTACCAGCCAGACTCTTCAGCTATAGTCTAAGCAAAAAAAAGCTCATTAATATTCCAGCTACTTTGGAGGCTGAGGCAGGAGGATTACATGTTCAAGGTTAGGCTGGGCAACTCAGTGAAACGTTGTCTCAACATAAAAAATAAATGGGCAAGGATATAGCTCACTGAAATATCCTGAACTTAGTCGACATCACTGCATAAAAAAACAAAACAGTAAAAAATAACCTCACATTTAAACAAAAATAACTTCCATAAATGTCTCACCGTGTTTAAACTATATATACATTAACATTATATATATATATGTAATAAACATGTTATGTTATCCTCCTAGATGTTTGTAATAATTTTGTAAAATGAGAACATTTATAAATTACCCAATCTATGTTAAGGAATTCGTAATATACCAAAAACTTTTCAAACATGTATATCACAGTAAAAAAATCTCCCCCAAAATTCTATAATATAGGAGATGCCTCTGCCTGACTTGAACATAATTTTAACAGAATCTTTATTTTCTTATAGTCATTTCATTTCTGGGACATGAACTTTCCTAATGTTCCATAGCTAATTTAATCTTACCTGGTTTTAGCTGTCATATGCTTTTAATGACTGAAGTTGCAAAATGTACCACAGCTAAAGTAATTTTTTTAACAATTAAAAAAAAACCTTATACTCTTGCTAGGAGCTATAATGCTGCAAATGACAGTGATAAATGAGAGTGTATTCCTGAAGATGTAATTAATCTGCAACAGGGTCAGAATAGCTCCTTAGGTAAATGAAACTAAATCAGCTGTGTAGTCTCTAATTAACTTACAACCATATTAGCCCAAGTGTAATATTATTCATTATATATGTAAGGTATTATTTTCCCCATATGAAAGTTGTAATTTGCTAAGTAATGATTAACAATTCATCTTAATACCTTAGTCATATTATCATAATATAATTGTCATATATTTTCATTTTATCCCAGTTACCATTTCTATTTGAAAGGTAGAAGTAAGTGTCTATCCTTTACTTTGTATTTATACAAAAGACAAATTTGAAAATTAAAGCCTAATTTCTTTTTATTAGATTACTACCCACTGATAGAAGAGGCAGGAGGTTTATTGTGAATTTTCAGAGGATGTGGAGGCATATGTGATAAATGCTAAGCCCTACTAGGGTATTGTGTGCAGTATGCTTTGAGTAGCTGTTGGTACAGAAAAATTGAAAGGTAGAAGCTTACAAACTAGCTAAGCTTCGCTAAAATATCCAAGTGAGAGAACTATCTTGTTTGTCAATAAAATGGATCTGTTATTTTTGACTTTGAAGCGTTTTTAAAGTATAAAGATTAGGACTAGACAAACAGCAGAGTAAAACTCACGAAAAGAAGATCTCTTTTCCAAAATAAACATGGTTAGGCAGAAGCCTTAAAATCTTTGTGAATAAAAAAATTCAAATTCTTTTTTTTTCAACTTTTGTAATTTATCTTTCACAGGACAAAAGGGTTTCTATTCCCGTGGCACTAATTCATTGAGTCAAGCTGATTAGGGCTGTTCCTAGCTAGTTTATCTCCCTTCACTATTTTGAAGGGATAGGAAAATGACATATTCAACACTAACTTTTAAAAACCTTTATCCAAATTTGACATGAATCACTACTGATCACAATTTACTGCTTAAAAGATCTCCACACTCATTTAGAGCCAACTTTTTAGAGCAGAAAATACTCTGTTTAATCTCTGTCACATATCCAGTATGTTCAAGTCCTGTTCAAAAAAGCTAACCTCAAAGCCCCAGTCAATTCTCTGTTGCCTGGTCAAATTCCACGCTCTCTGATTTGAGTGTAATTTTTTCTTACCCAGGAGATCATACACATAGTCTCTCAGTTCTCCATTTGGCCTTTGTAGAGCTAGAGAACTGCAACTAGAAATAAAAGTTGTCTTCCTCTATCTTAGCCAGTGTTTGATGATGGATCAGGAAAAAGATGACCAAAATAACTGCTCCCGGAAAGAGCAAGAACGGTTGTCATCCAGTAGACTCTGGTAGGCAGCAAATATTAAATTTTACTGAGCAGACGCTTTGAGGTTTCCAACTCTGAAATGTGTGGGGTAAGTTGGAAAGTGGTGAAGCCTTCATCATGATCTTCAGATTCTCCATCTTCCGGTGTTCTTTATAGGTCCTTCCCTTGGCCTAGTTTTTCTTTTCTTTCTTTTTTTTAAATTATTATTCTCTTCAGTCATATCTGATTTAAGCATTGCTTTTTTTGTCCTGGATATGTTGTGTTTTCTCAGTGCTCTTTCTGCTCACAAATAATCAAAACTCCAAGCTGTATCTCAGTTCTTGCAGACTTCCAGCCTCTTTCACTGCCTTTGGAAGTGTGTTTGGAAGATTTGGTTGACTTCATCTCACTAAAATCCAATCTGCAACACTTCCGATACCCACACCCACAGTTTATTTTATCTGAGTTGATTTGGTCTTGCACACTCCAGCGGGATACCTTCCTCTCACTCTCCGCCTCTCATGGCTGTCTTTTGTGATTGTGAGTTGTCTGTCACATCCTCAGTGTACCTTAACCATTTAGAAGTTCCAACCAGAGAGATGATTCTGCCCTTGATCTGAAGCACTTTAATAAATAGAGATTATTAGACAAAAGATATGCATCTGCATCTCTTTGTTCTTTCAAAAGCTGAGTTCTAACCTACTGTTGCTTCACTAACATTGCTTGTACCTCAAATATATGAGGCTGAGGAGGTTTCTTATTCCAGTCCTAATGAATTATCTTTAGCCTTTTGTTCCCTCAGTGCAAGTTACCTCCACTTCTAACCTTTTTTCACGGAGCTCAGAATATTTAAGTACACATCCTGCTTCTGTTCCACTCCCATGTAACTCGCATAATCACCTTTCCTAGTGCCAGCAATAATAGTGTCCTTAGTCTCCACCACCTTAGATCAAACCGTTAAACCAAATTGTACATAGTTTTATTTTTCAAATTCTTGACATCATCCTCTTGTAAGGTATCAATTTCCCAAAATCTGATCAGGTTGACAACCACAGGTTATGTTTTATTTAACCATGTGTCCAACATGTGATACCAGCATTCTCTGATATACAACATCCTCATTCATGGACCGAAAAGGGGACTTTAGTAGCCATGACCCTATGGTTTTGCCTGGTAATTACATGGATCACTTTCACTGTTTTTTTGCTCCAGCAAGCAAGTTTGGTATCCACTTCAGTTTTCTGATGATTCCCAGAGAGACCCAAACTGATACTTGGGCAAGCTGCCCTGCTGGATGGATACACAGTCTGGACGCATAGGAAGAAATAGAAAAAGGAAATGAACTTTCAGAAAAATTTGATAGAGATAAAGCATTTAGCAGTGGATGCTAGAAGAAGAGGATGGTGACAGAAAGGAGGAAATAGCAGCAGGTATAAAGGAATGGGAGTGTGTAAAGACTAATTTTTTTATAAGGATATATCTTGGCATTGACATGAAGAAGCATCTCACAGTACAAGTACAAGTGGGAGTGAATGAGAGGGAAAAATTGACATTTGGGAATAAGCCTAGAAAGCAGAGAAAGAGAACTGACTTCTATGGGAAAAACACAGTACGACAGGCCTGGAAAGCAAAGATGGACTTTATAAAAGAGAAAACAACACTCTTAAGGAATTTAACACCCTGTCCTACAAGAATTTCTCTGTCAAAAAAAAGCACATTAAATTTTATCACTGCTACTGTTTTCCACCGAATTTTCACTACTCATATAATTATGAGTGTGACTGATTTAACTTAGATATTATTTTTGAATAACGATAACCTCAATTGCTTTCCATTAGACACTAAATTTTGCACTGTAGATGTACAATGTTAGAGACTTATGAAAATAAAGATGTTATTGACATTGTATACACAAATTGATGGAATTTACAAATATCTGCTAATGATCTTTAAATTTCTACAATTTGGATATTTTCATTATTTGGATAAACTGTATTTTAGCAGTCTATGAGCAGTGCAGTCCTTGATAAAAATAACGTCTTGCTTGATGCAATCCATTGTTATTGTAGCAGCATTTACAAACACAAAATCATAGAAATTGAAAGTCTAATTCTTATCATGTGAGGTTTTTTCTCTTCATGATTTTAGTGATTATCTTTACTTTAGTCTCAAAGAATTGAACTCACTTTCATTTTTTTCATATTACCTTATAACCAGAATCATCCCAAGGCTTTCTTCTGCTGTTGTGTAGAAATTTCCTAAATGTATGTATGTGTTCTTGTATCCTGCCAAATAATTGTTTTATATCTGTACTAAAATATTTTTAACACATGATCATTTGAATTATCTGAATTAATGATTAAATTCTAAAGACAAAAAATGATAGCCTAATACAAAGGAACATGCTTAACAATAAGTGGAAATGAAATTTTAGTCTACTAATTTTTTATTGTAAAGAGCTTATTTTTAAGGGTTTGTGGTATACTGCATTTTAAAAATTTAATATCTTTCCTCTATTTTATTTGTTAATTATCCTTATGGTGTATGCAGATACCTGGGCAGGATCTGTGGGACTTCCTCTGTAAGAATTAAATGCAGTCACTTTTTTCGGATCTGTCAGTCTCGCTCTTTAAATTTGGTGTCACAATGAGCTTGTATGTGTGAAAGTTTGTTCTAGATGCTTTAGAAAGGGGGTCTCTTTTGTGCATATGGCTGTAAGCAAGTTTACTATTCTTAGCTCATCCCACGGAAAGCAAAACTGATGTCCATGGAGGTTAGTTTTCCCAAGTTCATGCAGCTGACTTGAGGAAGGCAATATAAAAATACAAACATTGTCTATTTTTTCATTCCTTTAGGTAGTCTTCTAAGTATTATAATTAGACCTTTTTAAATTAACATATCCTTTTACCTTCTGTAGCATTAATACAATGAACGCTTGTCCATCATTATATATTTAGAAATTGATTCAATTTCTAACAACTTTAGGGCAGAAAAAAAAACAATATTGGGAAGTAATGTGTTACAGCCTAGCATGTGCAACTAGTTAACACACAAATACATACTATTGCCTTCATTCAAAATTGTTAAATGGCCCAAGTTAACCTACCCATTGTTTTTTAAGCCATTACAGCAAAGTTGATTGAAATGTAATTCCTAAGATCTCATTAAAATCTCAGGACAGTGTGGCTTTAAAGATAGGGCTTTTGCTTACAATTAATAAAAATTCCTACAAAGTTCTCTGTGATTAGGAACTGAGCTGGCTCTCTTGTGGGACACAGGAAGGCTGGCTGAAGATTCTCAATCGCAATACTGCCCCAAGAAGAACCTTTAATTGTGTGTGTGGACACTGGTAGACGAAAGCATCAGTCTTTGAACGGTGGACTGTTTTGCCATTTTGGGTTGAGACAGTTACAGGTTTGTTCAGGAGACGAAGCAAAGGAGTGAAATGTAAAACCAGTAAAATTAAACAGGATAGCTCTTTCTGTGGGGTAACTTAAGGGAGCATAGTAATTAAAAATAAAGTAGACAAGTGTTTTTGGGACAAGGTGAATACTGTGAGCAAAGCTATGAAGTTGAGTATACAAACAGCCCCACATCCTGTATAGGGAAGAGTAAGTACTGAAATTTGACATGGATTCTTGGAGGGGAGACGTGGATGGTTCTAGAACTGGAAAATTGTGGTGGAAAGCACCTTGAAAACCATCAGAATGAGTTTGGAGGCTCAAATATAGTCCATGTGGAACTTGCTGGAAGATTGGAGAAGCAATCATTTGATAGACATATTGTTTTGGGAAGCATAATCTGACTGAAACTAGAAAGTTTATTTCAATTTGAGCAAAATGGAAGCATGGAAGTCAATAAAAAATTTGGAGGCTAGCACAGTTTCCATGATATAACATGATAATGTAATGAAATAGAATAGATTCTTAGGATGGAAATAATAGAAATCTAAACATGCTAAGGAAAAAAGCCACAAGTGAGAGCATGTGGTAATGGTTGTGGCACTGACACTTCACAATACCCTTGTGTTCCTAATGTCAAGTTGAAAACACGAGTCTGGAGCATAGAAGAAAGTCAGCTCTGTAAATCAGAGAGTACATTGGTATTAATATGACTGTAAGGAAAAGCCTGTGACAGTAACTGAAAGCTAGCTAGGGCTGATAAGAGAATTATTTATGTGTTTTGGGAATTAAAGGGTACAAGTATTTCTATGTACGTCTCTCCAAGTACTACATATTAGTCTATTGTTTCTAAAAAGACCTCCATACCCCGAGTATTAACTTTTATAAATGCTGTTCTAAACATTTGCTTGTGTTGGTATTTCAGTGATACACCCACCGTGTGTTTACTACTTGCTTATTGCTAGGGAATTCAGTTCTTTCCTGTTCCACTTGATGTGTTTCCCAAGTGGGAAGATATTGAGAGTTCTTTCTCAGCCAGTTTAGGAGCATTTCAGGTACCTCACCAGTAAAGTGGTATGGATGATGCCACAGGTCTTTAATGATTTTCATTTCATTTTTACTAGCCCAGAATCTCTAATTATCACCATACTACTCAACTGCCACTCAGTTTGTTCTTGCATTTCACAAATGAAGGAATGTCACAAACCTGGAACATGATACCACATCACTTATCATATGAGTGAATCTGAAAAAAACAATCATCATGCTCCTAACGAAGTGTTTCTCAAAGTGTAAATCATGAACTGATTGTGGACTGCAGTCTTTTAAATGTGAACAAGATGGTGGCTTCAGCTGAAAGCAAATGTACTTAGCTTTGTTCACATCCATTATGTAAACTTCAAATGTTTGGATAGTTGCCATTTTTATAACTATTGTACTATATTAATAATAACTATTGTATTCAAATGTTTATATCAATTCTAAAAAGTCGGTGTAGATTAGTTTGCTTCAGAATATATTAAGGAAAATGTTAAATTTCCTTTCAGCTAATATTTTCATATTATTTATATATGATACATATTTATATTATGTGACATATAAATATAATTTATATGACATATATTTATTTTTATGACATACATTTATATATGATATATTTTATTATAAATATATGACATATTATATGTCCTTGCTTGTATGTTTTAAATATGCAGGTGACACTTTTGCTATTCTTTTAAGTTTTATCCACAGTTCATGAAAAATAAAGTAAAAGATAAAAATAAGTCAATGGAATATAAAAGAACTAAGCAAATCACTCAAGAATTACAACTCTGAGTAAAACTGTATTACAAATTGTGGAAGGTAAATTTATATATTCTCAGATAACCAAATTACCAAGTATGATAACTCTGCATAAATGGACAAAACAGAAGAGTGTGAAAGGAAATATGAAGATAAAAACATTTTAAAATGAGATTTTATTGAAATGATGATTTTTTTTAACTTACCCCAGAGCTTTTGAAGTTAGCCATCTCTGCCAATTTGGGTCATGAACTTTTATTTAATTTTCAAACAAAGCACAATAACCTGTCTTGTAAACCAATTGAGTTATTTCAGAACAATTGTCACACAATGCTTGCAAAATAAATTAGTATTATTTTTTGCCAAAGGCAAGGAAGAGACCAACACATTGATAGCATCATTAAAATTACATCTTCATAGTAAATATGTCACATATTGTCTCTGAGTATTATAACAACAATTGCAAGGTTAATAACTAATATTATACCCAAAACTTATGTGTGGGAAAATTATTTTATCAAAGGATACTATTAACTCTGGCATAGTATCATTCATCTACACCTTGAAGGACCACGTACAAGATTTGTGCAAGCTAACAACTATTGCACTAAAATGCAACCACTCTTGTGAAAAAATGAACGCATAGGTAGTACATACATGAGAGAGACACGCTTAATGACTTTTTCGTGCTTATCATATGAAAATTCATGTTACAAGACAGCATTCAAAACTATTTTGAAAATTATACAAAATTAGAAAAGTATAATAAAATCAGTAATTAAAATCCTCAGATGCCATCCTGAGGTAGATTCCTCTGAAAACCAGTCCACATGCTGTGAACATTCTGTTAGAGGTGTATAATATGGACCTCCGGATCCTTACTGAGTACTAAAGCAAATCAATAGTGTGAAGGTGAATGTAGGACATGTACTAAATATAAACCTTTTTAGCGTGCTGTTTGAGGAATTTGGTGGAACCTCTGGGGCTATGATTTTGATTACTGAATTACGGTGCCTATCAAGAAGACTGCATGTTACATGAGTTTTGAAATTGTTAACAAATAATTTTTTAAAAGCTTGAAGACAAAAGGGCAAAGTAACTGGTTCCAGTTTCTATCTCAGCATTATTTTTACAACAGGATTTCATGGGAAATACAATTTACATACCATGCCATTAGCCTATTATTAGAATATAGTTCATTGACTTTTAGCAAATGTACCATCCTCAAAAAAGTTTTTTCACCTTATTTATTAAGCATTACTAATCTTAACAATACTTCATGCAGTAGCTTATTTTATACCATACTCAAGGAAAACATAGAAGTGGGAGATTTGATTTATTTTCGGCACAGCTTTATCAAGGTATAATTGATATACAAAAGAAAAACCCTGTATGTTATTCATTTGTACAGGTTGATGACCTTGAATGCGTGTATACAATCAGATTTCCTGCACTGTCAAGATAGGAAACCTATCAAACATTTCCAAAAGTTTACTTGTGTTCCTGTGTTTTGTTTTTGGTAGGTTTGGTAGTAAGAACATTCAAGAGGAGATAAACTGTCCTAAATATTTAAGTATGAATAACTATACTTCACTGTGGACACCATGTTATACAGAAGATCTCTAGAACTTACTCATCTTGCATAACCACAATTTTATTCCCATTGAGCAACTCCTCACATCATCATCCCCTCATTCCCTGGTGGATACCATTTTACTGGCTGCTTTTACACATGTGGTTGTCCTAGATGTATTACATAGAGGAATCACGTAATAGTTATCCTTCTCTGACTGACTTATTTCATCTAGTATAATGTCAAAGTTCACCCATGCTTTTACAGAGATTTCCTTCCTTGTAAGGGTAAATTAATATTCTCATGTATGTAAATGCAAAATTTTCTTTATCTATTCATCTGGTAATGGACATTGAAGTTTGTTTTTTGTTTATTTGTTTGTTTGTTTTGTGGTACGGGAATCAAACTCACGACCTCACGCTTGCCAGGCAGGCGCTGTGCCACTGAGCTAAATCCCCAGCCCCTTGAAGTTTTTTTTTTTTTTTTTCCAAATCTACTGTGAATAACACTGCAGTGAACTTGGGTTTGACACATCTTTCTGAGATTATGATTTGCACCCTTGGGCTATATACTTAGAAGTGTCAGGGCTGGGTCATATAACTTCTGTTTTTAATTTTTTGAGGTACTCTATCATATTTCCCATAGCAGATATAGTACTTAACATTCCCACCAATAGTATTTAAGAGTTCCTATTTTCCAAAACTTCACTAAATCTTTCCTTATTATTTTTATTATACCCATCCTTATATGTATTTTCCTGGTGATTCCCTGATGATTATCAACACTAATTATCTATTCATATACCTGTCAAACACTATGCTGTCTTTAGAGAGCTGATTATTCAAGTCCTTGCTCACCCACAGCCTCCACGATTTTTGTAGTGCTGGGGATCAAACCCAGACCCTTAAGCAAGTGCCTGTATTTTGTGTTGCTTTTTTTCTATGCTACCAACCTGTAAGAGCTCCTTGTACACTTCAGAAAATAGCCACTTATTAAATATATGGTTTGCAACTATTTTGTGGCATTATGAAAATTTTTTTTCACTTCATTGTTTCCTTTGCTGTGCAGAAGCATTTTAATTTGATGTAGTTTTACCTGTTTGATGTATTTGTTTGATTTCTTTTGTTTGTCTGTTCTTTGGTGTCATACCCAATAAATTATGCATTAGCAAAACCAAGAAGGATTTCCCCTATGTTTTCTTCTAGAAGTTATATTACTTTAGATCTTATGTTTGTCTATAATCCACTTTGGTTTACTTTTTGTTTGTTGGTTTGTTTTTTGGTACTGGAACTCAAACTCAGTACCTTGTGCTTGCCAAGCAGGCGCTGTGCCACTGAGCTGCATCCCCAACCCTCTATAATCCACTATGAATTAATTTTTATATATGGAACTTTGGATTTGCATATCCGATTCTCCCAACACTGTTTACTAAACAGACTTTTCTTTTGTCTGTTTCATATTGCCAGCACTCTTGCCAAAGATCAGTTGACTACATGTTTATGAATTGCTTTCGGTGCTGTCTGTTCTCTTTCTTTGGTTAATATACCTGGCTGCATGTTAGTACTATGATGGTTGATATCTATAATAAATATGACTTCTCCAACTTTTTCCAAAATTGCTTTGGCCATTTGTAGTCTTTTGTGGTTCCATGTGAATTATACTATTGCTTATTTCTCTTTCCTTTTTAAATGTCTTCAGGATTTAGATAATGATTGCACTTCATATATTGCTTTTAAACAGCACAGAATTTTAACACTATTAAGTCTTCCATCTCACCTCTGGTTGTTGTTTATATGACATAACTGATTTTCATCATTTGCTTTAAGCTTCTCTGTGTCTTTGTCTCTAATTTTACACAGCATATACCTGGACTTTGTTGTATGTTCAGCTAACCAAATATTCATTTACCTCACATTTTAGTCCATTGTTATTCATGAAATCATTATCATGGTTAGATTTTGTAGGTCTTTGCCATTTTGGTTTTTTGTTCTTCATATTTTTGTGATATTTAACAATTTTCTATATCACTTTTAAATTTTTCATTTTTCTGAAAGTCACTGATGTATTATTCATGAAGTTTAAAATATTCTCCTTGTCAGGGTGCAGTCATGTCATTTTTCAATTTTACCAAACTCAGCGTTCTGTCACAATTACATATTTTCTCTCTATAATATTGTCTCTTCTACAAACGTTCTATAACTGGAATTAAACACTTTGAAGTCTTTTCCATATGATCTCTTTCAGTAGCACAATGTCTTAAGATTTAAAAATATTATAGGTTGTAGAATTTCAACCTTTTTACATAGTTTTTCATTGCTGAATTATGTTCCACTGTAAACACATATCAAAAAGATTTACATTCATCATTAAAGCATATTTGTATTATTTCCAGTTTGAACTACAATAAATAATGTTGAATTCATGTCGTCTCACTCTGTGTACATGTATCACCCTTTCTTCTGGATAAGTTCCTAACGGTATGATTTATGAGTTGGATGGCAGGTACCTATTTAGTAACTTAAGTCAAAAATTTTTTGCAAAGCGGTTCTGCCATTTTTAATTTTCACCAGCAATTCAGGAGCATTCCAGGTTTTCTACAACATCAACAACTGTCATTGTATTCTGTGTTTATTATATCATTGTGTTACCATTTTGTTGATATCCCATTGCAATTTTTTTGTTTCATTTTCCTTATCATGAAAAATGTTGAATCATCTATCCATATGCATATTAACTATTGATAGCTCTCCTTGGTAAATTTTCTATCCATATTTTTGGTCATTTTTCAAAATAGGTCTCTTATGCTGGTTTTAAAAGATATTTGTAAATCCTGGACACAATCATATGTTCACATATGATTTGCATATATTATTCTCCAGTCCAAGGTGTATATTTTCCATTTCTTAATGGTGTCTTTTGAGGTACATCGCTACTACTTTCAGTGAAATGCAACTTCATTTTTGGACTACTCTTTTGGTATCATTGAAAGTTATCTGCTCAATCAAAAGATCATGAAAATTTCCCCCTACATTTTTTCTAGAAGTTTTGTAACCTTAGCTCATTTATATAGATGGGAGATATCCGTCAGGTAATTTTGTGTGTGGTTTTAAGGGTCTATGTCCATGTTTTCTGTTTTGCACATTGACATCTGTTTTGCATGTGTTAAAGATACTATTTATCTAGTTGCATTGATATCATTTTCAAAATCAATTGGCATAATGTGTGGGTTCATTTTTAAAATATTAAGTTTGGTCCATTGATTTATATGCCTATACTGATACCAATAGCACAACCTTGATTCTTACAAATTTTAAAGTGAAGTAAATTCTTCGTATTTTTTTCCTTCTCAATACTTTTGAATATTCTGGAATTTTTTTGTCTTTCAACATATCTTATAAAATCTGTTTATTTAATTTCTTAAAAAATACTGTTGACCATTTGATAAGGATTTCATTACATTTGTGAGCTGTTTTTTCACAAATTCTATCTTGTAAATATTCATTTTGTGACTAGATACACATAAAATACCTTTCACTTTGTTTAGAAGTATAATTATGCTGACTGTTTTATACTTTTCCTTATCCTAGAAATGTTTTGTACTTTTTACAATTTTTATACTATTTTATCACTCTCTTTTTAAGTGTGTTCCCAAATAGTTTAGAGTTAGGAACTAATACAGATGAAATTCATTCACTGATGTTGCTTTAAGATTTTTGGTGCTAGTATATACAAATTCTGTGATTTCTGTATATTAATTAAGCATGTTTTGACCCTGACATCTCCTTTATTAGTTCTAATAATTTTTGTTGGGTTCATTGAATTAGAATTCCACATTTATGATCAAGAAGCCTCAATGATAGATAGAAGGCTTTTTTTTTCTTATCAACTGAGATGTGTTAGTCCTTTTACTATTGTCACAATTTCTTTAGCTATCACCTACAGAGAAATGAGGAGTATCAGCAGGAAAAGTAGTTATTCCATTAAGTTTAGCAATTTTTCTAGGAATAGGCATGTTTGAGAATGTGTTTGTCCAGGTGTTTGTCCATTTAGCAATGTAAAAACAATCACACCATATTTGTAATGCTGTTTTGTAATGTTTTTAATCAGATCAAAAGTAACATAATTTTACTGCATTACATAACAGATCTTTTGCTTTAAACTTTGATTATTGGACTATATTCTATTTATGTAAGTAAATTTATAAAGGAAATAGACTAAGTAAAATGATCTGTGAAGATTAATTTGTATATATTCATGACATTTTCTGCAAGCATCTTTATTCTATAAGATGTGGCATCTTGCACAAAATCAGTGAGTTAGTAGGCAAACAAAAAAGGAGAAACTACATGTAATAGAATTTATGGAAGTATTAGTGGCAAAATTGTGAAGAGGTCAGATTGGTTATATGTTATACTATGTCATATTTCTCCTAAGAAACTTAATGTGATAGTTAGATTTTGCTACTAGTTTACTTAAGCATACGACATATTTTTGCCAGGAGTCGTGTGCCATATGCCTGTAAACCCAGCACTCTTGCAGGCTCAGGCAAGAGGATCACGTTTGAGGCAAGTTTGAGCCCAGCCTGGTAAACTCAGTAACTTAGGGAGGCCGTGTCTCAAAACAAAATGAAACAAAATGAAACAAGACAATACAAAACACAATTAACCAATTCCTGGGAATGTAACTTAGTGAAAACACTCTCCATTCAATTTCCAGCAATGCCAAAAAAATATTTTTATGTTTTACATACTATCTCTAACACTTGACTTTCATCTCTATGAAAGAGGTAAGAATTTTAAATTGTGCTTTATAAGTTAAAGGAATCAAGTGAAATATATACAGATATGTATGTGTCAATCATACTATAATAAAAGTGTTTTTGAAACAGAAATAAGGAGAAAAATGTGAAATAAGCTATCATATATACAGAATGGTAAGTTGTCAGATACTTATGAGTTCCTTTCCACATATAACTAAAGCTATTATTTTAAAAATAATCTTTATACTCATCTGCTTTTGTGATTCATAATCTGTATACAGTAACTTACAATCAGTTATATAAATATTCATTTCTGCCAAAAATCTTAAATAATTTTTTAGTTACTCCGTTAGAAAATATAGCCTCAGTAAACTGACATTCTAGTCTTAGAAGGATTTCTGACATTTTAATATAAAGTATAGACATCTAAAGAGCTCTCAATGAAAGAAAATTCTTCAGTAATGACACATTAATTTAATGGATGCTGATCAAATAAATCTACTCTGGTTCATTTTTGCATTTCACTTCGTAAGTAGCTGTTCAACTCAAAGGATTATCAAGTTCATGAGTGGCCAGTAGTAGTATTTCACTTGGCTATGCATTTGTATCTAGCTAATGGTGCAAGACAATATTTGAAGGTACTTCAGACTGCATTTACTGTGGTGTAGAATTCCATGGAGAAGGACCTTAACAAAGCAACATAAACAGTGGATGAATCTAAATTAAGCCATGTGAATATACTTGGAAGTGTATGGAATTTTTAGAGATAATATATAAATACTAAAATATAATAAGGACATTAAAATATGTTGAGAAATATAACAAAGTACTTGAAGGTGCACCTTGGTAGGATTATCATTTCTTCGAATACTATGAACTCATTCTTAACACTGAGATAAAGGACTTTACATGATTTATGGGGAATGAGAACATCAACACATTCAGAGTGCCGTTCCAATTTTCCACACCAGTCATGACTGCATCATGAGGCAACGGATGTGGTATTTCATTCAGGTTCTTTATCATTGATGTTTTTTTTAAGCATGCTAGGAAAATGTGGTTTCCCACGTAAATAGTTTGTTGGATTATTCAGTTTAACAAAATTGCTCAATAAAATAATTGCTATTCACTTTTTAGAGCAAACCTATCCAGAAAATGGTCTCCTCTTCTCTTCTTGTTCATTTTTACTAGTCTATCATTTCTTTATTGGTGGTGCAGTTACATATATTGATCTGATGATATCTTTCCAGAGAAGACCTCTTTATTCTTTTCTTTTTGACTTTAAAGAAGGAATTTTTGACACAATTTTATATAAGCAACCTTAGTGCTTCTGCATTGTTGTATGTAATTATCTAGACAGTTTTTATTCAGGTAGCCTTTTCAGGAAGAAAACAGTGAGAAATGAAAATAATTCTATAATGGGTCCCATAATTACTAATAAAATTTATGTGCACTGTGCACTTGATCTGGTTTCAACTACTAAACTGCAGTGCCTTTGACCAATTTCTGAACAGTTGTCTCTTTTACAATTAAACTGTCCATTTCACTTCTCTGTCTGTACTTCAGCAGTTATCTCTATCACAGTTCTTTTAAAACAGCATGCAAATAAATTCTGTAACAGGTATTTAAATAAATTGTGTAAGTGCTCGTATATTTTATATGTTAACTATAGTAATTCTCATTTCACATGCTGGTTACATGCCTTTTGATGTATATTTTTCATATGCTTCTTACATGAATAATACAAGTGATTGCTTGTAAATTTATATTCTATTAGCATAAGGTATTGAAGATTATTTTTACTGTTATCACTTCATAGAATGTGTGTTACAATGCACTATTCTACAATTACTGTTCAGGGAAACTACAATACAAATACATTTTCTACAGATTACTTCATAATTATACTTCAAGTAACCATGTAGTTCAATGACTAATCACCATGTTACTTGCAATTTTTATATCTTGTAAGCCTGCAGTTTAAAAGACAGAAATAATCAGATAATTAGTCTTTGATTATATAGTACTCACCCTGTTCTTAAATGTACTTAAATGGTCAATAATTACCATGTAATTACAGAGCAATTATTGTAGTACATTCACCCTGCCGTATGTAAGGCACTGTCGGTGAGTTCATCCCCTATGTTTAAGGATTTATGACTCAGTTATAAAAAGGTTACTGAAGACTGCATAAGATCAAAAACTGTCTGAAAGAATGGGTTATTTTGTAAAGGTGCAAGCAGGTGTCGTCACAGCGGAAAAGCCTGTCATGAGAAACTTATACTGCCTAGCTTTTCAGATTATTGGCGAGGCAAATAAACACAAACTATCTACAACAGCGGGGGAAAGTATCCCACAGACTGACTGCTGAAATTGTTTGAAATCCATCAACTTGTTCTTTTCTGCAAGTTGTTTCCTGCAAGTTGTATTCCTTCACAATATTTCTTTTCACTTTATCCAAAGATGCTCTTTTTGGATACTAATAGACCATTTAAAATTATATAGTACAAGGTTCACACACTAAAAATTTCCCTCTCACTTACCTGTAGCAAGAAGTTTTCAGACCCAGTGCCTGGCACCTCAGCAAAAGATCATAGTTAGCACACTTTCTTTGTATTGTGCTGTTGCATGGCAAGAATTGATAATTTTCTACTCTGCGAGTTAAGTAAAAGTTACAGGTTTTACAAATAGTTTTACAGAGTTATATTTTCCCACTGATTTATGTATTTCATGTACATGTGTAAGGTTTTATTTTATACAGGTTTATCCCTATTACAATCATATTTCATTAAGGAAAATTGGGATTATTCATTTCAGAGAGGAAAATATCTTAAACTTACCAAATTGGAGCACTTTGTGGAAATATTACCCTACCCTGTTCTTTAAAATTCGGAAATGATTCATATTGGGTCAACTATATATAAGAATTCCTAAGGGCTGGTGTTTTAGCTCAGTGGTGCAGCACCTACCTGGCAAACATGAGGTCCTGAGTTTAATTCCTAGTAACCACCCCCCAAAAATTTAAGAATTCCTGGAAAATTTGAATTGGAAACCATTCCAACTGTATTAATCTTAGTATACTTCCAGTGTTAATATTTGGAAAACTGCCTGTCTACCAGCAATTTGTGTGTTTACTTTCACTCTTTTTGTTCATTGTTTCTCTTATGATAAAACTCTTAAAACCTAAAATAATGACAGAATAGAAAACTCAATGTTTAACTTCTTTAAGATTTACTGTATGCCAATTTTCTTCCATATACAATGAATGATACTAATCAACAAGTTAGGCCAAGTGTAGGACTCGCTCTCCTGCTTAAGATGGGGTGCATGTCTTTGGCAGGTAACTATGTACCTTGGTCTAATGAACTATTAAGTTAAAGACATAACAGGGCTCATGTTAGGCAAAATTTTGTGAACTAAGTGGGTTAAGTATGTGGTTGCAGAAGTGGAAGAAAACTTCCGGGATTCAATGCTCAAATATGAATGCAAATTCAAAGTAATGTTAGAAAATCTCTAAGATTAATTGCTGAAAATTTGTGGAGTGAAATAAAGATCATTGAAAGCTAAGTAAATGAATTGAACAGGTTATTACTAGTAGGGGTGGTAAAAGCATAAGTATAAGATCAGTTAGTTCTCAAAATAGCCAGGTATAACATTAATTCCTTATAAAAAAAATGACAAGAAAATAACAGGAGAAGATGGGAGAATTAGGTGAACTAAGAAAGTGAAAAATACAGTATTTTCTCCCACCAAAGTATATAACAGTGTGTGTGTGTGTGTGTGTGTGTGTGTGTGTGTGCCTGTGTCCAACTTTTGTTTCATGTGTGAAGATTCAAAAGTAATTGCTTTTCTAATGTTGCTACAAATGAAGACAAGATCAAAAGCAATTTGATGGAAACGTGGGTCATTACATTATTCTCTCGTATATCATCATATTCAACACAAATTATTTCATTAAAAAATTCTCTCAATTTTTTAATGGGGAAAAAAACTTACCCCATCACAATGCACTGCTCAAAGTTATGTAAGATTTTCTTTACTGTTTTGACTACATTTCATGAGCTGTAGTCCTTTGAAAGTGATTGCAATTTAGGTAAATACAAAACAAAGTGTACTGGTTTTTAAAAAGAGCAGTTCTTTGTGTATTTGGCTTATAAGAGGACGTCTGGCAATGTCTGGGAACATTTTTAGTGGTAGCAACATCAGGGTGGGGAAATGCTACTGTTATCTAGTCGGTCTATAGAGGTTCATACTCAACAGCTGTAACACAGTTCAGCACCGCACCCTTCAAACAAAGAATGAATGACCTCTGAATGCACATTGTGCTGAAATCTAAAAACTCTTCTTTAAAGCAAAGAACATAGATTTCCTCAGGAGGGCATAAATAATCACCTAAAATTTCACCCAAATGTGTATTTTTTTCCTCAAAATTATTTAAAAGATAAAATGCAGAATGAATTTAGGGATGGGTGCACTATTTAAATACAATTAAAGTTTGAAAATAAAGTTGTGCAAACTATAGAATAAAACTTAGCCTTCCTAAGTTTCGGAAGTGTGCACAGTTTACAGCATATAAAAAAGTCACACTGAATTATGTTTCTTAATGACTTAAAAATTCTAAAATTTTCTTTTTCTGGAACTATATATAAAATTTTAGTCCTTTACAATTTATTTTTGTGAAACCTATTATAACTATAACATTAATAAATTCTGGAAATCATATTGCTAGTAATTAATAAATAAATAATTTTCTAGGATGAGCAGTGAAATTTTTCTGTGACACGATTAAAACTATTTTACTTTGTCTACTGATTTAATTGTCAGTGTCTCTACATCCGTTACAGTAATGGGTCATCACATCTTGCCTACTATCAATAGTTTATGTCTCTAATTTAAAGGTCATTAACCAAGTCACTTAAGTGACCTGCCAAGGACATGTACCCAATCATTAATCTAACAAGAGAGAATTCCTTCTTGGGCAGAATGATTTTTTTTCTCTGCTACTTAATGGAGACAACTTGATAACACTCTTTTCAAAGCAATGTATAAATGTAGCAAAAGAGTATAATTTCCAGAACAGTCATTCTTCTTTCTGGAAGAGTTAACTTGAACTGCTCAGAGTGTTTTCTTTTTCATCTGGGAGTAAGGTCACATATGCACTTTTAGCTTGCCTGGAACAATGAAAATGAAGTTTGGAACACTGTATAAAAAAAGATTTTTTTCAAAACTGAAAAGGGGACAGTACTACCAGGATGAGGGATAGAGAATGAACAAATGAGATAGAGTGACCTACTTGTCTTACAAATGGTCATGCTATTTGTATTCATGGTAGAGCCACAATCCAGAGACACTAATTAAAAATGACTTACCAGAAAGGTAAAAGCAATACTTTAAAAAGTTCTGAAATTTTGTAATGGAAGCCTTCACCTCAATCTCAAAATGGAGGGCCATATACGTAGGTGCCATAGACTCAGCCTGCAAGTCAGCAATTTTCAACATCTCAAATGTCTTCTTTTACCAAGCTTTTTGTGTGGAGTATTTAAAGAAAATCTCAGAAATCTTAGTATGCTACTTACAAAAATTTTAGTATGCCTCTCCCATTATGAAGGACATTGCATTTATTACACAGATAAGATATGTTTGATCATATATTACAATGTTAATAGGATTATCTTATTGTCATTGGAAGTCTAACAGGGAAAAGATGTCACTTTCAAAATGGAGCTATTGCATGGGTTTGAGTAATGGACTGTTTCTGAAGGTGTATACAGGGCTTGGGGACAGCACATGGTACACAACATAGTTCAGGATCCTGGTTAGAACCTAGAAATGGGTGCTATTGTCATTACCCCTCCATTGGCCTGAAGCAGGGAGTTGGAGTACTTTCCAAAACCCAGAGAGAGGAGCAGCTGAAACTATTTCACTGGGAACTTTGTTGTCCAACAATAGTAGATATTTAGCTCAGTGGCACAACGCCTGCCTGGCAAGCACAAGGTCATGAGTTCAATTCCCAGTACTAGAAAAAAAAATCAGTTCTTGTGTTAAATTGAAACTATTGATTTTTCTTCTGAAACAAAAAACTCAGAATATGAAACACAGTTATATTTTTAGTATAATCCAATAAAATTAAATATAAAAGCTCAATAGTCATTTTCTCAGTTCTCATTAAACAGATGAGCACTCTTGTCTCTAAAGGGGCAGTCTGAATAATTCAAAGTTATTAGTTTATTTGAAAATGTCTCTATGACTCCACACTGAGCTAGGGCAAAGGAGTAGTGGACAGCATTGGCTGTGGTCTACATGTTAGGCACTGCAATTCTCTGTGGTATGAAATTTGTTCAACACAGAGACACAACACAAAAGATACTGCAGCCTCTCAATCAGATAAGACATCTAAAACAGGGAGAGACTTTGTTACATTAAGTCACACAGCTAATAAGTAGCTGAGCTGTAATTCCAACACCAGTATGTCTATGTCTAACCTCTTTTTACTGAAACATGCAAAATTTCACACATAGTGCATCAGCAGTTTGATATCCAATGCCTCATAACTGTTTGCAAACCATGTGTGTTTATAATAATTATTTCCAAATAATATCCCCTATGACTATTTCATTGGTATTATTGATACTATATTACACAAGTATTAATGTTTAATTTCTTGCCTTAATTTGGAGTATAATTTTAATATAACTATCTTCAGAAGCCTGAGCTTACTATATGAAAAGCTATAGTATAGACCAGTTATTGAACTGTTTACAGGGAGCATTTCTTCAATGTAGATCACTGACCTAGTTTTCAGTCAGGCAAGAAGGTTGCATCTGGAGAGGGTGCATGAGATAGGCTTGTACCAGCTGCTGGAAAGATGTAATCATCAAATTTTGAAATGATTTCCATGAACAAAAGAAATGGTAGCTTGTAATGTTTCTTCTTAGATGGTTTCCATAAGCCCTTGTCAAAGAAAATGATGTCTAAATAAATGCTCTTTAGAGAATTTATAGCTGCTGAGGAAAATTTTATTTTCAAATCTGTTTTGAAAGATAATTTATTATGTAGGAAAGAAATATATTTAGGATATTCATTTGATTTGCATTCATAGCTTCCTGTTTCTAAAGTTTACCATGTATTTTTTAGTCAATACATATTGACTAATAAGTGTAATTCTAAATCCGGTTGCTTCAGGAAGCACAAAGTCATGAATGTTGCTGTTAATCAGAAAGCTTGCTTTAGAGTCAATTCAGTCATTACGTTTTGGTGAAAACTGGACCAGTTCAATATTCACCGTGGTCTCAGGTTTTTTTTCAGTTTTTCCCTTTGGATGAGAAGAGGTCAGGTTTATTGTTATAAACTCTTGTTATATTTAAATAACGGTTTATGAAACAGTCAAAAGTCAGTAAATGAGGTGAAGTAAGGAACTGACATATCCTTCTCAAAAAGAGCAATTATAATCCTGAACAGTCTATTCTAAAATCGCCAATATTTGCTCCAGAATTCACACAAAGACCTAATAACATCCACTCGTTTTTCTGGTTGGTCAGTATGGTAGCTCAAATACATAAGGACAAGCCTTGACTTGCCTCCCCTAGTTTGCAGTAATGTCAATTAAGGGGTCATCTCAGTAGCAAGCAAACAACAAGGCATTGCGGTTTCACTAAACTGACCCTGAGGGATGGTATGATGCATGCAATAGAACATCAGAATAGCTAAGGATTTGACTGGGCTTTAGGTAAAATTATACAATGACGTTGGATAATTTGGGCAGTTTATAAAAAGTTAATCCCACACCTAGTAATAACACCAAGAGAAATGAAAATGTATGTCCATGAAAATACTTGTATGTAAATATTCATATCATCCCTATTCATAATTGCCAAAACCTGGACAAACTTGAAACACAAACACCTGATGAATAGATAAACAAAATGTGTTGCATTCATACAGTTTGCTTGGTAGTTTATGAGAAATACTAATATGTATGTGTTAAAACATGGATGAAGTTCAGAAGCCTTATGTTGAATGAAAGAAACCATTTGGAAAAATTGCATATTACATGCTTTATGTACCTGAAACATACAGAAAAGGCCTGTAAGTGCTGATGAAAAGTGCAACGAAAGTTGTCTGGGTTGGTAGTCAAACGAGGGCCTAATTCCGAACAGGTTTGAAAGAATTTTGCAGGATAAGATGAAAAGTGATGGAAACATCCTAACACTGAATTTTGGGATGATGACACAATTCCATGAATTTAATAAAAATCATTAACCAATAATTAGTTGAGCTGTAATCCCAACACCAATATGTGCATATCTAAGTCCTTTCTACTATTATATGCAATGTTTCATACATACTGCAATAGCCGTATGTATAATATTGCAATAGCAGAATTTGATGGTATATATTTGTTCTTAATAAAGTCGTTCTTAAAATAAAGACAATGGAAGCTCATGATCGGTTCCCTTTCATTACAAAAAAAGACCTAACCTGTAAGTCAGTTGTTCTCAAAGTGTTCCCTGGGGCAGCAACATTAGTGTCACTTGTTAGTTCTCTTTGAAAGTGCATGTCATCAGAACCTATTCCAGACCTACTGAGCACTGCTGCAAACCATCTTTATTTGAGCAAGCTTTCTGTTTATTGCAGTACATGCTAAAATTTAAGAACTAAATATCTACAAATTGCCATAGTGTTATGGCTCTCTCTTTCCTTGAGCAAAAATCTTGTTTTTGCACGAGGCCCCACAAGACAACTTTTTTTTTTTTCAGTTTTTGACACGCTAAACTGGGAAATATTTTAAAATAGAAGTCATACGTGCCATTTTTAAATTCTGATTTTTCTGAAAAAAATCACAAACTCTGGCAATGTTCCTCTTGTCCTTTGTATATGGCAGTAATCAGATGGAGCAGAGAACTAGGCTTCTGTTGAGATTCACAGGTCCTTCAGTATATGTTTAAATGACACCGCTTTCTGCACTTGTCTGCACTACTAGTGTATTCTTTCTAGATTTGAGTTGCTCATTCCTTTCCTTTGATGTAACCCTAAACAGCAAAATCCAAATTATATATTTTGGCAAATACACTGAACCGTTTAAGTAGGTAAGAAAGTATTAAGACAGCATTCCTATAAGTGGTAGTGTGAGAGATTGTGGAAAACTTGGTTTTCTAAATTTATTTGTAATTGGCTTAATGATTTCGTTTAAATTATGTCCTTCTTTGTGGTTTATGTTTCTGTTTTATGTACTAGAAATTCCAACAGATTACTCCTTCTTAGAGAAATAGATTGCTTTATTTATTTTATGTTGTGAAATGATGGATTTCTTCTTAAAAATTCGAACTCCTCTAATGGCCAAGAATAACTCAGCAGCACAATTCCTGCCTGGCAAACACAGAGTCCTGAGTTCAATTCCCAGTACCCACACCCAAAATTTTAACTCATCTAATCTAGCAATTTAGAATGAGATTCCTACTTATAGTTCTGTAATAATTGTCATTTGTGCGTAATCAAATAACTTTAAGAAAAATAGTGATTATTGAGATTATTTAGTAACAAAGATAGAAAGCTGACTTTATTGCCAACTTCCAACAATGCTGTACTATTAGTTTAGTTTTAGACACTAGAAATGTGAAGTTTAGGGATTTTTCCTCTCTTTGATTCATAGGTTTTTATATGAATTATCTAAATCATTTCTTGAAATAGTCAACAAACAAGTTAATGGACAAATAAAAATGTACATTTATAAATTTTAATTGTTGAGCATCTTATGTTATTTATTCAATTTCTGATTTATTCATCATAGTGGGTAAGAAGTGTTTGGTCTACCTGTCAGGAACATACATTTCAAAAGAACTTCATTCCTTACTTCAGGATCATGAATGCACTCACCAATGATTCTGTTATTTTCCTAGCAAATAATGAGAGAACATGCCCCAACAATATCCGCAGAGATTTTGAGTAATTTTTGTACAATTGTTGAGAGAATAAAAATAATTTATTTATCAGAGAATATATTTTTATTAAGCCAAAATATATTTATGATAACTTTTATTTTTAATTTTTAAATCTTAATATTTGTTAATTCATTTACCCTCAAATTGTTAGTTATGAAATTTTAATTATTCAGAAAATACCTCAGCTCTGAATGATTGACCTTAAGTTCCTAACCTTTAGTTTCCTTTTTTGAGAAATACTTTTACTACCCTGCAAAGGCTTTTTAGCAATTAAATGAAGTTTCTCTATTTTTACTAAAGCAGGGAAAGCATAAAATGGAAAATATTTATTTTACAAAAATTAATACTTCAATATATGTCAAGAAATATATTTGTGATTCTGATAAGCATATGTTTTGGTAACAATAGAAATAGGTAATTTCTTGCTTTTTTTACAATTAGGTTACCAATCTATAAAAAATTTTATATTCAAATCTTATCAATAGCTATTATTTAAATTGTAATCAAATTATACATAATGCGAGTAATATTTGGATGCTGTGTATCTTTACATTGTTGAAGTAATTCAGATAGTAAGTGTAAAGCTCTACCAGTGCATAATAATTAAGAAAGTCCAGTTAATAGGGCTGTGGGTAATTTAGTAACAGGGTGTGTGCCTACTGTGTGCCAGGCTTTGGTTTGATACACATCACAGGGAAAAACAAGTCACATTAACTAATTATATTTCTAAATTACCTTGAGGTAGAAAAATGATCTCCATATGTTTTAATTTGTTAATTCTGAACTAAATCTTTTCACTTGAAATGCATTTTTGTATTTGTACATTGTGAGAAATACACCAGCATGATTCAATAAGAAAATTAAAGTTTGCTTTATCTTAAACCATAATTTAGAAAAAGAATAAAGAAATCCAATGACTGGTAGTGGAAAAGCCTTGCAATTTATTTTTTTATTTTTATTTTTATTTTTTTGGTTTTTCTCTGGTACCGGGAACCGAACTCACAACCTTGAGCTTGCCAGGCAGGCGCTTTGCAAGCCTTGCAATTTAAACAGTATCCAAAACATGATTAGTTCTAACGTTAATTAGGAAAGTTTTCATTGCCATTTTATAGCCATTTAGCATTTATCATTTATCCATGTATTTTAAGATTTTAATTTGCATTGATACAAAAGGAACATTTTCAGAGAAAGTCAGATTCCTCTTGCGATAATTACAGCCTACAAATGTCAATAGACAAAAAGCAATTCCTTCAAATTTCAATACAAAACAGAAGGTAGAACATTTTAACTAATTAATGTCTAGTAGAACTAATGAACATTTTTACATTTGGAAAATATATTTATACTTAGAAAATCTTTTATTGTCCATGTTAATTTGTTTCTAACATTTTTTTTATTAAACAAAACACTATTCAAGGTCCTAAGATATAATCAATAATAAACAACAAATACTTCCTATACATGAATATATTAGCAATCTAGTAAAAGATTATATTGTATTTATATATTTCTATATAAAATTGCAATAATTGTAATAAAAATATTGAATTTTTAATGTAGTACAATGCAAAAGAGTCATTGAAAAAATCTTATTTTAATTATTTTTGTATGATATAGTATGCTAAAGACAATAAAAAATAACAAAAAATAGAAATGATACAGAATTTCAAAATATAGGATATCAATTCAACAGTGGTTGTTATATCGCATACTGTTGCCTTCAAATTAGTTGTTCAGATTACCAGATATAAGCATGAAAATGTAGGTAATAATTATTCAAATATTGCTCCCATAATTTGATTATTTGAGTTAAAGTTGAGTGAATAAACTCTCAAAGATCTTCCTCTAATCCTGCTTCTATATCTACTTCTCTTTAACATAGTGAGAAATGAAGAAATATACAGAAAATTTTGCACTCAGTAGAAGCAGATTAAGCTGTAAACTAATCATAAATATGGCCTAAATGGATATAACCATCTACTATGTCCCATAAGGATTGAAAAAAAAACCTTTATTCTTAATTATACATATACCCTCAAATACGGTCAAACCTACTTAATACATGTAGAAGATAGAATAATAAAGTATGAATTCTGTCTTAATCACTCTGTTCTATAAAAGTTTAAAAACCTGTTATTAATAGCACTTTTATAATGGATGTCATTTTCTACCTTGAATGAAAACCTCATCTCCCTTCATGTATTCATTGCAGAAGTTATATAATCTTTTCAATTCTGAAGCTTGTATCAAGGCGAAAATTCTTTTGACTACATGCTGTGTCTCCTTTCTATCTGCCCCAGTTCTCGCTATGTAGTAAATGCTCAACATTACTTTCTGAGTGAGTAAGTAACTACACAATTGAAAGAAAGAACATAAAAGAGCAAATAAATGGTCATACAGCAACGATCTTTTATTTACTTCAAATAAGCTTCAAATAAGCTTTTTCAGGTTTTGTTGTGTAAAGTTTGGCTGTCAAGGAGATAATTTGTGGTCTTTCAAAATCTATGTAATGAGAAGCGGTGTTATAAATAATTTCTGCAAAATACTTAAGTGACAAGGAAATTCTTAATTATATTTAGTACAAAAACCAGTGATAATACAGGAAATTTCCACAAGTTGTACAGTTAAATTATAGTTTAAGGAAAGCATATAATACTAGACCAAAGTCTTTGTTCTGGACATGCCTGGAAGCCACTTTCTAAAACCTGATATGATATATCCATGAGATGCTGTATGACAGAATAAAAAAGGAAAAACAAAGATTGAGCTGTCAGGAGAATCTTTAGAAAGATGTCAAGCAAGCTGAGGAGATTCTAGTCTGGCTAATGCCCAAACTGAACTTCAACTGTAAGCCTATTTCTGAACAGGCTCATATTAAACCAGAATCTGACAGAAACATTATTCTCTGGGTAGTCAGTGAACGTATGTCACACATGAAATCCTTCATGGTAGTAAAATGAAACCACATAGCTCCATCTTGTAAAGAAAGTCAGAGTAGCATGGACTGCTCAGACATCCGTTCCTGTTCATATTTTGCAAACACAAATCTGTTGCTGTTATTTTGAAGTGTGTATTCACCATTTGGTAAATAATGTATGCTTGTCTACAGTAGACGTAAACTGACCAGCAATGAAGAATCAATGGATGCATGGTGGACCCTCATAACAAGGGACTAAATGTGTATATATTCTAAACGCTTCTTTGGAATTGGCAGGATTTCCCTACATCCTTAGAACAAGTTATTTTCTCTATATTAGAGTAAAATACAGGGTTTATATGTTCATGGTCATACATTAGATGTTCACTTGAAAAGTGAATGTAATATTACTAAACATGTCTTAAATTGTAAATATCATGTAAATGAACTGATCAAAATCAGTAAAATGGCAGCATGATAAAATTACAGTAAGAGACCTGAGTGAACTATATGACTCACTTAGTGATGGGTTAGTTAGATCTAGGTTCCAAATTAAATTCCACAATAGTTTTGATCTTACCTCTAAAAGTTCTTCATCAATTG
Organism: Chinchilla lanigera; assembly: GCF_000276665.1. Classification (NCBI taxonomy): domain Eukaryota; kingdom Metazoa; phylum Chordata; class Mammalia; order Rodentia; family Chinchillidae; genus Chinchilla; species Chinchilla lanigera. The sequence continues at coordinate 17,986,984 of NW_004955410.1, read as the reverse complement.
ACCTATTATGTATATAATCTTAACTTATCTAATAAATATTACACCTAAGATTGATTTCAAAGGTACTATCCTTAGTAAAGCTTATACCTGAAAAAACTCTAGGAGCCTTTCACAGTAGGTCCCAAGAGCTCTTTCTGCAGGGGCTTCCCCTTACCTTATACAAATATCTAATACTTCCTTGCTCTTCTTTCCCAATATTTTATTTCCCTCATAAAATAGACATTTTTAGGAGATCTGGTAACTTAAACTAAGTGGAAATGAGTTGAGAAAATTTAGGCCCTCTGCCAAGTAGCATGAAAAGCATTCTTTAAGTGGGTGATCCCTTTAAAGATCCTAAAATCAAGTACTATCCATTTTATGTGTTCATACCCAAATTTGATGATGAAATTTACAAAACATGATGTTCTTGTTCAGGAAGACATGGAAGGCTCAAAGTGAATATTTAACACAATAACAACTGGAAGTCTACAGCGTTCTCAATAGTATTTGACCTTAGCACATACATTATTAGCATGTTTCTTCACTTGATATTAGCCAAAAGGCGAAGAAGGGATACCATGTTTCTTTTTTCTTTTTCTTTTTGAGACAGGATCTCACTCTGCAGTTCAGGCTGGTCTTGAACTCACTACAATCTTCCTGCCTCACCCTTCCAAGTGCAGGGATTTCAGGGGTGAGCCACCACACCCGGCATATTAGCATATTTCTTTTCATTTAATTGCACAGTTTATGTAAATCCAAGATAAATGTTTTCTCTGTATTCATAGCTTATGTAGGTAGAAATCATTTTTAAACATATTTCTTGATTATCATTTGAGAAATCACCTAAGTAAGAACAAAAGATTGAAAGGCAGCCTCTGTAGAACATTGCCTTGTAACTATTCTCAGGAGTGAAAGATGGCTTTAAAAATATTTTTAAAAATTAATCTAACTCAGTGCTAGATTATTGTTGGCAAATCTGTGTAGCTGTAAGTATGTATTATAAGCTTAGGATGGACAAGTGTTTGGACCTCCATGTCTGGGAATTATGCCATCAATACCCACAGTTGATTCACATGTTTTTTTGGCACTTTCCCCTCGTACCATCTGCGTGTTTGGCATCATGCCTACTTGCAAGTTGGTCAGACCTGTGCCAGCATACTGGAATTTCTATGGATGGTACATAGAATACTGTAAGATGTAACAATTTAAAGAGGAAAACCTGCTTCGTGGGGCACCACATTGGTTCCACATATGGCCTTCCATGGATACCTGCAGAGAATGGGTGAAAAGAGACATGGAATCCACGGAGACTTCCAAATGGCAGTAAACATATGAACACTGTAAATCTCCATGCAAGACACAAAATGAAAACATCTCCAAACACTTCACGGTTTAACATATTTAAATATTAAGTGATACATGGATTCTCCGTGATAATATCGATTAGTAAGGGACTACTGATATTTCCACAGGACACATCTGATATTTCAGAAGCATTCCTGAGAGCGTGCAAGGGAGAATTAATTATTTCATTAAAATTGGTAATATTGTCTGGTCAGGGTGGGTGAATGGGGAAAAGATCAGAGCGCCTGTGCTATTCTTTAGTTTTGGGGGCCAGTGAGTGAGATGCTTGATTTTGAAATGATCACAAAAACAAATTTAAAAAATTATAAATAAATGCTTTTAATTTTTGAGGTCAATGAGTGAGACTTAAAATAGTATATAGCTTTTAAATTAAATTCACAGGGCTAGGTTACAGTGTAGTAAGTGGCAGGTTTCCAAATCTTTCTGGCTTGACATACTGAAGTCAAATCTAGGCTGTTGGTCAGGATGCTGTCTTAAATAACCCAGGCATCAGGCACTGGCAGCTAGTGCCTCTCTCCTATTGTAAGTACACGGTTTCCTTGGCATGATTCAACCTGCAGATGGAGCAAAGGAGAGGGCAACAAAAGGGAACCCAAGTTATGTAAGTATGCAGGCCAGAAGCAATACATACTACTTTTCCATAAAAACCAGAACCACTATGCAGAGGATATAGCTCAGTGTCACAAGTGCCTGCCTGGCAAGCACAAGGTTCTGAGTTTAATTCCCAGTACCAAAAAGCAAAACAACAAAGACAACAGCAACAACAACAACAACAACAACAACAACAACAACAAAAACAGAGCAACTCAGTGGATAACTGGGAAATGCACTGGAATGCAGAATAGCAGAGAGGACCATCAGACGCCACCAGAGTAGCTGATAGATGATATCACCAGTAATTGTGGATAAATCCAAGGGAGTAGTTATATGTCAGTTCCTCCACTTGTAGAAGCACAGACAGATGGGGAACTTATGGATCTGAGGAATGCTGTCTTCAGAGCTTTGATGTGAAACTGTAATTTGCCTTCTGACAGCCCTATGCATTCTATGGCCTTTTTTTGTTTTGTGAGTAAATGAATAAAAATACAACTCTTGTTGTACTTATCAAATCATAAGTGATATGGAACTTGCTTAACTTCTCAGTTAGCTGATATTTTAACTCCTACTGTAGCTCTGTGCTGATATAAGGAGAATATTTGATGTTGTTTAGGATTTTTGTATAAATATTTTGAGACTAGACAACTTAGTTTTCCCTGAAGGAAACTTAAAGAGATGATTAAGAGGTATTTTTTGAGAATAGGGTTTGCCATTTTGATTCCCCCAAAATTCTACCAAATGTAAAGCTTTGGACAGGCTCTGAGGACACTCTGTTGAGTCAGGACAGAATCCCTCAACTCAGTGAGTTTGCATCTATTGGCTTGAGGGATGCCTAGAATTTTGTTCTTCTCTAATCAGGAGATTCTGCCAAAATCTTTATTCTTAGTTACAAGGAAGTACACTTATTGATAGTGGTGCATTTTTGTGGTATCCACCTTGAGCTAAAGAATATGCATTTAACAATGCCATAGACCTGCCTTGTGCTACACATACATGAAAATATTAGAAAGATCTTCAGAAATATCTGAACATGAATGCAAGTAAGAACACTTTAACTCACATTACTGGCAATGAAAGAATGGTGCTCTGTCTTTAGGTTCAAGAGTTAACAAACTTGGAAGGTAAACAAGGATACAGTCAATCAAGCAAAGGGCTAGAGAAGTTACATGAAGACATGATGAAGAAGTAAATATATGGGTATTTGAGTGTCATTCATATTTTGCTTTAATACTGCATTTTCTGCCTCCATATCTTCCTTAGGAATTTCTGCAAAAATTTAGTGTTTGTTTCAAGAAAAGTCTAAAGAATGTTAAGTCATAATTAATGGCAGATAATTATATAACTATGCATGTAAGAGGCAATTCCAAATTGATATGTGGAGGCAAAGATGAGTGACATGCAGTAAGCATTTTTAAAATTTTCCCAAGGCAACCAGTATATGACTTATAGAAGATGTTCTCTGAGATAAAGTTGAATGAGAATGAGTGGAGGAGATGAAATTAGGCAATCTTAGAATAAAACAAAATAAAAATGTAAAAACAAACTGAACAGGAAATGCAGGCAAGAAGTGGAACGTTGTATCTTAACTCTGTTCCCTCAGTATAGCACTAGATAAAGGAGGAATATTGGAGAGCTATACCATCATGGACAGTCTTAGTCATTGCTTCAGACCTAATGTGTTGAATTTGGTTCCCATTGCTTTGATGATTTGGGAAAGTTTTAACATGTTCAAGGGATGATTATTTCTTTACCAGTTACCACACTTATTTATCTAATTTATTTGGATGATGGAAATCATTTTGTATGTAGTGACACTGATTTAGTGTAAATGGAATTAATTCTTAGAAACTATCAACTTGGAAAATATCTATATGGTCTAAAATTAAAATCACTCTCAAGTCGATTATAAACTTATAGTAGAAAACATGATTTTTTCCTATTCATTTTAAAGAAAAACTACTTTTGATAATTCTTTTTGTACTCATATATTGACACATTTTTGATACATGTGACTACTTCCTTTATAACACTTGTTCACTTTAAGAACCATAATCGGAAGGGTGGTTAAAATTTTACAGTGCATTAGTAATCACACATCACAAGTAGATGAATGATATGTTCTGTGATTCACAAGAAGAAAAGCTACAGGGAAAAACAAAGTCAACAAGTTCATTTCTAGATGCCTCTTAGCTGTAAACCTCTAGCCACTTTTTATTTGTCAATACTGAACTTTAATGAGTCCGGATAAGGAGCTAGTCAATGGATACCCATTTAGCTAGTGATAATCTGAACTCCAGCTGATTGTCCTAGCAGCTGTGCAACTTCATTACCATTAGAAAGGCGTACAGCCAAGCCAGCTGGTATCCAAACCAGCTACTCCCTACACAGAGCGTATCTATTTGTTGGTTTACACATCAGAATTGCACAGGGCTCCGTGAAAAGTTTGGAGTATAAAATAGAATCTGCATAAAGATTTAATTTAAAGGGCTGATCATTACTATGCCGAGTGCAGCTAGCTTGTTTTGTTTCTGCTATGATATAGTATATTGTGGTTGTTTGCAGTTCTTCCATAAATGCAGCGTACATACGAAATTTGCATTTAGATACCAAACATAACTGCACATCATAATTTCCCAGTTAAGAAAGCATCTTTTTGGTTGTGTTTGTTTTAGTGCTTATAACCATGCATTTTCATTTTCTAAGGCAGCTTTAATAGAAAGCAGTTTCAGGAACATGTTAATAGCTAGTTTAGCTTCCATCTGTCCCCTCCTTCCTGTTCCTCATGCCATGTTTTGGTTGGCCTCCATGAGCACACTTTGGACTTTTGCAAAGATTTTCTAACACAACTGGGCCTTCTAGTCTCTTCCCACCTTATCATTATACAAAAATGGTCTTAAGCCACATTAACACTGTCTATACTGTGTTTTGTTATATATGTTATATAGTCTCTGGATCATTTGCACCAGGAACAACTGGAATCCAGAAACAACTAGAATGTGGCTTCCTAACCCCATTCTAGACTCAGAGAAAGAGTTAATCTTAATTGTACTAGTCCTACGAACCATCTCTCTAATAATGTCTCAGTTACTTTTCTCTTGTTGCTGGGACAAAATAGTTGACACCCAAAGTGGAGGAAAGAAAGGTATCTTTAGCTCACAGTGTGTGGAGCTTTCAGTCCATACTCGGCTGGCTCCAAGGCAGAGTGGCACATAGCAGAGGGAAAAGTACATAACACAACCATTCATGGTGGCAGAAGATAGCAACAGCAACAAGAGCACAAGGGGAGGAGCGTGGCAAGTAGCCTCTTTCCCTCCCTTACATTGTATGCAAACTATTCACCCCAGGGAGGGTGTAGCACTCACATCCATAGTCACAGCATCGGATCATGGATCAATCACAAATTCTAGAAACCCACCCCATGACTGCATGAGGACTAGGGGGGACATACAGACACAAACCATAACAAGTAAAGATACCATGTATGATCATCCACTCCTCACCTCAAGTTTGCCTTAAGTCTAATTACATGATTATCACTTTGCCTTAAGTAAAAATGAGTCAAAATACAGTTTGTGATATAAGTTGAATATATGTGAAAAATGAAATTATATAAAAATCTATATCATGGTGTAGGAGTCAGAAAGCAGTATGTTAAATTCAGGATCTCCTCCAAAGGACCAAGCAATAGACAAAGATCGCTAAGTTCCTGGAGATGATGGGCATATAAATATTGTATCAGTTTCTTAAAAGAATTTTAAGAAGTATGTTCTATCAAAATGTCTCCTTCTAAGAACATTTCTATCAGGGAAATTCAGCAGGGGACCTTAAACAGATGTTGAAGTAGATAAAAAGTATATTTTTGAGCAATTAAATAGCAAAAAAATGGCAGAGATACAAGCAAGCACATATTTCTCTCTGGCAGAAATTAGATTCTGGAAAAGTACATAACACAAGAGGGAAAAGATGAGAATTTAATTACTGGAGTGAATGTACAACATTAAACCATGATAGAACAAGACCTTTTCAATGTTAAACTATGTAGCTGAGATTTCCTTGTGAATTAACTGATCTTTTAAGGGAATGTTGGGGACTGTTTAAACCGATCATGGTGGGAACTTCTCACATGAAAGAACTAGAGGTTCTGCAATCTGAGTACTGGCTATTTTTTCTCTAAAACTAGAAATTGCGCTGAGGGTTGAATGATTAATGAATGTAGCAAGAATGGTTTTGTAGTTGGTATAACAAGTATATCATCACAGGTGCAGTGGAATAATTATACCAAATTTCCCAAGACCATGCAGAGATATTTTACTCATAATTATAAAAGCTAAGCCTAGATTGAACATCAAATTAAAATTTTCAGTCCAAGGGGCTGGGGATTTAGCTCAGCAGCACAGTGCCTGCCTGGCAAGCACAAGGTCGTGAGTTTGATTCCTGGTACTGGAAAAAAAACGAACAAAAAAATAAATAAACAAAATTTTCAATCTAGTCAAACTTTGTGATTTTTATATTTACATCAATGATATTTAACACTACCATTCACAAATAATATTTTATTATGAGAAAAAATCATGAGCAGAAGTAGTTGAGAAGGATGAATCAATACTGAAATGGCAATATCTGGGAATGGCATTATTAAGGTATCCATTGCTGCATAGCATACAGCTTCAAAAATGTAAGGGCTGGGGCTGGGGATTTAGCTCAGTGGCAAAAGCGCCTGCCTGATAAGTATAAGGTCGTGAGTTCAGTTCCTGGTACCGGAGAAAAAAAAAATGTAAGGGCTTTAAAAGATTGTTCTATTTTGCTCAAAATTTCATATGGTAGAAATTTGAAAAGTGCTCATCTAGGTACTCTTTTCATTGAATCTTGACTATTAGCTCTGGAAATTGGAATTGGAGGATGCTATTCTAAAATAGTTTCTTCATTCCTGTGCCTCGTGCCTGCTTCTCTTTGGCTTCTCTTTCTCCCAGATGGGAAAACCTGACTCAATTCTCCAAACATGGAGGTCTCAGGTTGGAGTGGAAGGGAGAAGATAGATTTTACAAATTATCTGGAAAGGCTTTCCCAATGGCAAATTTTCCAAGAGCCATAGGTAAAAGCTACAGAGTCCAGAATGTCATTTATACTTAGTGAAGCCCAAATTCAAGAGGGAAAGAGAAATAGACTCTTTTACTGAAGTACAACAAAGTAAACAGGTAGAGGATGAACAAGGGACAGCCACTATTGAGAAAAGCTATGCTATCCACAATTCATCCCTCAAACTATGTTGTCATCCTATGTGAAAAATATGTTCTCTTTCAAGACCTCTAACAGTCTCACCCCATGTGGCATCTTCTCAAAGTCTAGCATCTCATTAAGTCAGGTCCGGATATGGGTGAGGTTCCTGATTGCACTTGTTTAGATAAACTCCTGCAGTACAATTCATGTTGAAATTAAGTCTACAAACTAAAAATACAAGTGTGACCTACATATACACCAAACATAAAATGGTGTAGGATACCCACAATAAATATATCAGCATCCTCTTTTAATAAGTGAGAAAATGCCAAGTCCATGGGGTTTGTAGCAATTCTGAAACACACCACACCACATATTGTCAGTTTCATATTTGGATCCCAGTTTGGCTTCCTAGGGATGGTTATTTGAGCTCTTGGTTCTGCTATATGGGTCATTAATGTCGTTTCCAGAAAAAAATTCTCCTGTTTGTATTACATATTTCTTCTTCGCTTGCTGCTTTCTTATAGTTATTTGGAAGTTTGAAAATGTTTTATCTGTGCAATAGATGATAGGAAAGGGAAAGAAATTACTCAAAGGAAGGAAGGACTGGGATGAGGGAAAGAAGAAAAAAGAAAGAAGGAAGGCAAAATATAAATAAATACATATATATATACATATGAATAGCTGTGATAACTATTGCTAATGTTTGATGGTGTATTGAAAGCACAGTTAATGATTACAAAAAATCTTTTCTCATTTTATGCTCTCTCTGTCCATTTCAGCCAAAGTAGAAGAGCTTCTTTGAAACTTTGTCTTTCCAATGTGTGAAATTATAAATCCACTACATTAGACAAAAGCCATACCCATTTATCTCTCCATGACAGAATTTTATCTAAGGGGGTTTCCATTTGAGAGTTTTATAGGACAATGCTATTTTAAGACTCTAAAAATAAACAAAGAAAACATTTTTAAAAAACTATTAACTGAGTCTACAAAGCACTTCGATTAAAATCTTTAGAGTTTCTACTGGGCAGCCTCTTAAATACTTTTGAAGTCTTTTAACTCCATATGTTACTGACAGTGCACAGGAGTGGATGTTTTCGCTAAAACAAGTTCTAAGCTTGTGAATCGCTGACTGAAGGAAATGGAGGTGAAAAACAATTTTATCTTGCCACCCATCAAGCTTTGGCTCCTTAATATTTTTTCTAAATTATGCTTTAAAACTTGTAACTAAGTTCTTTTGTTCCTCTCTCCTTTGTGTTGTATTACAGGCAGCTAGTTTGTAAATGAGCACTTTCCTACATTTTACCTAGAAATTCTTTCAGGTATTTTCATGAGTCTGTCAGATATGGTTCTATTTTCTATATAACAAGGAAGAAAAATGATCGTTACCATAATACAACAGAGGTCCCTGTTTCTTTAGCCTCCACTAACTCTTTCTTCATTGTCTTTCAAATTCTTACCAATGTTCCCTTTCCCTTGAGCTTCCATCCATCAGCAAGTTCCCAAGCCAATGTCATACCCACTTATGAAGCACTATCCTTAGAAAGGCACTAGAATTCTTATCTTCAAGATTAATAGGCATTATGCTTATACCTGGTAATCTGAGCAACTGATTTGAAGGCAACAATATGCAATGGAACTACCATGGTGAATTCCTGCCATCTTGTCTAGTGAAACTTTATATTATCTCTAATGTTTTATCTAGTAATTATTTTCTTAATCTCTTTAATGCAAACCATTAAACAATTGTTTGAACAATCTTCCACTTTTACATCTGGTAATCTGAGCAGTGTAGTTGAAGATAACAATATGTAATATAACAATCACTGTTAATTCGTATCATTTTGTCTTGAAACCCTGTCTCACTTTAAATGTCCTTGCTTTGGTTTGTTTATGTTTGTGATGCTGGTATGCTGCTTTTCTTTTTTTTTTTTTCTCATTTACTACTCATTTAAAATAAAATTTAAAATGATTAATAGGCATTAATTATTATTTTAAAATTTTTATTATGATTAAAATTGATAGTGAAGTTAGAAGGGTAAATTAGGGACTTTACAAAATATCTACAAGAAATAAAAGTTCTATTCCCAATATTCCACATTAGCAAAAATGATACTAAACTAGGGAAACTTTCATTCTTGTCCTTATCTTATCTTAAACATTTACTCCAATGCTAAATATCCAGTAAGAGTCAGATGAGTAAATAAATTGATAATAAGAAAATGAACAATTTCTTAAATTCTATGAAAGTTAAAATAACTATTAAAGGGTTAACCAATAAAAATAATGTGCAAACTTTTGAAATTTTCTATCAAAATGATGAAGCATAAAATAATTTGTACTCTAGGATAACACAGGTAAAGAACAAAAATATTAGTAAGTTTTAAAATACAAGTAAAAAATGATGCTGTTCTTTGATATTTTAAAATATAGCCCTGATTTTATGACAAACAAAAGTGGACATAATTTTTTTTAATTTTCTAAAGCAAATAAAATTAAGAAATAGAAAAACATGTGAAGTATTTTCAAAGTCATGACAAATTTGTGAATAATAACTCCTTAAGGAAACGCAGGTAGTTTGCTTTACAGTAATCTTGATTCAGCTTAGTTGAATTTCTAACACCTGAAATTAATCTGTATGAGAAGAAATTTCTTCTCAATGTCAGCGTGACAGTGGGAATACTGGGATGAGCCATAGATCTGATCCACTAAGAGTTCTCCTGTTTTCTGTTTACAGAGCACAGAAAAATATTTTCTCATTCTACCCTTTATCTTACTAAACTGCTGTATGTTCTGAACGACTCCTGCTGGGTACTTTTCCTAAGGCATTTGATTTCTTTGCTATTTCACGTTAAAGTTAGTCTGCATAGCATAAAGATTGTATACTTGGAAACATGAGACACAGTTTTGCCTCTAGCTCATTAATTATTTGTGAATTTTCTATTTTTGCTTGCTCCTCACTTTCCTTGTTTGTAAAAGGAATTTTCAAATAGGGTGATCCATGGTGCCCCATATTTGTGATTAGACTGTCTAAGTCTATCCCTGATGTGATGTTTTTACTTTCTATTTTGGTATTCAAAAAGGCTTTGTCCAAAAGAGAACAAACGGGGCTGGGGATTTAGCTCAGTGGCAAAAGCGCCTGCCTGGCAAGCGCAAGGTCGTGAGTTCGGTTCCCGGTACCGGAGAAAAACAAAAAAAAAAAAAAAAACAAAAAAGAAGAAACAAATCCAAATGAGTCATTGGGAGGTGATATTATTAGCTAATAATAAGGATGTCCTCCTAGATTATGCACCATAAACTTCACCCATCTTTCTTTTGAAGTTATTTCAAGTGTGCAAAATATAATGAAAAATGAACTATATTTTTAAAAATCAAATGAAGCTTTGCTTCCTGCCAAAGTTGGCAATTTTTAGCTTCAAACTACAATAATAAATGGTATTAACCTCTGTATCGCAACCTAGAACAACTTAGAATTTAGCCGTGTGAGGGGGACAAAATATAGTGAAAATGACAGAAAACAATTTTGAGCATAAATAGATTGAGAACATTATTTGCTATATCTTTGCACTTTCAAAACCTGTGTAAATTCTTTCCTTATTCTGTAATAGTAAAGCTCTGAGAAATACAATCACAGAGGCATCTTTATAGAATAATATCCACCACTAAGAAATACTGTTTTTATCCTTCTGTTCAATAAATCGCAATAATGAATCAATATTTGATAAAGTGAAATTAAATCTCTACCTTAATCTTTATCCTCACACCTAGTTTCTTCCAGATCTGCCTCCCAGGGATCGAACCCTCTAAAATCTCTAGATATTTTCTACCAAGTGTAATTGCCTTTCAAATCTGAAACATCTGTACACTTAAAGCAAATGGAGGAAATATATCACTATATAACAAAATAGGTAATTTTTAGTTTGTTAGAATTAATATTTTCCCTTTGCAAAATCCAGATTAGTCTGGCTCATTTTCTTTTTAGCAAAAAGCTTATTAGGTTTATGGATGGGTAAATCCCAGAACTTGCTGACAGATGAGTATACAGTTTGAGACAAACTTACCAAAACTGCATGCAATAGGCCTTAATTCGGATGGTTTAACATAAAATAAAAATTTGACATTTTAATTCAAAAGACTTTTATTCTAGTTGCTTGAATACTCTGACAGATTATTTTATTCTGTCTCTGAGCTCTAATTTCTAAAACCACTGCAAATTTTTAAAATTCCATGGCTTGTTACCTATCCTACTTTACTTTTAAATTTTTATCACTGTGATTGTAGAATACTGTGTGTTAATTAAGTTGGCTATATTAATGAATCCTTAGCAGAGTAATTTAAAAAATAAGGTAGTTATGTGGATGAATATACTGTAATGAGATTTAAAGACATTTAAGCTAACTAAGCATCTCTAAGAAATGCTATTAAGGAGAATGTGGAAGGTAACAATTTGCTTCACAAAGATAATGTGTATAAAGATACTTTTCACAAATTAAGGAAGAGTAGATATAAATTGTGTGTTTTAACATGGAAAATATTTCTATATTGCACTTAAAACTCTCATAATAAAACATGATTACTTCCCATGAATTTTAAAATTACAAACATCTAACTTGATAAAAATGGAACAAAAATCCACAAATAGGTCAGGTGATATTAAATATATGCTTGCATTGATAACATGAAATGCCCAATGTGATTTGTACTTTGAGTGATCATTGTTTCAGTATATCAACTGTGCTTCCACATGTGGTCCTAGATAATATAAAGCAATTTTTCAACATCCAGTGATAGTGTGTAAACATGATAATCATCCCTTTCTTATCACAGAGAGAGACACTTGAACTTGTTTCAGACTATCCTGTGAATCTGCAATATTGTATAATTTACCTATTAACTGATGTTGGACATCAGTTAGTTCAATTATAAGTTTAGTAATATCCAACCGTCAATGATCCTATGAGTTATTGCTATCCAGAGGAGACAGAGAAGTAGCCAGTCTCTTCGAGTTCCCTGACACTTGGCATTTTCTAGGTAATTCCACAGGGCCTGTGTTTGCTCAGTGGTGTCTGGGTGTGTCGTGTACCGAGCAGCAGAGTGCCCCGTTCTGTTAACCGTCCTGTTGGAAGAGGTGGGGAACACAGACAAAGCCGACTAAGAAAGATATCCAGGGAAAGCAGATTACAAACTCCAAGTAAATTTACCCAAAAGAAGAGTGCAGTCTCTTAAGCCAGGGATAGCTGTTCGCCTTTCACACCACCATCCCGCCTTCTAAAACCTGCACCTTGAAGCATTTTCACATGTGTTCAGAAATACCAAACTATTCATATGTTGACTCTGGTTTATGTGAAAATGGGACTGAAGAATCTCTGAAATAACTTTAGTAGTGGTCTAATTATGTATGTTCATTATGAAGCAACTCTATGCTCACTTTCCGTTTCCAGTTTTACCATAAAAACTATTGCTTCTGTTGTCAAGAACTTGAGAATAATGTTCCTGTTTCTTGGTCACTGATTCTCAGTTTAAAAAAAGAGAGAATAAGAAATTCACAATATAATTATCCTCAGCACAGGACCTGTTTGTTCTTAGAATGCAACATAGTATGTGGCACATACTAGCAGTCAATAAATATTTGTTAAGGAGATGATTTTGAAATTTTGATAAAAATGGTCACTTTGAGTGAAATATCTACTGTTTGTATCATTATAAAACTTTTTTTTTGGCTTCAATCTCTTCTAAGTAAACAAATCCCCAAACTGTTTTTGCTTTGTATAGGAATGAGTCATTTGTACCTGAGAAGCAAATACCCATCTATACGACTGTCTTCTCCTTTTTATATTTTTATCATGCCATTAAAGTTTTTCTCCAAGAACAAATTGCTTCAGGCAGTTATTATAAGTTTGACCATATGGGCATTAGTTCTGCAATCTACATTTGAAATTGAAAAATAAACTGTGTGCACATATTTGATAAAACATGCACTATTATTTTGTTAAAGATGAGACAAGAAAATGCTACTTCAGTAATTAAAAAAAACTTGCAAGTCAGTAGGTTAAATATTAATTTGAATGTCTACAATAACGGATGCCCCTGCTATTTAAGGAAGTCATTATTCTACTGTGTAGTCAATAAGCATATTGATTAGAATTAATTCACTACAAAGTCTCCCATCATCTTTAGCATAAGTTTTTTTCTTCCTTTTTAACAGTAGCCTGAAGCTTGTCAGCTTGTCCATGATTTTGTGGTCAATTTAGCAACAAATTTGCAATTAATCATTTGTTGATTGCAAGGAATGGTATGTCAATAATACGCAACTCACACAGCTAAAAGGGGTATGCTGAGCTTTATTGTTTGCGTTTTGTCTTGCGAATGCTTTGTGTACCTATGTTCCTAGAATGGATTTTGAATAGTTGTTTTGAAGCAATACTTGCCAGTTTTAAAGAGACACTGCAGGCTGCTCTGAGGGTATTAATAAAGATGTGCCCCAACTTTCTTTTGGCATTACAATATTTGGACATCTGTTCTGACTCCTTATATGTGAAATAAAACTCATACCAGATAGTAGAGTAAGTGAAGGGTTTCATTATCTTAAATGTCATAACATTTGTTTGAATTATCATGTGTAGATTTTAAATGCTGAAATTGTCATCTTGGTTTTGTTTCATCTATTTTACTGTCCTTTCTCAAGACTGTAAGACTGAAAAATTCTTTATTCAATTGCATAAATAATTGAACAGAAATAATTTACAGTTTTATGTAATAACTGTGAAATTGTTGTGGATGAGCTATATAGTCCGGTAATTTCTGAAAGCATAAATATTTTACTGAGAAACATACCCTTTTAAAGCACAAAAGGTTTCTTGTTATAATGGCATTATACTTAGTGACAAATAATGCTTTTTAAAGAAACCATTTGTTGACCATTATTATGATACTCTTTGTGTAATGGTATTTTAAATTCTTATGTACTCTCTTATTAAAGTATTTCCCATTGTGTATACCAGGAAGGACTTGTCTCTGAATTCTATGGTGCCACTGATTAGTGGAGACTCTTGAGAAACTTGAAATGCAAGAGGAATATATTTGTGCTTTTCATTTAACTGATAAAGAATAAATAATTTGATTATGGTAGATATCAGCAGTACTATCAAATTTAATTTAATCTATTTTTGCTTTGCTCAAATCTTTCATTGAAGTAGTGCCTCTAATCATGTGAAGGTAACTGTTTATCATGAAGCCAGATAACATGTAATCGAATAGGTTTGCAAACACACGCAGGACTTAATTTCTTTACATTTCATGTTAGAGAAAAAAGGCTACGTAATTCTACACACATACATATGATGATTTAACTAGATCATAGAAACAAAGCAGTATTTTACAAATGTGTAACTTTGAATACCTTGAAAAAAGTCTTGTGAGTTTTCATCCTTCTATTCATTTTGCATATTTGATGTCAGAGGATGAATGGTGTTTTGCCTGGCAAAACTCTTTAATGCAAGAAGCCCCATAATATTTTCTTTGTGAAATTAATTTAAGGTGGTTGTAATTCTTAATAAGTAAAAACTACTTTCAAAAATGTTGCAAATTTGAAAATAGATAAAAATGCTTAAATTTACAATCATATATTTTCAAAAACTAATTTATCTCTTTTGAGTACTAAGGTTTGAATTACAGTCCTCACAAAACAGAAAAAAAAAATTATCCCATTTGAAGATGTAAAAAGAGATTATCTTAAGTATTTCTTACATTTTGAGTTATATACCTAAAATCCGGTCAGATTATAAGGTACTTAATAAATTAAAATCCTATTGGAACACACAAGAGGAAATGCTAGACAAAATGAATGAAAAACCTAAGTTAATGTAGTAGGAAATGTGCTCTTTAAAGGAAAACTTCCAAAAGACAACACATTTTAATTGTTTTTTGCTCTAAGCAAGGAGGATTTTTCCTATAAAATTTTGTATAAAGGTAATTTTATAATTTTAAAAGTCAAAGTCTTTAAAATGTTGAATCTAATACATTGGTGTCAGAGTAACATTTTTGGTCATATATTTATTTATAGATCTATATTGGCATTTGATTAAGGACATGGTTCATTCTAATTGCTCCGATGTGTATGTAGACATGATGTGTAATTCTGTGATAGTTCTTTTTCTTCTTAAATTTTATGTATGAGAAGCTTTCAGATGGAGAAGTTCAGAATTATGAAGGCTTTATATTTTTAGCCCACATTGATTTATAAAGTGTTGCCTTACTATTTATTCATCTTGGTCTTTGAAAAGTATTTTTAAAATACATAATTTATTTCGATGAATGTAACTGAACACAAATTTTTAGTGAACCATGGAATCATTTTGCCAAAAATTATTATGAAACTATTTTATCAGAAATAGGAACACTAGGCAAATACGCCTCTCAAAGTTTGCATAGATTAAGTAAGCATTCAAATTAGAGGTACTGCAAACTGGTTTTCATAAACTAGTCTTCATAAGTATACATGGATGGTTCTATCTTTTGCAAATTTGACTACAGTTAATACTATCCATTATAATCTATAAACATGTAGTTAAAACTTTCCCACTTCATTTAACTTTAACTCTTTGCTTTCCGTGTAGTTAAAATATGTAGTTTTACTGTATTTTTGTTGCTACTGAATTTGAACTGCAAAAGTGAATTGAATTTTTGGGGACCTATTAGCTTTGCAGATAATCCATGCCTTATTGTTTTTTATTTAATTTGTTTTTACTTTTGTTAGTACATGTTGGAAGTTCATAATGATTATATATATCATAGGGTGTTAGTATATGTGTATAATACATCTTACTTCCTATTTTTCTTCTCTCCGCCTTTATGTGTTGCATCTTATTTTTCAAGTTATTCATGAAATTATGTTATTATGAAATAAGAGATTTAAATATTCATTAACTAGAAGTAAATGAATTGTGGGAGTAGAAGTGTACAAATATTATTTAATTGTTTTCAAAATATGTGCGGTCCTAGAAGCAATACTTATAAATGATAGAGTGGCTAGTCTCCTCTTTGTTAATTATTTAAATATTGACATATACCGACACATAATATAGACAGTCACAAGCACCAGAAATTATTTAAATAGGTTTTTACTTATTCACCCATTCAAAGACTGAGAAAATCTCTATGGTTAAGTGGCATATTTTCCACAATATTATATCTATGTGTACTTGTGTGTGTATAATATTTTACATACACTTAAGACACAAGTCAAAACTAACTAGGAAAAGTTAACAAAGTAAAACTCAGGCTTTCATTAAGGGAGCTGGATTGTGGGAGATGGTGTAAGCATGCTGTTTATTTTAACTGGACAGGGGTGGTACAGTTGTATTCATTCACCATTTTCAGTATCCTAAAAAACCAAAATTATGTGGTAAATTTTATTGAATTTCATAAATTAATAAAAGTTTATTAATAATAATAAAATAATAAATATAATGATTATATAAGCTATATTCCATAATAAATAAAAATATATTATATTTTAAAATAAAATAAATTATTTTTAAATAAAATATAATAAATACATAATAATTAAATAATAATAATACAATTTATTGATAATAAATTAATAAAACCTGAAGTTTTAACATGATCAAGGGGCACTTGTAGCTCCATTGAACTACCTGTTAATTCTACCTCAGGCAGAGGCATCTTATCAGTCTAAGACAGACACTGGTCAGCGATATGTGGCCCAGGCATCCCTGGCCCATGTTCAGTCGACACCAAGTCCATCTCAAAGTCCTGCATTTCCTTCTCATGTATTTCATAAACTTTTCCCATCCCTACTGCTACTGAGATAGTTCAGCTATAATTATCTCTACACTATTGAACCTCCCAAAAGAATTTTCACCATAGTGATCATTCTAAGTGATCACTTTCAAACACAGTGTGGTGCCCTGTTTAAAACATTCCCATGGTTCTTTGCCTTTAGAATCAATTCCCTTCTTCCTTACAAGGTTACACGGCAGTCCTTTTCAGTTCCACCTACACAAAGTTAAAAAGCAGAGTGTGTGAACAGAACCACAGAGCTTGTCATTACTGAGTATGCAGTCAGTAGAGACCTGGAAGGAGACAGGATGGCCTGAAAAATGGAGGAAAAATGAGAGTTGGTCTGAGCCATTTCCAAAGAAAACAATATTAAAAAAAGAAGGAAGAAAAATAGGAAGGAAGGGAAAAAGCGAGAAGGGAAGGACCAACCAATAGAGGGAGGGGAAACTGCCAAGATGTCCAGGATTTAATTTATAATGGAGTAGAGGACAATGTCCAGCTGCAGTAGGATATGGAGGGAGAGTTAGATGGTGAACAAAAGAGACACATCCTACATAGTGCTTGTGTGTGTGTGTGTGTGTGTGTGTGTGTGTGTGTGTGTGTGTGTGTTTTAGTTATTGGGAACTGACCAGACTGTAGAAGGTAGTAGGTTAGAGTAGAATCAGGGGAAGTGAGGAAATGAAGACAGAAATTTTAGTCCCTACTTTCAAGGAGTTTTAGTAAATGATGGAGTGAATCTGACAGCAAGCGTGGGAGATGTAAAAAGTTTTGTTTAGGTGCTAAAGCAATGTTTGATAAGGAAAAAGAAGCTCTAGGGAGGTGAGGGGAAGAGAATACAGGAGGGAAAGAATAGACATTCCTGAAGGAATACTGTGTCTGAAAGATGGAGGAGAGGTAGAATCCAAGCACAGATGGGGGTCTTGTTTCAGAATGGAGAAAGACACCCCCCTTATGACAGAGAGAACACAGTGAATATGATTTTGAGACGAGTGCAGAAGGAGAGCAATATCCTCAAAGTCAAACTCAAAGTCTGTGTGAAATGTTGTTGACCAAGGAGAGTGAAGAAGACTTTTGCAAACACCGTCAGACCTGAACAAGACATCAGGCCTAGAACAGTTCTGGAAATCTTACTTCTAGCTCAGGGAACTGGCAACAAAACCCCACACATCTGTCAAGAAAAGGTGAGATTGACAGTTCCAATAACATGAAATTATGTAGACTCAATCCATTTTTTCAGAGAATCTCTTTTTATATCATTCTATTTCTAGGATAAAATATCATGAAAAATAAATGTTCTCAGAAGGTGATTTCAAAGAACAACAGTGTTAAATATTTAGAGCTCTAAAATAAATAATAAAATGGCACCAGTACTTATAACGAAATAACCTCTGAAGTCCTATTTTGGAGAAAATTCCAAATAAAAAGATGACCCAAACAGACCCCTTCATCTATGCTCATACTTCCGTTGAGCACAACAATTCATATTAACATTGTCTCTGCCCTCAACCTCTAGCACGTCTACTCTCTCTGACCAACAGAACTTCCTAGTTTCTCTTCCATTACATCACCATGTTGATCTTTCTTTTGTTTTCCATGACGAAGCGTGATAAGGTGTGACCCAGACAAATTACATTATCTCTCATAAACAGCCATCTTCAGGACTGTCATTTCTTCTCATATTGTGTTTTTCCCCAGAGAATCAGTACCAAGTTAAACTGAACTTCCTCTCTGCATTTAATTGGAGGAAGATTGCAACGGGAGTTAGTGGGCCCTTGTGTATCAGTAGTTGTTGTCCCATCACAGATAGTTATACACATTATAACATTTACAGGTTGCATGTCTTAACAGCCTTCCACTATGATAAATTTTTATAGAACACACTGGACTAAACTCAGTATAACAACTGCTCAAAGAAGGCATGTACCTGGTGGTTAGAAGTTAAGATTTTGCTGGACCACTCCCTCCTGGGACTTCCCAGGAACACTTCACAGGATAACATCGAGAAATTCAGAATTTGTGTGAATCACAGATTAAAGCAGTATTTCTCATATCCTGATATCTGTATCATACTAAAAAGTGTAACAAATACATTTATTTACCTTTTAAAAAGCTAAAATATGAGACACTTTTGCTTATATAAGGACTGGATATTTTAAGTTGGAAATATGAGCAAATGTGTCATATATGTTCTTCCATTGTGATTTTTGTATGCTCTCTGAGAGCGTTTGACCCCAGTTATCTGCCTTAGGCTGTAGTTCACTCTTTGCTGCAAAAGAGCTCTGCCCTCTGCCCTGCATAGCACTTGTTGACTCTGTTGTTCCTTTTTCCACTGCCCTGACGAGAGGAGAGTCCACACAGGAGCACTTACATCTTGATTTGAGGGCAATAGAAGCAAAGATTAAAGAAGTGCTTTCCCTTCTAAGTTTTCTTCTAGAAACATTTTCTAGGTATGAATAGGTTTTAATTTTTATATTGTATTAGAAGTAGTATCTTGTAAATTCAATCTGATTGGTGAGAATGACATCATAATTTTTTATTCTGTTTCAAATCTAGTTTAGTGAGAGTTCTGTGGATGCTTTTTCTGTGGATTTTTGGTGAGGGATGTTGGAATCAGGTCTTCTAAATTAAATTGGATAAATTAAGAGTCTCATTATATTTTCAAGCTATTTATTTAATGATTTGGCTCTTTTTAAGGACCATGTTTTCATGAAAGGATATTTAAAATAACATTTATGCTTGGAAACAGAGAACAATTGCAAATATCCTCCATTACTTAACAAGAACTAATCAGCATTTTGTTTTCTAACGTTTGCAAAAACCACTGTCATTATTAAACGAAAGCTGCTAGTAGGTGAAGAATAAAAGTGTGGACGTCAGCAGCTTCTCCTTATTTTCTGAACCATATTGATTGTTTTAGAAAATATGCTATAGCTGTTAATAGCATTAAGAGCAAGGAACGTTGGAACAATCTAGAGAAAAAACAGAGATGGTTCTTCATCTAAACTAATCCCAGCCATGTGTAGCACATACGCATAATCCCAGCACTCTTGGAGGCTGAAACAGGGGGACTCCAAATTTGAAGACAGCCTGGGAAATTTAGCAAGTGAGTGAGACTCATTCTCAAAATTAAAAAAAAATTTAAAAAAGAAGAATGAAAAAAGGCTGGAGTAATAACTCAGTGCAAAGACCGTATGTTAGATCTAAATCATAGACAAAAATTCACACTAAGCGAATAATCCCTATAGCTGGAATGAGGATGGAACCAAAGAGGAACTCACAGACTGAGACTCAAAGACTGATTTAGGGTCATTTCTGAAAAGATGTGTTATTTTAGAAAAGTTCCTTAGACCCATACAGATTTTTTTCTACAATGAAAACATTACTATCTGCCTATTTTTCTGTTGCTGTTTAAAAATGTCAAATATCAACTTTACCAAAACTAATAGATCAAAATATATAATTTACCTGAATCATATATTGACCACAAACTCACCATGGACTGAGGTCTCTGAAATTGTGAACCAAAATAAACCTCTCCTCCTTTAACTTGTGAGTGTCTGGTATTTGTCTCCATAATGGGAAAGCTAACACACCAATCAAACCCTTGAAGAATACATCTCTGCTAAAGGTTTAAAAGAAAAATTGAATGAAATATTTAAAACAAATCGCCATTGTAGAAATTTGTAGAATGCCTATCTGTAGGTTCAGAGTGGAATGAGATAGTGAGGTAATGGGTATATTTCATTTAGGATTATGTTTAACTTCCTGGAACAAAAAGTTATAAACTGCAGGCTTTTTAAGCAGGCACCAGCACATATGAGGGAAGTCAGTTTGACGTTAGTAAGGCAGCTTCCAATTGTTTTCAAGCTTAAGCCCCTTTCTACCTGGCTTCCCACAACTCTCAGCAATGGCTTTTATCCTCGTGTTTTCCAATTATCCACTGCATCTTTAAGGAATTGTGCTCACATTGCTGTGAGTGACTTCGTGGTGGAGGATGGAAAGATATCTAGATAACCATTCTTAAATTACAAAGCAACTCAGGACATCCATGAATAATTTGTGTATTAGCTGAGTGCATGGCTGCCCATGATGAAATGGGATTTAAAGAAAGATACTACTTTGCCGTAACTTAGTCAAATCATGCAAACTATTGATCTGCTTACTTTTAAACATGTAGAATATAATCATATTTTGAAAATAATTCCTTTAATAAGGCTAGACTATTTTTGGAGATAAATCTTAGGAACAGTACAAAACTAAAAACTAGTTTGGATTTTATTTTAGATACTTAAGTACTTATGCTGTTATATAAAATGATTAAGCTCCAAGATTGTTTTATTTTTCTCTGAAATAGTTTCCCGTAAAAGTTTTCTAAAGACATTAAATGAAATAAAAACTATAATTGTATGTTGCATCATTTTCTTGATTAATTAATACTTTCAAAATTCATTGAGTTTATGAACATTATGGCAAGCTTTTTATACTTTTGCTCAGAAATTTGTATTATTTTAATTCTGGTTCTCAAAGTTGATTGATCTCCTGGCCTCAATGTAATCCTCAGATTTATAGCAGGCATATTTCCTTCCTCACCTTGACAACTATTCCCATTTCTACTTACAGATAGTAAATCAAATTTTTCCTTTGTGGTTTTTTTCTATTTCATTTCTCCTCCTATTTTGTGTTTACCAGCTCCACACTCTTCTGAGATCCTACTCCCCCTTCCTGTGTCACTCCTTCTCCCTTCCCAGATGCTTAGCAGTTTCCTGGTTGTCATTCCCATTGTGGTCATTTCAACCACAGGGCAATGACTGGTGACCTTAAATGAGGTTTCACTTAGATTTATTTTGCAGGCCCAAACATTATGTGTAGCTTTACATGGAAAATGTGGTTACCTTTTAACTTCCTACGTATTCAAAAGCAACGAGATTGTCATTGAAGATTTGCTGAAATCACGTGAAAGCATTAAACACATTTGAAGGTTTTACCTGATGAATGCATGCTGAAGCACATAAATCAAAGTCAGACATAAATACAATTGATGCATCCCACATTTCCACATTAACCAAAAAAGATTATTCTAACTGAATATAGTAGATACCAGAAAAACACTAAAATGTTGTTAAATGTCTAATTCAGTGTTGGAAAGAAGCTTTTACAATATATGACATTTACGTGATTTTCTAAATTCAAGGTCTCAAGCAAGTGTCATGATTATAAAAAAATCTTTTAACTAAGTTTAAAATTATTCTTATTTTTTACTAAGTGGAAAAGAGAACTGCAGACTATGAGATAAGAATTCTATTGCCTGGAGATCAGAAATGTGAAAAACACACTGAAATCTTATATGATTCAGTGGATCTTGCCAGAAATTTTGAAATATATTGGGTCTGTGGTGATCATAGCAAAGATATATGGATACATATTTTCTAGTCAGATGACGTGGAATCAAACGGATACTGTCTTAAGACACTGTTATGGCTTAGAGCCAAAGTGACCCAGTACACACTAACATGCTGAGAAGTGGCTACTAGGAGAAGTTTGGATCATACAACGTGCTATACTCATTAGTGGAATAATACACTGATGACCCCACTGCTGAAGGTGCAGTTAGGAGCTGGAGTCTGGTCAGAAGAGGCAAGTCAGTGTGTGTGTGACCTGGCAAGCTTATCTCCCTGCCTGAAACCTCGCTATCTCTGCTTCTGTGCTGCCATGACATGAGCAGCATTCTTTCACTCAGCCCTGGTGCCAGTCAGCCAGGGACTATACCCAGGAATCACACTATACTCTCTTCCTTTAGGCTGTGGGCATCATGTATGGGTTTCAGAGATTAAAAAATGATGAAGAAGGACACTGCTGATTTGTTTCCTCTGTGGCATATGAGTTTTTGACTGCTAGTTTATTGTTGCATATTGTCCGAGCAACACAATAATAGCTTTCGAGTTTGTTCACTGAAGACTTTGCAGGAAGAGATAAAGAACTTTATAAAAACGTCTTCCTAATAGTTGTATCAACTTGATAATGTAGAAATCAACAATTTTAAAGGAGGAGGTGCCACATGGAGATGGCACAAGTGTAGCAGAGTGGGAACTGTCTAATTCCAAAGCAGGTGTCTATCCTACCCAAATGCGAGCAAGGCTCTACATTTGTCTGTTCTGAATTAGTCCCTTTCTTGTGTCCTCATATGTCAGCACTGAGGCCAGTGTTCCAGCTCCTCAGGGTCTGCCCACAGGGCTTCTCTGCCTGTCCTGACCTTGCATGTGAAGAGTGTGCTGACGCCTCTCCTGACCTATGTGAAGAAAGCAGCTTCTCAGCCTATGGGTTGAGGTCTGCCTTTACAGGCTCACGGCAAGGCTTTCTCTGAGGAGTCTGATCCATCTCAGTGAAAGGGAACCTCCAAGGTCTCCCTTTGTAGGCCACCTCTGTATTCCCGCAGAGCTTCTAGAGACTCCCAGCTTTATGTCAGAGTTTAGGCAAAATTGACTTTCATCACTCAACTTATTCCATTACTGCTTCATCAAAGTATAATTTTGTTCTCTTTTAGATTTTTTTTACATCTTTAATTTTATTCTACTTTTTTCCAATAACAATTTTGGTTTAAATGTTTCTTTGCTACTTTAGCTCCAAACTCTGGTCATATGACATAAACAGCAGTCTTTTTTTTTCCTGACCTTAAGCTCTGTACAAGAGATCTCCTGATCTAATGTTCAGCTACTATCAAAGCTGCTATGATGAAAGTTTCAGGGTTCTGCAGGACCTCACTGGATTAGTCCCCACTAGGTTTCAAGCTGAAATGAAAGTTTGCACTCCAGTTTTAACTTTAACATCAATTGGGTGCTCTCAAAAATTTGCTTCATTTGAGAGTTTTAGGTTTCTAAATGTAGACGCTTTTAATTAAAGCAGGTGCTCTGAAAGAAAAACAATCTCCTTCCTTCAGTAAAAACAAATCAAGATTTGGTCCAGTAGGAGAAAATTTATATTTAAGGGAAAATTTTGATCATAAAAGTCATATAGTACATAGTAATTTCTTTATTCTTTCTCCAAGTTTACTCACAAAGCATAAGTTAATTATGTGAAGAAACTGTTCTAGAAGATTCAGACAGTGCTGATCTGGTACTTAGCATTTATACTCTCTCCATGGCATGTGTCTGTGGATTCTCTAAGGTCAAATATTTTCCCAATTTCCTGAACTAGCTTTCCCAGTTTCATGAGCTCTTCTGTATGAAATATGTGTAAATAAGAGGAATTTCCAACAAGACTATTAAAAATTAAGTAAGCTATTTTTATCCTGTTCTATGGTTTTAGGTATGGGTTTTCTATTTTGGAATTAAAATCCAAATTAATCATATGTGCCTTTCTGAAGTAGTAATTGATTTGAGATGTTTTGCTTTTTTCAACTGAGAAAGTATAGTATTTCCAGATATCTTAAAAACCATTATTAAACTTGATGAAAATTTATAATTTCTGACATTTAAGTATGTACCTAATTTGTACTTCCATTGTTCACTTTAGTACTGCTGCTTCTTAGCGACATACACACAGTTTTCCATTCTATCACCAATTCTGTTGATCTCTCTTTCTCTCTTTCTAGCAGTGCCCTACATTGTTGGCATCAGAGTCCCTTTTTCTCTTATTTCTAGTTGATACGAATAGTTGTAGTCCCAAGCGGGAGATAAGAGAGAGGAATTATTAAACATTTCATTCTGGATACCTCTATGCAAATGTACCTGGGACTAGATGTCCTTTCCTCATAAAGCCTTCTTTTATGTGACTTTCTCCTGGGTCACCTACATAATCGGACCTCACATTTTCCTGAGTCTTCTGTCAGCAAGAGTTTTGGTTTACCTACACTACTATTTTGCATAATCCTGGGTGATTGTCAGTGATAGTTTTACAAAGCAGGCTTTCCTTCAGTTATCACACATCGCCTACTCCGGTTGGTTTTAGGCAGAAGTTGATGCTGCATTTCTGCCTGAGTGTTAAGCAATCACTTTCCCAATGGTCTCATCATGAGTGAAAGGGATGGTCAGACCATGCTGAAGTGGGGTCAGCCCTTATATCTCACAGACAAAAATGCACATGCAAATGTCATTGCCTTCTATAACATGGCCACTCACAGTGGCATGGCTATGACAAATTTTAATGAATGACTGACTGCAAATTATGCAAAACTATAAGATTTGAGAGTAATAATTTAAATCAAATATTACTTACAATCTTGTCCAACTTCCAATAGAAAGTACCCCCAGGGTTAAGTAATTCACAAGAAAGGAAGGAACCTGCATATACGTACAGTCTCCACTTTCTAAATTCTCCCAGTTTCCCTGTTCAGAACTCTGCAGTTGCGCTTGCATCTGCCATTCACCAAACCCTAACATCCAAGCCAAGGGATTGGCTTTGCTCTCAAACTTGCCATATCGCCTTCATGTGGTTTTCCCAAGTCTCCAAGTTTTAATTCGAGGAACTACCTTGGGGATGCAGCACTGTGAACCAAAGCTAAGTAACAGAATCCCGTAGTGGGTCCCATAGACGACGCTCACAGCAGGTGGGATCTCAGCTCAATGCCTCTGAGCTCCTGTGGTCTCCGTATTCCCCCAGGGCTCACCCCATAACCATAAACATCTCAAGAAACAGAAAAATATAACCAGCTAGAGTGAAGTCGGGGTGCTTGCCCCTGTGCTCACAGACAGAAGCACTGGTTTTGCCCTCACATAGTACAGCCCCCAAGCTATAACTCAAGGTAATCTAGAACTCCAATGATTCACTCTTGTTTTGTGACCTTCAGAAAGTAGTTTCTCCTCTTGTACTCACCTCGATGTTATCATAAATAATATCACCTTCTACTACTTTGGTTTACTGTTAAAAGCTCTACTCATTTTTCTGCATTATTCTTACATCTGGACAACTCTTTCTATCTTTTCTTAATTTATGTGGATTTCAGTTGACTGCTGGAATTTTATATTCAGCACTTTGTATCACCTATTTTTAAAATGAGATCTTTTTCTTTATAGTACACACAATTTTTTTTATCTATTGCATTTCTAAGTACAATGTTAGATATTTGGAGTATTAGCTTAAGTTATAGTCTTGCTTTTCAAAACAAAAATATCTACCTTTCTAAGATTTTCTTCTCCTCCTATTATTTGATGCCATTTTACAGGGTTCACATAGATTTTGTGATTCCTACTGTAACTTCCAAATACAACTTTCTCCTAAATTAGAAATCCTCAGCATAGTATTCAGTACAAAAATATTTAAACATATAAGTGAGAGAATACAAATAACTGTGGTTTTAAAAAGCTAAAGTATTACAAATAATGCTTTGTTCAAAAATCTATATAAATAGATAAGATGTAAAGATCCCATTCCTGGTGTAATAAATTACCACAAACCTGGAGGCTTAAGACAGCACAACCTTCCTCTCTCACAGTTCCAGAGAACGCAAATGTGAACGTGCTGTCCCTGGTGGAAATCAAGGCGTATGATCCTTCCTGAGACGGTTAGGAAGAAAACATCCCTTGCCACTTTCTACCTCTGTGCCTTCCAGCATTCCCTGAGCAGTGACTGCACCTTAGGTCAGCTCTGCAGTCACAGGGATGCTTCCTCTTCCTCTGATCAGTCTCCTTCTCTCTTTCTCTTGAAGAACACTTGTAAGGACATTTAGATCCACGGAATAATCCAGGATAAAATCCTCTCCTCATGGTCCTCTATTTAGGATCAGTTAAGAGAACGTTAGCACACATCTTAATCTGTTTTTGTGTTGCTGGGACAGCATAGTGAAGACTGAGTTATTCATAAGAAAAACAGGTTAGTTTGGCTCACAGCCCTGTAGACTGACTGGGAAGTTCAAGAACGTGGCACTGGTATCAGTTCAGCTTCTAGCAAGGACCTTGTGGACATCAACTCATGGCTGAAAGCAGAACACGAGCTGGCACAGGGGCCCCAAGTCCAGAAATAGTAAAGCCATTACTGTGAGGGAATCATTGAATCCAGCCGAGAGGGCTCAGTCCCTAAATCTCAAATGCTTTGCACAAGGCCTATCGTGCTGCCACAATAAGGAATTATGCACCGAAGATGGATTTGCAGGTTATTCCTCTGGGAAACGTTGTCAGGAGAACAAAGGTCATATGGAAAATAGACTATAGATTCACAATCTCTTATCTGAATGCTAAGATCTAACAAAGCTTTGAAAACCAAACTTAGCTTAGTTTACTTCGTAAGAAATATAACCTGAAATGGCATGATCTTTGTAATGTTAATTTATCTTTCTTCATGTTAATACCTTTTATATCCTAGCATAGAAATATTTATGTGAAATTTAATTACAGTGTGCTGTTCCTGACCCTTTGGGTTTGTTACATAATTTATCATATATTCATAGTATAGCCTTTCAAATATCCATAAAATTTTGAATTCCAAAACACAACTTTCCCAAGTACTTAAAAATTACACATTTTAATTCACTCAATCTGTAAACCAATGAGTGATATAAACCTCAAAGCTGTAACAAATATACTTCAATAACAGTGAGTGAAAATGCTTTTTTTTTTTTTGCTTTCTATATGCAACAAAGTTTTCAATTCCAGGAATTATAACACCATCTGTAAAAAAGCAATTATTAAGAATACTATTTTAAAATACATAAATTATAATGTTGAAAATCTAAGCAAACTTTTCAAGGTCAATTACCCAGTAAAATATAGAGCTGAGTCTAACACCAATCATTTTATATACGCAGTTAAAAAGTATAAAAGTTGTCAGAAGGTATTCAGAAAAGAAATATGCATGCACAAAAGCATATGAATTATTGTATTGTTTGTCAAGACACATTGAACTGCACCTTAAAATTGCTGATTTTTGTATGCAATAATATACCAAAAAGAAAAATCACTGGGAATCTTTAATAAGTGATTCAATAAGTAGAGCACCAAAAATATCAGCTTTTAAACTATCACAAATGGTAATTGTTGAGGGGAAAAAATTTGCATACAAGGACAAATTGCAATTCATCCTTCCACAAACAAGGAAGAACTGAAGTTATTCAACAAGGAAAACTCAAATAGCACATAAGAATTAATTTTAAATTTTAAAGTTGCATCATAGAGTAATTCTTTAGATGATACTAATTTTTTTATTTTAAAGAGAAAACAGTAATAAAACAACAAAAACAAAGACAAAAACAAAATAACACAATAACAATAAAGACAATACAGGACTTCAAAACAAAATGATAGGAAATTAACAATGTTGGTTATATTATATATCACCTTCTTTAGTGAAGCTTTGTATTGTTTCTAATGTTTTTTTAGTTATTTTTTATTCTCTTTAATTGCTTGATCAATCTTGCATTCTTATATCTGAGAATCTGAGCAACTTCATTGTAGATGATACTAATTTGAAACTGAAAGATCTTATTTTCTGTTCTGAAGATAGTAAAGTGAGAAAGTTTTACTCCGGGTCCAATGGCTATATAACAAAAATTAAAAGTTTGCAAATTTTTAAAAAAGTATTTATGAGAGAAAGTTTTCTCATATATTCTTTATCCATTCATCTGTTGCTGGGTATATGAGCAGCTTCTCTAGTTAATTCCAGTTACATAAAAAATGATACCAAGAATCAAAAACTTAGATTATATCAAATTAAAAGTTTCTGTACCACAATGGAAACAACTGACCAAGTGAAGAGACAGCATATAGAATGTGGGAAAAAAATTTGCCAACCTCTCCTTGGACTGAGGACTAGTATCTAGAATGTATAAAGAACTTCAAAAATTAGATGACCCTAAAATAAAAGACTCAATCAAAAATATTCTCTAGTGGTCTCTTTTACCATTAGAGAAATGCAAATCAAAATACTGAGATTCTATTCTAGTAAGAATGGCTATCATCAAGAACTCAGAAAACAGCAAATCTGGGCAAGGTTGTAGGGAAAAAGGAACACTTCTGTACTGCTGTTGGAACTATACATTAGTGCAATTACTGTGGAAATCAATGCGGCGATTCCTCAAGAAATGAAAACTAGAAATTCCATTTGACCCTACTATATCTCTCCTAAGCATCTTCCCAAAAGGTTGCAGACATTGTATTACAGTGATACAAGCATACATACGTTTATAGCAGCACAATTTATAATTGCTAAATTATGAGAAAGCATTTTTTAAAGGAATAAAAGAGAGTGTCCATGAGAAACTTTGGGCAGGTATGTATTACATTTCAATAAAGACATTGGTATTGATTATGTTTTTTTTTCTTATAATTTGTCAGAGGCTCAGGTATATCAGCATGTATAGAATGGCCTACAGTTGAAAATGTTATAATCCACAGAATATAAAATTTTTCAAATTAGCATCCTAAAATACAATCTTACAGATTTATGTCTATTTTAATCAAATATTATCTATTGTAATAAACTCATTTAAGAAAAGAGAAAAACACTTTTCAAAAGAATAACAGTATTTGAAATAAATACTATAAACTGTATTTGAGATAAATAGAGCTAAAAACCTGTTTCTCTTACATGTACCTATTGATGTAGACATAAATATTTATTTAGAAAAACTACTCAAAACTATTGCTAAATATGAAGATTAAATTTCTTTTGCTTTAATAAACGTGATACATTTTAATGTCTTAGATATGATTTTGAAAAATTGATTTTCAAAACTGCTTAAAAATTCAAGAAATGATAAAACAGCTTGAAAGTAAGAAAACATGTATTTGAAAAATACATAATTTAAGTATGTTTAGCACCTTCTTTTACCCTCAAGAAAACCCTTTTATGTTTGTAAAATTTACTGGAATCTCTACTCTGCAGAGTACTATTTAAATTGCTGTACACAATAATCTCATTTAATCACCCCCATGGTGTTAGAAAGGACTATAAGTATTTTCTTTTAAAGATAAGGAAGTATTGACTTCTGGTTAATAAGCAAATTGTTCAATGTAGCAAGACTTGTAACTGGAAGTTTGTTTAAATTCACTTTCTCTATTCTAAGAAGTGGATGTGCTATTGATTTGTTTTCTGTTCTTTAACAACAATACTACATAGAAAAGAAAGACTAAAATTTATAAAAGTGCTATGTTTATTTTTTTTCTTATTTGGTGTCTTGTTAGAAAATCCTAAGTATTCCTGAAATATAACTGCGGAACAAGTTTGTGGCTTTTGGCAGTACTCTTTCAAACCCCTTGGGGCACTGCCAAAGGGAAAGGGTCCCATGTGAATTTGGTCTGAATTCTCATCCAAATGAGCACCTGCTGTCATTGTCCCTTATCAGTCCTGTAGTCGGCAAAGCCAGCACCTTTTTTGTAGTGGAACGCATTCAACAAGGAAAAAGCTTACCAGTGTTCCAGACTAGTTTTTATTTTAGCCCTCTTTTTACTAAACGATCCATTGCCTGCATATCTTGGAGATAGAGCTAATTAAGTTCAACTTTCTCTATTTGGTGTTTTCGTGTTCTCCATTAGTGGCTGACTCAGTCTTAGTCAGGTTTATTTCACTGGTCTATTGGTATCTGTCTGTCCTTTCTGTCCTTTCTTTCTTCCTGTGTCCTGTCTGTGTTGCTTTGGAAAAGACAAGATTTTCTATTCCAGAAGTACACTCTTATAAAGAGAATCATACTGCATAATCTATTTTTAAAGTCTGTTTCCCAAATTAGCAGAAACAAATAATTCAAGAAGAAGTGAATTCAATGATATTCTCCCTATGAGTAACTATTACTGATGATTCTCAGTCCTGATTCATATTCTTTTGTTGTTGTTTGTCTGAGATGCTGGTGACGTGCATTTAATTAGAAGGTATTCCAAATTGATGTGAATAGGGATAAATTTGTAATAAATTAAAAAATAATTAATAATTATTCCACATATACCCTAACAGCCCAGTTTAGAATTCTCCATAATTTCATATCATAAGGAGACCAGTCCATAACATGATTACATTTAAAACAAATAATCATATTTTTTAAAAACTGTAATTATTTAAAATAAAGAGAAACAGATTCTGTGTCTATATGTGATAGCTCTTGGACCAACAGAAGTGAATCATCTTCATGTTATTACTTCTTAGCAAACCAAAGAACCAAATTATACATTAGAAAAGCAAGCCGTAAAGGACTATTTGTGTAACTTTTATTTTAAGTGTTGTTTCTGTACTTATGTTTCTCTACCTTTGTGCCAATTCCATCACTCAATTACTTGGCAATTTTTGGAGGGTAAAATGCACAGAAAGAAATCACAATTAGCTCTCTTTTGCAGGGAGGCAGCTCTGCCATCTGCGATGGGCATTGTCCCTCTCTTACTGGGCCTCATGCTTTGTCATGCATGAGTAAGCACATTAGCCTTTTCATTTCATTGATTAGACTTTTAATCCTTGATTAGTGTTTTCAAGAATCTCTCAGATATACAACTTCTTCTTCTCCTTTGTTTTGGTTTTTCTCTTTTCTGTTATCTCCTCTATGAAACAAAATTAACATTTAATCACAACAATAGCCCTTTTCTATTGAGATCACTGGTAAATGTATTTGTTTGTCGTTTGAGTGACTAATCATGAGTGGGGGAAGCTGGGAAAATATCTCCTCACTTGGAATAATAGGGTTAATTGTTTAATGTCAATTAGAGCAGCCTGTACTTGAAAAGCTCAGATCACAATATACCCCCAGTCGCACACATTCAGTGTAATTCCTGTATGAAAGAAAAACTCTGAAAGAGTTCCTACAAATAAGACACTCCAATGGATCCAGAAATGTTGCACTTAGGGTCTCAGAGATAAATTGTACTTGTCCCAAATTATCCAAAAAAATAAATCTTTCATTGTATGGCTGCACTTGGCAAGATAGTTCTGAAAGCAACTTGTATGAAGAGTTACTGATTACACATAGAACAAACTATGAAGTCAAATATTACCAGGCTTTACTGACTCAGCGCCTTGAAATTATCTTTTTATTTCCGTAAATAAAGCAGCAGGAGCTCTCTATTTGACCATTTTCTTGTAAGCTTTCTTTTTAACCCTTCTTTAACAATACTTTCAGTCACTATGTGGCATTTTTGATGATATGTACCATGGTAAATATACTTTGAGCACGGGGAAAAAACAGTTGTTAGAAACTGTACGTTAAAATAGAAATCAATCCCTTGATATAAATACACAAATACGGGGGCTGGGGATTTAGCTCAGCGGCAAAAGCGCCTGTCTGGCAAGCGCAAGGTCATGAGTTCGGTTCCCGGTACGGGAGAAAAACCAAACAAACAAACAAACAAACAAAAAGAACGACAAATAACCAATTGTGACGTGATCGTAGAAATCACACTTGCTGAGAATTGACGTCCATCTTTGCCTAATTTCAGAACATCTTTTTGGCAATGATACCGTAAAGGAGAAGTCAGTTAAAAATATGTTTTTTCTTTCAATTTACGTTTGCACAAGGTAACAGGATCATGAACTGTCCTTTTTTTATTTTCCTATTTCTCCTCTTAGGATGCCTCCATTGCACATAGATTTCACATCATGAGAGAAAAGCACCCAGAGAAATTCAACAGTAGGTAAGGTAACGAATGACAAATTTACATTATGATAGTTGCTGATGAACTGTGTTACAATAAAAGTTTGAAAACATTATATACATAATGACTAAAGGAGGCTCTACTGTGGTATATGTGTAATGATTAAGATGAAAATTTAAATTCTGGGTCTGACAATAATAGACAATATTTTAGACTGACAATAATAGAAATGCAACATGCCCATATCTACTCAATGTTTATATATTGTAAAACAAAGTTTTCAAGTGTATGATGAAAATAATAGTTTATTATCCTACTAGAATTTTTCATGTGATGTAGTACATGAATGGTGATCAACTTTAATCACAAGGAAAATATGCAGTTCTGAGTTGATAATGTTGAATAACTTTGTTACATGGGTTTATAAGTCATCTAATCTTTGGAATATCCATCTCATATGGGCCTCAACCAAATGCATGGTAAACTGGAATAATATCTGTAATGGTGTAGAATATTTTTTGAAAACTTTCCCTTCACAGAAAAAAAACTTTGACAAACAAAATAAGTTTTCTCATAATAGCAATAGGAAAACATTTTCCCTACAACATGTAGACACTGACCTTTGTAGATAGAAGAAAGTTCAGCCCTCTCCAACTCGCTTCCCTAGAAAAAATACTATACAAGTCAACCACCTTTTCTTCTGTTTCTACCCTTTCCAAACCAAAATTAATATTTCCATGTAGATATTTCAGCGACTTTACAGACTTATGTTCAAAGCCAGTTTTTGCTCTCTGTTTTTGGCTAAGGGGACACTGAGACGTGAATACTCCTTACTATCTATTAGATAACAGCACCTGGAAATGCTTCTATTTGTTCTCCCATTTGTTCACATACTAGTGCATTAACATACTTTTCTTCCCTGTAAATTCATAAGAAATATCTCGTACGAAAATTTCTTTTCAAAATTGTCTCAGATCTTCCTAATCTGATCACTTGAGTGTGCTACTTTATGTGAGAATCATCTGAGTAAATAGTCTCATAGGTTCTATCTGAATCTCAATAGTTTCGTTAAATTATCTTAAATATTTTAGTAAGACAAATACTTCTATTCTTCTGGTATTACCTTTAACTGTTTCTTACTCCACAAATAATAACTCACAGCCTTACAGGTGACTTGTTCTCTCAAAGTTTAGAAAGCTATGATATTCATTTTAAAGGAATTAGAAAATATATCTGTTGATGTTTATGTGTGTGATCCTTTTAGAAGGATCTGGAAAAGTCTTGTAACTGTGGTTACTTCTGGAAAGGGGAACCGAGTGATGCAGTAACAACTGTGTCTTCCTTTTCTACTTTTACTACTATTTGGAATTTTCCCCAAATGTATCACAAAATCAAGTGAAACGTAATCTGATTAAAGGTTTGTACCTCTAAGTATTTTTTGTGTCTGAAGGGAAGAGAACTTTCATCTTATAAGATGTTGATCACATCATTGAAACTATATTCACTTTCTAGGATTCAGCACTTCATGACACGTCTTGAGTAATCTAGAAAAGAACATAGTTATTAACCTACATTCAACAATTGTATAAGGCAGAATAAGTTATGCTCTCTTAAATGTCATTTTGTGAAGCATTCATGATCTTGTATTCTGATAGTATAAGAGGTTTTAAGACAAAAAAAAAATCTGCTTGGAAAATGCAGCATGGGAGAGTTCCACAATGTCTTATAGATTTCAAATATTCTCCCTGCACATTTCTTAAACTTTTAGTGGTCTTGAACATTGTAGCAAACTTATTCAGAGAGGAGAGACACAGGGAGAGAAGGTGAGAGATCATGATATATTGGGAGGGAGAGAAACAAAGGTTGGAAAGAGATGATTAAAAATAGAAAGCGGTACATCAATGTGTTTTGTGATAATCAAATATCACAACCTGCATATAATAATGCCAATATGTATGATCCTCATTCAGGTGTCAAAGACAAATGAGTTCCTTTCTGCAGAATAACTTGAATTCTTCTTAATAACAATGCTTCTATCATTCACATATATCTATTACATTTTTTATTATCAATAGCACTA
This sequence comes from Chinchilla lanigera, assembly GCF_000276665.1. NCBI lineage: Eukaryota > Metazoa > Chordata > Mammalia > Rodentia > Chinchillidae > Chinchilla > Chinchilla lanigera. The sequence goes on along the minus strand of NW_004955410.1, from coordinate 17,952,448 downwards.
CTGCTCCATATGTGGTTAGATGCTGTTTACAATAATGTGTTAAATGCCTCAATATTTTCTTAGGACCTTATTTAAATTTCTTTACAAAATTTAAGCATGAGTAAGTGTTGCTTATAAATAGGTTCAGGAAAAATTTCACTTGAAGCAAATAATCAGACCAATAATGGCTTCTAGAATGTCTCATAGTCACACATTTCTATGGAGTTGGAGGAATGCTGGGTGTGTGGTGGTGTTAGAAATCTTTCCGGTCACACTGTGGTGTCTGGTATCCCTCTGGTCTCCGGTGGTTTGGGATGCCTGCACAGTTCCTAAGTGGAGGGAACTGTAAGCTAAGATAAAGCGGGAGGCAGAGAAACCAGCCGGTAGCAAATAATACAGCAGCCTACCCCGATAAAGGCCCTCTAGATGCAGTCAGAAGGCTGCAGGCTTCTTCCCTTCCTGTGAGCTAGGAGAAAGTATGTCTTATTCACTTTCCTTGTCCCTGAGACACATTACCCAGCACTCTCTATTTAAAGGAAGAGATATTTATTTCAACTGACATCTTTAGAGAATTCAGTCAGTGTTTGGCTAGCTCCAAGGAAGGAAATGAAGGAAGGGCCTGATGCACATGTAATGGCAGTCAGGAAGCAGAGAGATAAAGGGAAGAACTGGGAAGCAAGATAAACCACTCTTGGTCACACCCTCAGTGACCCACCTCCAGCCAGCTCACACCTCCTACTAGGGACTCAGCTGTGCAGCCCCATGGTCTAATCACCTTCCAAAAGCTTCTCCCCTGAGGACATGAGAGTTTGGGGGGACACTTGAGATCTCAACTATGATGACATATGTGGATAAAAACCAACAGATGCATAATCACACAGATAGCTTCAGTGTGGACCACAGCTCAACAGAACCGGACATTTTAGTCAACACCAAGGATTCATCCACAGGTGCCAGGTCCCAGGCCCACAGGCCAGTGGTGAGCAGATAGATGGTCCTCTTGCTCCTGGCTTCTATATTAATTTCCTCTTACCCTAATTTTGGTTTCCCCACGAAGATGCTCCTTGCGTTTCACTGGCCATGCAGTTTGGGTTGGCATAGACCTAGATGAAGACAGTGAGGGAGTAGAAGGCAGTGTTGAAACACAAACAAATCTCTTTTCCCATTCAGAGAACCCTCAGAAACCCCCAAAACCATCTTGCACACATTCATCTCCCTACTATTGTCTACTTCTACTGCGTCTAGCTGGATAAAAAGATGGAGCACCGTGAAGACTGGGAACTTTGTTTAAAAAAGTCCTCATTTCACACAAATCATAGCATAAACAATTTAATGGCTATTTTGTCTGCTACATAAAATCCAAGTTCTTTATTTAGTTTTATAAATATCCACATCAAGGCTATGTTCAAATCTAGAATGTCTGACTTATTGGTTGTGTGTCTGGGACAAGTGCTTGATCACAGTACTGTTTCCTCGACTGGAAGATGAGGATAACTGTATTGGACACATCACAGGTATTGCTAGAGCTCACCAGCTATGCCCAGAGTTTTTGTCTTTTTCCACCACTTCCAGACTTATGTGGAAGACCCCAGTTCAAGCAGTCACTAGCAATCTAGTAGTGCGGGCAGATTAATACTCATGGGGTAAAATGTGACTAATGGAAAATGGGAGATGGGAGAGAACCAAGAAGATATGTTCTGTCTTCTTCACTTCCTTCCATGAATTGCATAAGATATCACTTCCAGGGACTCACAAGCAGCTGTGCCCCATGAAGTGGTTCTCAGCCTGGAGATGCATCACCTGGCTTTATCTCCTATTGTTACCAACTTTACTTCATTTCATTTTCTTTACTCCTGATGCCTTGGCTTTGCTCCTCTGGAACAAAATTTCGGTATTTAATTCTTATTATAACCCCTGGTTTCTAGGAGAGGTGAGGATGGAGGGAGAACAGGACACGAGAGTAGAACAGAAAAGGATGAAACTTAGTGTAAATTTTCCTCCTTCCCCCATTTAAGCCGTCTACTGGGACTTCCAAGTACCAGATAGTAAGGAGGCTATCCTGACCTGCTATCTCTGGAAAAGCTTGCAGGTACACTGAGTGTACTGACATTCAGCATGGTATTTAGAACCTCATCTCTGGCTCAGCAGGCTATTTTACTAACCAACTAGCTAAGAGTGAAGTCTAAAATAAGACAAGCAATCAAGAGGCTGGGATCTATCTGTTCCAGAGGTGATTCTCTGACCTAAGAGGTGATGCCTTTCGGAATGTTTGCCTGAGCCCATTCCAGTACTACGTACTGCTAGATGAGGATCACAGAAAGATGGATTTGGTCTAGTTCCTGTGCTCAACCGACCATTGTTTAGGTGTGGAAAGGTCTACCAAGGAGCAGTGGCCTTGGAAAGAGGAGCCCTTACGGGGAAGTTCAGAAAGGCCTTCTGGAGGAGGGGACCTGTGTGCAATGAGAGGGTGACAACAAGGGACCCCTCAGATGATCAACAATCTGAGCAGGTGACTGACAAGAAAGAGTATCCCAGCAGAGAGCACACTAGATTTGGCAACTGCCAAATTCATCCAACTTGGGATGTTTGAGCCCACAGTACAGACAGTACAAAAACTGTGGCCATGAATTGTGAAGAGCACAAAGACAACCAAAGGCTGTGTGAAGGAAGAATGACTTCTCCAGGAGGTACCTGAGTCAAGCCTGAGGGACTCATGAGCACTAGCTGTAGCTCTTATTTCCCTGGTAGATAGATACCTTCACTCATCCCTGTGCTGGACATGAAGGGTGCAGTGGTGCATGGAACACACCTGCTTCTGTTGTAGAGACTGGTCATGAGAAAGATTCGGGGTGTGCTCAGTGCTGACACAGACAGGAACCAGACCGGTGCAGGAAAAAGCACCATGGCCTTGGAGATGTTTGTCCTGACCTCGCACTCCTACCCCAAACCCTTCCTACATGATCACCTCAGTCTCTCCTGATGTTGGACCAAGTGTTCCTAGGTGTCATTTATGCAAACTCTGAGTCAGGGGAGAGAACAAGAGAGAAAAGACACTACAGGGACTCATCTATGACCCAATCACTTGGTCCCTTGTGAAGTTCTTGAGTACCAAGTGTCTCTTTCATTCTCACTTCAACACTAACCCCCTCCACGGAACAAGCCATTATAAGTTCAATGAGCCAGAACTACTCACTGTGCCTGCCAGCGCTGCAGGTAGGGTGGGCAGGTCAGATTGCTTGACGTTGGGGTGCCAGATGATAGATCCAGTTGATGACCCAATGCTTTTGCTGAGGAATTGACATAGGAAGGAGCCAAACTTGCTAGGCACGATATATGTGTGCTGTCATGGTGGGAAAACAGGCTCTCGCCCTTATAGAAATCAGTCCAGTAGAGGAGAAATGTTATTGGAGGTGTATAAAGTGCTGTTAGAACAGACATCTCAAACATGCCATAATGCAAAGGGATTAGGAAGATACTTCAATGTTACATTTGCTCTTCTTATTTACATATTTGTTTTCGCTATGTAGATATCTTGTACAAATTTAGTAGTTCATTACATTTAAAACTTTGTTTGGATTTCTTTGAAATTCTTCAATCTAAAGGGTTACAGCCATAATAAAATTTGGGAAAACTGGAAAAAAATGATGCCAGAAGTACAGCCAATTATACAATAGGCTATCAATTGACTGCTTTTAAAGATAACAGACCTAAAACTCCACGTATTACCTGCTCAATTAAGCATATGTCTTTCAATCCAACACTTTTAAAGATCATGTTTCAGCTCCAAGAATTTATGTAATTCCCTAAACTGTAATACAGATACTCAGCATATGATTTTTCTGACGAATTTCTACAAAGAAGACATATTGTATACAAGCAATTTCAGATAAACAAAGGCAGAGTTTTTGGATTTTAGCAATGAAACATGCTTCATATGAAACAATGCTTTCATATTTTCAGGAATTTGCAAAGGTATTTTTGAAATGCTACACCTAATAATGGTGTTTCAGATAAAATCTCTTGTCACAATAAATCATATGTCATTAATATCATCCTCTAGCATGCTCACATTGAAATTCATTTATATTTTAGGGAACATGATGTTTCTAACATTATCTTAAGGAAATTAATTACCAAAATATATAGTTCTGCTCCTTGTGCTTCTTATGATAGAAATTGAAAGGACTGGGACAGGTAATGATTTTTCCGGTGCTTAAGAGAGCACTGGTTGAACAATTTATACTATGTTCTTTCAAAATTTCTATGAAGATCTAAGTTAACTGTTAAATGGAAACATTCAACTTTCCCAACGGTAATATAACACTGAGTTCATATACAAGTCCTGTCTTCAAACACAAGAGAAAATAATCTTGAAAGTACATGTTCTATCATCACTGAAAACCACATATTTTGTAACATTGGTACTTAAAACATTTAGATAATGTGACAGTTATTACTTATAGTTACAGTTATGGTCTGAAATTTTACATATATTACACCTCTCCTGGTCTTATAGGGGTAGAAGATATTAAGTTCTTCCCTTTTTTTAAAAAAAGAGGATATTCATAATTGCTCATCAATACACTAAGTATGCATCCATTAAAATAGTTGTGGAGGCTCATAGTAATTTTATCTATGTATTGTTTGCAGTATTGGAAATTGAACCCCATGGTTCATGTCCATTAGGTGAATACCATACTACTGAACTATACTCTGTCCCATAATAATTTTAGACAAATAAACAAAGGGTGTTGCATTCCAAGAGTAAATCATCTAACATTGACAAGAACTTGCAAAGAATATGTAAAATGGATCTAGCTATACAAAAAGCATTGGTGGTCTTCATAGATATAGACATAAAGAAAGAGAGAGATAGCTTTAGTCATAACTCGTTTAGAAAGAATCACTTCTAATCTTAACATACCATACTTAAAATCATTTTTCTGGAATAAAAGAGAAGGACTCAGCTAGCAAGACTAATCAGTAATCTCAGAGTCACTGCTTCATTCAGACCACCGCGCTTATTTCAAAATGCCTAGTCTCTAATTTCTAGAGTGAGACACAGATAATTTATTCAGCGCCTGCTCAGAGGTATGTGACTGATTTTTGTACTACTTTCTGCTGTATCTTTGAAGAAATCTACAGCTAAAAAGCCTGAAATTGTTAGGCCAACTTAAGGAAGGCAATTTAACTCAGAATCTATGCAATGATTATACTCTCTAAATTTCTCCAGAAATTAATATCATACACAAATTTTTAAAAATTACGTATGCCTTCAAAATCACACTAATTATTCTGTAGATTGATTGTTTTCCTGACATTAGGTTTTGTGTGCTCATGGAGATTGTCTTTTTCATCTCTATCAGCCTTAATACATACAGTGGGTGGAAGTCCTCAGTAGATATTTATTCATTAAATTATTGACTACTTCATACTATGTTTATATTCCAAAAATACTACTTTTATAGTTTATTTTTTTGTAATGTCAAAAATGTAACAGAAAAATTTGAGTTGCCGTATTTCTAGGATGAGTCGTGATTCTCTATACTTACTCTAGTTTTCTCAGCCTTCATATGCCTAACCCCTTATAACCAGCAATGTGAAACAAACAAAAAATTAAACAAGTTAAATCCATGATCATCATCTTCCTATTAAACAGTCACACTTTTAGATTTTGTCTTCTTACATATGGTTGTTATTACCAGCTTTATAGTTCAACAATAGGGAGTTATCAACCACTTACTGTGTATCTAGTGATAACAAACTGAAGACGAAGCATAAAATATAACCCTTCATATATGCATACACATGTATATACTATCATTTTGTAAGTTGCATAATTTATGATAGCAAAGTGTATGGTAAAGTCAGTAAAATTCCATTTTGCATGAATAATATCAATCTGAAGAGACAAATTCATGAAACAAATATTTCATTTGTTGTAACAGTTCACAAATTATTTTCATTGATTTTTAAAACAGCCTTTTATGGCATACATTCTTCACCTTAAACTGTGCATAATTGTTAATCTATTCTTTTCTATGATTATACATTTTCTATGATTATACATTCTATTACATAAAGAAATTATAACATCACATGATGAGTGGAGAAATCAAACCTATGTGTATTTTAACTGTCTATATTGGTGCTGTAGAGAGAGAGAGAATGACTCACTGAAAATAATAATAATAAAACAGTAAAAATAATAATAAAACAATAAATTTCCATTTATTATTATTATTACTAGACAGACAAATGTTGGTTCAAGTTAGAAAACAAAACACCACATTAAAAATAAAATAATGTTTCAGTAGTGGCAGAAGAATGCTGTATTATAGCCAAATATTATTTAGAAGGTCAAGTACCATTTACCAGTTATTCCTCTGGATTTGATGAAAAAAACTTTTGAGGTTCCAAAGTGATGCTGTAATTCTGTTTCGTATCATGTTTATGTACTCATGTGTATCATTTTTTTCATCTTCTATAAGTATTCTATAATGCATATTGAATAAAAGCCACTTGGAAATTGTCCTCCAATGAGTTTCAATATAATCTTTTAAATATAGATCTTACACATATTTTTACTAATCAGGCATGTTGCAGGCAAGTAAAATAAAGACGATATTCTTATATCTTGCTCTGCAAGTTTTTAATATTCGTAAAATTACATTTACAAGTATATTTTTTTTCTTTCACATTAACCCTTTAGGAGTTAGACTTTTTTGTAATAGACATTTTGTAACATTACCTTTTATTTCTAATAGATTTTAGTTTTTTGTTTTTTTTTGTTTTTTTTTTTGGTTTTTCTCCGGTACCGGGAACCGAACTCACGACCTTGCGCTTGCCAGGAGATTTTAGTTTTTAAAACAAATTTTAAGATCCTTGGCATTCAAAATTCTTTAAATACAATGAACACAAAGACAAAATGGACTCTATGTCACACCATGTGCATCGAGGTATTATACTTCATTTTTGCATCAGTCAGAACAAATTCATTATTCGATGCTGATTTTTTACCTATTTGACATTGCAAATTATGTTCTGAGGTACACTCGCAGTTTTAAGTCAACTAGGTGTAAGCAGTACAGCTAATATTAAAACTTAAATATTTCCCATTTTTAGTATTTTGATATTCATTAGAAACATTGGCATAGCACTAGAAATTCTACTACTAAGCACTTTTATATGTTTATTTTCTGCCTAACAGCACCAATTTTTTTTTCAATTTTTAGAGAACATGCTTAGTTTTCATTCTAACTTTGCACAATTACTCAAATTTATCCTTGAGGTAAAATTTTTGAATTTTTTTCTGTATAAGCATTATTTGTATGCCAGCTTTCTCAGATGAGTCACCTTTGCATATAAGCCGAACAGTACACAAATAGAGAGAAAGGCACCAAATGTATGGATTTATTTATGTGTGTGCATAGATGCATTTGGGAGCATAGACCTATATACATGTTTTCTCAGAGATAATGTTTTTCGTATTCTGTGTTACATCTCTAAGATAAGGCTTTTAAAATAATTTACAAACTATGCTATTTTCTTCAAGTACGCTTGTTTATATGTGGAGGTTAGTTTATTATCCCGTTTGCTTGTGCCGGTAGGGATGTGGATGGTCAAACACGACAGAGCCCTGTGCATGCTGGGAACGGAGCCGGCTGCCCCTCACCCCTGCCGGTCTTCCTGGGTTATTCAAGCCGAACACTGGATTCTGTGTCCGGCTGTGGAAAGTGTCCTTATAACATAGCTCTTTGAAATAGAAAGCAAGAGGACTGGAAGATAAAGAAGAACAAGTTTCAGTGACTTTTCCTCCGTCTTTCTTCTCATTTCCTTTTCTAATTCTTTGACTCCTATTTTCCATTTTCTTTCTTTCCTTTTGCCACTGCAGTAGAGTAACAAAAAGATCGCTGAAGGGCCTCAGCCTCGGAAAGAATATTGCGTATCTACTATTGATTTGGTTGATTATAAATTAGGCAGACATTTACTATGAAACCCAGTTCATTTAATGGACATCCAGTTAAGTGCTAAATTCGTAGATTCTTTGAGCAAATGAGGAAATTGAATTTAAGGTTCTAGAGATCCCTAGTGAGAGGTCCCACATAAAAATATAGACTGCAGGAAAATTCTACATTGCAACGGCGCAAAGGGAAAGGATGTGTCCCAGGGCTCCCAAATTTGGGTGACCACTGAGCGTGAGAGACACACGTTGAAGGAGGAGCTACCTGTACATCCTCCAAATGAGATAAGAGGAAATACAGTACTTACGTCTGGGTTCTGTTTGCAGGTTACTTATATTTTATTAGTATCTTTTCCATGCAAATATTTTAAATACTTTCCTCCTTGATTTTGACTATCCATTTCTAGAGATGTTTATGTTTTTTACATGCATTTGCATGTGGTCTATGCAAAAATTTTATACACACACATACACATGCACGTACGTACACATACTCCCTATGATAATAAATAAGGAAACAAGATTTATGAAGTTACAGGAGTTCATTCAGAGATATCCACAAAAATCACAAGAATAATGTGCTCAAGAGAATTTTTTTATAAGGAAGAGTCCTAAACAAAAAGAGACCAGGTATAGAAAAATATTTCTCCCATCACTATAGTTTCTATAAACTACAAGGAAATTTCTGAAAATGTTTGTCAAATGAAAGCACAAAATATATTACTTATTTTCCTAACAGTCTGACAGCAAGTATAATGTAACATAAATATTATGTAAATGTATGATTTCAATTATTCCTTACTAATAATTTACTTACAGGAAAGAAATCAGAGTTGAGTTTAGATATCAGTTAAATCTCTTATTTCCAAGAATTGTCTAAACCAATTAGCCAGTAGACAACCTTCTCAGGGGAACAAACCTAAAATCTTGATTGATGTAAATGACAATTGTTTTTTTCTTTTTCTCTGCTGATCATGGTTAGTCTACGGGCCAGCATTTGGAACTAGTTAGAGTTGAACTGCTATTTTCTTAGCATAGATAACTCCATGCTATATGTTAGTTGCTTTAATATAATGGTAAATCTCTAATTTCTACTACCTTGAAGCATTCTAATTCAATAATGTAATAAAAATGGATTGTTTTGTTCTCCTGCATAAAATCAACTGATTCTTGGTAAAATTATACCAGGGAACAATTTTAAGGACCCTCTTTGGAGCACCTCTTTATAGGAAATAATAAATGTTTAAAAAGTCTATCTTGAACTCTTTGCCAAGAGGTTAATCACCTTAGTGTAAGATAATCTTACCTAGAAAGTAAGCCCTTAGCAGGACTAATTAGAGCTAATTAGATGCTCTCACCTGCTTTTAGCTCCATGTAATGCCTTTCTATTGTAGTACATGTAGGCATAAGGGTATATTCAGCATTACTTTCTGACTGAACAAAGTTAATTCTAAAATTCACCATGAATGTCTTATTTTATTTGAAAAATTGGTCCCCTTATCTATATATTGCTCTCTGAAGATACAAACAGCAGTCACATAGGTGGCATTTTGTGGTTTGGATCTTCTGCTTTGTGTTTCTACATGAACAGTGTTTTCAAAAACTGTGGAATCTTACTCAAGTAACCCACATACTCATGTATTCGCTTATAGGTTGACCTGAACTACTTCTAAATAGGAGAAAAATATTTCCTTAAGGGATAAAATTACTGAAGAGAGACAGGAAAAAGAGCCTTCAATTTATTATGCATGTCTGAAATAATTTCTAATAAGCCTCACCCTTCCTACTGTCCCTCTAGCAAGAGAATACCAGAAATGCTCTAACTTTATAGTATTTTATAATATTTTACTTGGCAAACATTTATGTGAGATCCAAAAATATAAAAAGAATAGCTTATGCATCATGGGTACTATTGCTTAATAACAAACTGCCACCATACAGTAAGGGTTCTGTTTCCCTTTATTTCCAACAGTATTGTTATGTTCACCAAGCCCTTGCTGAAATCCTCCTATGGCTATCTTCATGTCCTTTTCAACTTTTCCCATCCCTCAGTTCCAAAGCAAATGTTAGGTGTTTTTGATTTTGTGTTATGGCAGCACCTTCCTTCCACCTATCAACATATTTTCTGTTTACTATTGCTACATAACAAATGACTCCAAACATAACAGCACAAAACAGTCATTTATTATGTGCATAGCTTCTAGGGGGCAGAAATTCAAACACATCACAGTGGAAATGGCTAGCATCTGCCTCCCAAAATCTGAGCCATCCAACGGAAATGCTCAATATTTGGAGGTCATGTCATAGCTGGAGGCTAGAATCACCTGGAGACCTTGCTTCTTTTCTGTCCTCTGGCTGTTGCCACTCGGTGGCTGAGACCTTGCCCGGGGTATCAGCACGTGGCTGGTCCACGCAACCTGACATCACACAGTGTGATAATCTAGGGTAGCCTGTCTTCTGATGTATTAGCTCATGTCTTCAAAATGAAGGCAACAGTATATCAGCAAATGCTATCCTGCCTTTTATGACAGGTATTGTGCTGCTTTCAATATACCTTTATGGATTAAAGCTGAAATTTGGAGGAAAAGGATCTAGACATCATTTCTCAAATAGAGGCACATCAAAATAGGTTCTAAGACTACCACATGTAATTTGGGAGGTAAATAACAGTAGGCTCACATTTCACAGGAGCTTAGCATTTAATTGGAATATTATCACATCAAACTGTTGTAGGATGGCTACTTTATTTGGAAACAACTCTTCCTAGTCATTAAGTTGTTTTTAATATGCATTATTTTCTTTATTCCCCAAAGTAACCATACTCCGTAAGTTTGTTATTTCCTCTGGAAGTCTGTTGTTTTCATCTTACTGAGCTGGATGTCTTCCACAAACATTTCAGAGCAGCAGAAGCAAAGCTCTTGCTCTTAGACACAAGGGTAAACCATGCCTCCAAAATATCAGTCTGTTTCTTCATGTGCATGACGCTTATTCTCTTGTTCTTGTGTTGCATCTTCTGTGGAAATTCTAGCTATTTCCTTTCCATTTCATTTACTGAGTCCTTTGCATCTGTAATGTTTAAGCAGAAAATAGGAGCCAAGACTAATACCCACAGTTCATTCATACATCTATTCCCTGTTGCTGTGGTTTAGACTTTGACTGTCCCCCAAAGGCCTATGTGTCTGAGAAGTGGTCATGTAGGGGAGGAGCTAGACCTTCCTTCTAGTTGAAAGACCTTAGATCATTAGGGGTGTACCCTAGAAGGAGACAGTGTAACCCTTCCCCTCCTGTCTCTTTTGCTTCCTGGGCCCCACGCAGTGAGCAGTTTCACTGTCATGGGCTCCCTGCCGTAGTGTGCTGCCTTGCTGTAGGCCCAAAGCCACGGAGCCAGATAATCATGAACTGGAACCTCTGGTACTGTAAGCCAAATAAGCTTTTCATCTTTCTAAATTGAGCACCTCAGCTATTTTTTCTGGGGTAATAGAAAACTGACTAACACAGTAGTCTCAGGATGGTGGTTCCTCTTTCCCCTGGGAGCATCTTGTGTGCACACCCAAATATCTTACTCATGGAAATTCTAGGCTAATGTCATATAAAGTTCCCATATTTATGGTACACACTGAAAGCTAGGAGCGATGTTCTAGCTTTGTATTACATTTAGATAAATGTGGCTGTGGGCCATATTCTACCATGAAGGGTTAAAAATAGCACTAATTCTCAGGGGCTCTAAATGAAAGGTCATGCCTGGATTGCCTCAATTCACTTCTCTTGCAGTGTGCTAATTAGAACTCCTTAGCTTCAAACAGTGGATTTCCACCTCCTAACTATGATTCCTAGAAAACTGTCTTCTGCCTGTGCTTATTTTTAGTTGGTGCGATGAGGAGTGATATTAATAGTGCCAACTTTGAGAGGATGTTCTGAAGAAAAAATAACAATGGATGAAGAAGGTTTTGATAGCAATGTATAAATATTAAATGCCAAATAAATATTAGCAATTTCAATTCATGTCCTTATCAATTATTCCCAGCCTCAACACCAACTGCCTAGAGTTTCTCTGATTTGTTCTGTTCCCATCCCCAGGTCACTGTCTCTCTCCCAAGCTTTTTTTATTCATTTTATCTTTATTGTTCTTTGAGAGTCTAAATTCACCATCAGGGCCATATTAACAGACCTCTGTTCTGGTAGACAGCAAGGAAAGTAAACTCTAATATAAGACCTGGGTGTCTGTAACCCTACACAGAGCAATCTGACTTTTGCGTGTTTATGCTTAGCTTCCTGATATCCCCCATGAAGAGGATACTAAGAAAACGGAAAAAAGATTACATTATGCCTTTAGGTCATCACAGAGTAGATGCTTTGGCATGGTATGTTTTTTGCAGAAAAGCCCTTGTTGAGAAAAAACAAATCAATCCTTTCACTTCAATTTGGCTAAAAAATAAAATAAATATTTGGTTTAAGACAAATATGATAAATAAAGATTCAGGCCAAGTTTGATCTAGAGATCAATAGGATGATCAGCTCCTAATTTCATTTTCCTTAATTATCTTATCATCATTTCTTCCTATGTTTTCTTTGTCTTGAGATTAACCTACATTATAGTGGTAAAACAGTTCTAGGATTTACATTTACAAGCTCACAGTGCCCTGAGAGAGTGAGAGAGAAAGGACATCTTGATTTGCACATTGATTGTCTCTGCATTTGTCTCAATTTTGCATTGACCCAACTACTTCCACTAAAAGATAGGAATCATTTTTCTTGAAACTATACTGCTTTTCTATGCCAGAAAATATATTTTTTTTATTTTTCAAAATGAGAAATGAGTTTGAATATTTTAACTACTTAGAGACTATGAATTAACAAGCAATATGCAGTGGTGTGGTAGAGGTGACTAGCAAGGTTTTGGGGAAAACATAATGCCTTATTGTGGTTGTAAAAGATTAGTGGGGATTTTGCAAGTGGCTATGGTCTCTGTAGAATGAATATCATGTGGTAACATTAAAGAACATATAACCAAAGTATCAATGCATGGAGGAGCCCATAAATACTTAAGACAGAAAAAGGTGAAGGCAGAAAGGAAAGGAAGGGAAGATGGAAGGAAGGAAGGAAGGAAGCAAGGGAGAAAAAAAGGAAGGAAGGAAGGAAGGAAGGAAGGAAGGAAGGAAGGAAGGAAGGAAGGAAGGGAGGGAGGAAGGAAAGAAGGAAGGAAGGGAGGGAGGAAAGAAGGAATGAAGGAGGAAAAGAAAGTAAAAGCAAGAAAGAAAGAAAGAAAGAAAGAAAGAAAGAAAGAAAGAAAGAAAGAAAGAAGGAACAGACAAGTCAGGGTTTATGGAAAATAGAAATTTGAAGAATCTTTACAGATAACACTCAGATCACAAACAACTTGGGTAGCCCCTTTAGAAACTTGGACTTCATCCTTGAAGTAATATGAAACAATAGGCTTTGAACACGGACATGATAACACTAAAGAAACAGATTTGAAGAGGGGAAAGGTGGTTATCATTAATTACCTTGCTTAGTAATTGATAAGGGTGGAAATTTGCAAGGGAGGAAATGATGCCTAGGATTCATGAATGAAGGCAGGCTATTGGCCATACCACCCAGGAGATGAATGGAGTAGGAAAGGTAGTGTGTGGGGTGAACGTGATGATCTTGACACTGTACATGGGGAGGTCAGCTGTTAGCACAACGGGCCAGTTCTGCAGACAATAGATTCTACTAGTTTGGGATTACAGGAGATGTCTATGTTGGAGCTCAATAGTTATTGTAATAAGAGAGCTATTTTTGATACATTATCTGCCAGCGAGAGCATCAGTAAAATACCAGAGTGCATGGGCTCAGTGGTTTCCATTATTTTGAAATATACTAGTTATAATGAATAGAGTTATATTGTAGGAGGAGGTTCACTTAAAATCTTTGGCAGGTTATAATCTGTATGTTATGAAAAACTTATAAATTAATGGCTTATCAGAAATATTTACTTAGCATTTGCTTAAATAATTTATTTAAGCTCTATCATGAATTTTTATTTAGACCTTTGTCCGAAGCACTTATTATTTAGGTAGAGTATTTTATTAAATTATTCCTTTTATTTTAGGTTAAATAAGTTGAGTCAATTTTTTTCTGTCATCTTCATAGAAAAATGATTCTAAATTGTCAGAAAATTGGCTCGCTATCTAAATTCTTTTCAAGTTCCCTCATAGGTGGTTTATTCCAGAAAGACAGAAAGAAACTGGTTTCCGGCATCGTAATTTTATTAAGCGCAACTTGGAAAAGTTTTTGAGCAGTTCGTGCTTTCCAGAGGTGGAACAATCAGCCAGCAGAGGGCGCGAGCGCACACGCACTCAGCCTTGTAGCAATCGCAGCCGTCCTGAGAAGCCGGAGCAGCCCTTCCTTAACAAACACACTAGCAAAGTAGTTGTTTTGTTGTGTGTGATGTTGCCAGGGCTTAGATTATTTGCCTCAGTAGCCTTCCTGCGGCAGTGTGCACTTCTTTGAGCGAAGTGTAATTTGAGTTGTATTTGAATACCAGCCAGGACACTTCATTCTGTTAGACAATGCCAAAACCGCGGTAATCGGCAGGAGGAGGTCAAAGGCTATCTATGTGCCTTGGTCTCGCAGACTGATTAAGGAGCTTTGGATCACATCTGATGAACAAGAGGAGTTTTAACCTGATGTGGAAAGGACTTTGCTTCAGTCAAACTACAAGTCAAAGTGTGGATACTGTCTGTTTAATTGTTGCATTGCTGATTAAATAAATGCCAAAAGGTCTCGATGGAACTTTAATTGGAAGTGAGGGCCCCCTCAAAAATAGTTCATAATTTTTGAAGTAATTTTAGTTGTAGAAATAGTAATATCAGTATGATGTACTACGCAGACTATTTTGTTTATAATGGTTTTCCACACACTTTGATTTTCCAACTATGTAGTGATCTTACAAAATATTTTACAAAATTTTTAAAATGACAACATATTACTAAAATTTTTCATGTATTTCCATTTAGAAAACCAAATAAAGGAAACATTTTTAGCACAGACAAGCTCTTTGAGGAGCAAAAATTGTTGGCAACCCTTTGTAGGTTGTTACTTAATAATACTAATTACTTTTAAAAGATGCAGGCCGTTTTATATACTGACTCTTTTACAACTTGGAGCAGTTTTTAAAAATTTATGTGCAAAGAAATATGCAATATGTCAGTGTAGTGTATGTAGTCTTTTTCATTTTTGAAAGCTGATATGAAACAAACGTCCTTATTCTGTTCTAAGAAGCAGTTAATGTTGTTATCTTTCCTTTATGATCCAGTAGAGTGAGAGTCTCATGAACAGTTTAGAAAGCTGTGGGGAGCTAGTTCTAATGTGTAAGAGTGTGAGGGCTTCCATCTCCTTTCTTCATTCAGTGAAGCTTACAATTTTATTGCAAAGATGATGATTATTTAAGAATGTGACAAACTGTCCCACTGATAGGACACATTAGTTTTCCTATGAAGCTGTCCCCAGTCTTCCATAAGAAGGTGATAATTAGGTTTTCAGATTAGAGCAAAATAATCATGCCACTTATGTACATGTTTGTTCAAATCTACATTTGTTTAATCTTTTACATAAACTTGAAACAATTACAATCTGTAAAACATGTTTCCATGCAAACTTTTACATAGCTTGTACACTAGGTTTATTTTCAACTAGCTAGACTGTGGGAGATTGAAAATTTGAAAAATAATATAGAAAAACTTAATCTTGCATGTAAAGCATTGGTTTAACATTTTGCCAGAAGTTCCATCTAATAAAAGAGCACTCATTCAAATCTTGATTCAATTTTTCTGTTTGTTTATACTGAGAATCTAATTTAATCTTAGGAAAGTCATATGCAATTGTCTTTTTCCAACTTCTAATGCTGTGGACAGCTTGCATCAATATTAGATACTGCAAATCATCACATTTAAAAAATTAACTAAGTTCCACACTGGAGTGTCTAACAGGGTACTGTGTGGCATTTGAATATAACACTATGAAAACACAATCTATAAAACAAAATCACCAGTGAGTCTTTAGAGGAAGACCCTTTTACTACCTTGGGGTTGAGGATAGCACATTGTCTTAAAGGTCTAACTCCCAATCTTCTCTAGCTTTAAATAACCAAAGGTAATTTCCTCTGCTTAAGTTAGCAGAGTATTAAAACTTCTCTAAATCTATTTCCTGAATCAACTTGGAGAATGTTCAGTGCACATTCATTTAAAATACCTGTAAATGTTCTGACTCAATTACTTTAATAGAGTGGAGAATGTTTGCTGTAGCTTTGAGTGCCCAGTATAAAAGTTTGGATTTTACTTAGAAAACATACAGAATTAGTTCCTGTGGGAAGGTAATCCCTAGAGAAATGTAAGTAACCAGAAAACCCTACTGAAAATCATCTTAAGTACTTTCTTTGCATTCATTATGTACAGAATTATAACATAAATGAAGTTATGGTAAGTCACAGGCAAGATGAAATAAAAAGAGATTTTTGTTGATAATATGCAAAAATTTGCCACATCTGTTTTTAATCATTCTGGACTTATTTCTTTGAGGGAGCATTTATACAGCTGTGAAAACCTAGGGAATTTTGTACAAAACAATTTTGACAAATGTTCATGATTCCACACCAATGAAATGCATTTTAATTTCATTCAGAATGTTCCAAGTTCTCTGGCACATAAACAGTAATAAAAACCGCATTGAAGTTATTTCTGTGATTTTTAACTTCAGTCATCAAATTACACAAGCAGGTTTTCCTGGTTCTTACTAAGAAATACAATTCTACTTCCTGAATACAGGAACAGAGAGTATATTGATGCATTGGAAATCCGGACCTGATATTGGGTTTCATTGATACCCATGATTATGGCATTCAAGCAACACAAAACTTTACTTCTGTCTGAATTCTAGTTCTGCTTCTTTTTGTTTGTTTGTTTTTTGTTTTGTTTTTTTTTCCAGTACAGGGAATCAAACTTACGACCTTGTGCTTGCCAGGCAGGCACGGTGCTGCTGAGCTAAATCCCCAGCCCCTAGTTCTGTTTCTTAACAACTGTAAAAGTTTGGGTACATTATTTAGAATTTAGAAGGCTCCTTGCTATCACCTTCAATAATGGAACAATAATTCCTACTTCTAAGGGTTGGTATATGATTATTAAATTGATTTAAGCATATAATATAGCTCAGGCAATATCACTTCTTTTTGTTTCCATCAAAGCTATCAAAGCTGTCATCTGACTAAAGTACAGCAGTTTAGTCATGCCCTGGATTTTTTAAAAAAGTGACAGAAATATTAGGTGATTCTTGAAAAGTGAAATTTTGAATTGAAAATTTAAGAGTTGATATGCCTCTGCTTATAATCACATGTGATTTTTCTGTACAATGCAGAGATTATCATACAGTAAAGAAGAACACAAAATCAGGTTTAGGAAGAAATATTATACTTCTGGCTTGTAGAAGTTATCCCCTCTGTAAGTTGGAATGGTTACGGTAAGATAACTGCATGGTTATTGTGACTACAAAGACATAATTGTGAAAACACAGGCTTCACAAGAATTTGCTTCACATTGTATTCCAGTCAAAATTATGGCCAAGGCTACACCGTACTTTGATAGAGACACACAAGGGATGTCAGAGGTAAGTGGCTTTCCTAAATGTGGAAGCATTTCCAGGCTCTACTACCTTCCCGAAGAGAGGAACAAATGAGCATTTCCCTGTATTGCATAATAAGATGAAAGGTCAGAAAACTATGGCCATAGGACAATTGCAGCTGCCTGCTTCTTTAAAAAAAAAATGTTTTGTTGGAGTGCAACCAAGATGACTGATTTTTCTGCTGTTTATGCCTCCATGTGAATCACAAGGGTGGGGCTGCGTTGTGACAGAGGCCATAAGACCCACAGGGCCTGAAATATGTACTATCTGTGCTTTGCAGAGAAAGATTGCCACTGGTGTGACAGATGGAAAACTGCAATGGTGAAAGCGTTCAAAAGGGATATGTAGATTTCAGAGCTGATGAAAGGAATAGAAACTACAGGTTCTGACACTTAGGACCAACACAATAGATAAAGGAAGAAGCTCAGTGAACTTGGAATTTAACTAGACTCCTAACATTACTCCTAACTTAGAGCAATCGCAAAGAAACAGGTTATTGGAAAATGTAATGCATTTAAACTCTGATCCATAATGTGCTATGTAAACTAATGAGTGAGAGAAACATGAACAAAGACTCGGGAACAGGCCAGTCCCTTAGCTAAGTGAGCTTTGCTTATTTGTTTGCTTCTGAGAAGACAGTGCATAGCGGAACCACATAATTTGGTGTTTGAAATGGTTGTCATGGTAACAGCACACACCCAGCATGCTGACAACCTAAATCCAAATCTAGACCCCTCCTCTTACCAATGAGGTGGCTTGAACAAGCAGTTTAACCCTCACTGTGCCTCGATTTCTTTTTCTGAAAATGATACAGTTAAAGATCCTTCTTCATAGAGAAGGAAAGAAAAATGAGTTAGGGGCTATCAAGGGCTCAGCTCAGTGCCTAGCATGTAGATACCACCATAGGTATGAACCACTCCATTAATATATTAACCACTCCCTTAACATATAAACCAGTTCTTTAATAAATTTTTATCAGTTATTTCATATTCATGTACTAGCTATGCTTTCACTGTATAGTACAATGTTAGTCAATTTTACTTGCTCCATTTTTGTCTTTGTGTGTTCTGAATTAAAATTCTCTTCAGGGCCAGCTTATCTCATAACTTCAAACAGTAAGTGCATTTAGAAAGATGTATTATAAATAATTTCTGAGTAATAGTTATTCAAATGTGAGTCACTAATTTTTTCAGAGGCTTAATAGTTGAACTGAAGCATAAATACTTCCTATTAAAGAATAATACCTGTAACTTCTTTGGGTCATGGGTCTTGCTTAATTTCAGAGTAGATATTATTTTAAAATATAGTGTTGAATACTTTGGAATTAACACAAGAATAAAGTTATTCATGTATCCTGGAAAATTACTTTGTTGTTTTTATTTTACATTCGAAGAAGACTATCGACCTTTATCATTATTGGGTAAATAAAAAGAACATATGCATACTGATTTACAGTTTTAAATTTGCTTTTATGTGAAATATTTTATGGGTTCTTGAGATGCTTATGCCCAGAGATATATGCCATGCTTGCTCTTTTCTCTTTGGCAGGAAATATTGCAAGCATATTGATGGTGATAATTAATATTTTCCAACCAGTCAAAAAACAGGTGTACCTTTCCAAATAAATCCAAATAAAATTCAAAACAAACTTGTTGAATGATTTTTTAAAAGAGTAAAAGACTCTCTTGAAAAGCTTCAGATTAGGACTATTGTTAGCAATAATTCTCATGCTAAATTTTTAAACGTAGTAACCACATCTTATTTATCTTTGAATCACCACCATTTATCCAGGGCCTGTAGTGAGCATTCAAAAAGGATTAAACTGTATACATCTCTATTTTCTTTTATTATTGTTCAAATGGAGTTTTAAAGATCTTCTCTCCTCATGTAAGTGGTGGTGAGGTAGCTAATAGTAAGAGTAGCTGAATCAATTGCCTTGTTATGTGCAAATGGCTAGCTTTGGCAATAACCACACCAAAACAAGCAACAAAGTATATAGCAATCAAATTTATCTGTAGAAAATAACGGTTTTCATTGATACTACAAGTGATGTCACCTCATCTTATTCTTGAGTTGTCACACACACTAATGGTATAAGCTGCGATTTTGTCAGTTAAAAGTATTTCATTTATTTCTAGCACAAAACTTGTTCTCATGTATGTAACTTCCCAGGTGTTCCAGGTGTCTTCCTCTACCTGCTGTCTTTGTCCTTCTTTTCCCCCTTTCCATAGCATAACAAAGTTCAAGTACAAAAGGTAGATCAAATTTCCTCTCAACATGGTTGTATCAGGTTCCTTCAGGGAAAAAGAAATAGGTAAGACAGGCCATAGTCACCAAATACTCATCCTAAGTCACATGTCCTTCTATTTTGTCCTCATAGCAATTTAAGTGCACACTGTGGAAAGCCTGGTATTTCTAGGGTGCTTTTTCCAGTTGAGTGGATACCTCTTGCAGCCCTTGTTGCTTTACTTTTTCCATGGCATTATGGCACAAAATTATGAAAACAGCATTGTCTTTCTCAGCAGGGCTCTCCCATGCCTACTCCTAAGAGTTTAATCTCCTTGTCCTGCTGGTATTTTTCTTTTCTACTTGAAGGTGTTGACCTAAAGAATGAGGAGACCAATGCTTATGATAATTTCCTGTCATTCTGTGCCAATCATTTGGGCTCTGCCATGCCAGCCACCATTTCTTTTCAGGGCTTTGCCCTTCTAGTTTGCAGAATTCTCCCACTGTGTCCCCTTAGTATATGGTCTCAGTATGATGTCTTCTGTCCCTAGTCCTCTGATATCAGTCTCTTGATCTGAAATCCCTGCTGTGGAAATACAAAGAAAGATCCTTTACCTTTTATCAAGCCCTGACACTTGCAAGAGTCAGCAATGCATGTCCTTTCCTCATTACTTGGACAATGCCATCCTCGCGAAGGTATACATGGTACTGACATAATTGGGAGAGGACCCACAGGACCTCAGGAATTTGAGAATAGCCAGCATGGCAATATATGCTTTTAAAATCTCAAAACTAAAGACAGCCTTTCTAGTTTTTATGATAAAATATGTTTTTGTCATATTTTTATTCCATGGATCCAGTTCTCAAAAAATATCATAAGATCAAAGTTAGTTTCCACATAGAAAGCATCCATAAGAACTTTTAAAAATCACACCACATTAACTTAAAAACAACTTATCACATTGTTTACATTCCACACCACAGTGCATTCACAAAAATCCATTTAGACAGTTGCACTAAGCAATCTCCATGAGAGTTTGGCACAAAACCTCAATCGGAACACCTAACTAGGTCGGCTACATATCTTGATCCAAGAGTCAGTGTTAATTTTCTTCCTGTTTCAAATCTCCTATCTCCTTGTTCTGTCATGGAAGAAATGCTTGCAAGAACGTGACATTACTCTAAGAAACAGTAGATGTTTGAGGGGAGGTTATATACCACTATAAGATATTTAGAAAATTCTTGCCTCATAGATTTTGTAATGATAAAATATGTAAGCAGTGCTCAAGAAAGTGGTTGCAGATATTATAGGCAATTGAAAGTAGTAGGTGGTTATTGTAGCTGGAACGCCTCCCAGAGCAGATGGTTTTTTAGGAGTTTTTGAAGGAGACGAGCAAGGTGGCCTGCCTGGCATATATTAATTGGGCGCCTGTTCCAAGAGGAGGGGGTGGTTGGAAGAATGTGTGATGTCTTGAGTGGGCGAATGATACAAACAGGCATAACTTCAAAATAACCTGGAATTTATATCCCACAAAGCTCTCAGACAATTCAAAAGACACAGTTTTGTCTGTAAGGAATCGATATAATGTAAAGGTATGCAAATAGAAAGTTGTCATCACGTAAAATAGACTAGAGCAGACCATGGTCAACATGTTCACACTTGGTGATGGCTCATTACCAACAATAAATAAACAGTTTCTTAATCATGAAAATTTTGCTAAGATTACATGAAGAGCCCGTGTTTAAAAAGAACAGATCTGACCAAGTATTCCAAAGATGATTATTAAGTTCTAATATTCTCTACATATGTTTAGTTGGCATGTATCCTTTGAGAAACAATGTATTTTCACCTAGTATGTACTCATTTTATTTATTGATTATATTTCATTTAAATATATTTTAACTAGCACAACAAAAAATTGATTCTTATTTCTGGGGTACCATATGATATGTTCATACATACATGCACTGAGTGATGTTAAAAATCAAGATAAACCTAGTTATTTTCTCAAATATTTACTAATTCATTGTGTTGAAAGCATTCAGACTCTTTTTTTCCTAGTTTTTATAGTCTAAAATATGGTATCATAATCTCCTGGAAGTCTTTTTTTTTGTGTGTATAGGGAAGTACTGGGAATCAAACTCAGGACCTTGTGCTTACCAGGGAAGAGCTTCTGCCACTGAGCTATGTCTCTGGCCAGTATCACAATCTTTAGTTGTCCTATACCAGCATATCTTTATTTCTGTGTAAGTATAACTTAGTGACCATTGATCAGTAGATCTGCAGAGCTCTCTTCCCAGTATATAGTTGGTGTACTCTTGGTAACCACTCTTAATTTCTCAACTTCTGAGAAGCAGCACTTTTGATTCTACATGAGTGAGATCATACCTACATTTCTTATCCTCTGTGCTTGGCTTATTTCGTTGAACATAATACTCTCCAGTTCTACCTATGTTTTGCAGATCACAGGATTTCATTTTCATGGCCAAATAGTATGGCATGGTATAAAAGTATCACAGTTTCTTTATCCATTCATCAGCTGATGGACACTTAGATTATTCCCATTTCTTGAATTTTGTAGACAGTGCTGTAATAAACAAGGCTGTCCAGAGGTCTCTTTAACACAGTGATTTCACTTCTTTTGATTGCACTCAATTTGGGGATTACTGGAGTGTGTGGTAGTCCTATTTTTACTGTTATGAGGCTCCTCCACACTGTTCTCCATACTGGCTTTGTGAATTTAAATTCCTACTAGTATTATGTAAGGGTTCTTTTTTATCCTTATTATTCACTGACATGTTTTTATCTTTTTTTCTTTTGATAATAACCATTGTTACTGGTATGAGATGACATTTCCTTGTGATCTGAGCAGAATTTTTCTGAAATATTAATGATCTTTGGAATTTTTATAAACCTTTTGGCGATTTGTGTATCTTCTTTGGAGACATGTCTGCTTATTTCTGTGGCCGATTTTTAAATTGAGTTGTCCTAGTAATGAGGATTTGTTAATTCTTACATATTTAAGATATTAATTTATTGGCAGGAGTGTAGTTTGGAAATATTTCCTCCCATTATGTAGGTCATATTTTTTACTCAGTTGATCATTTTCTCTGATTAGCAGAAGCTTTTCAGTTTGATGTAATTCCGTTTGTCTATTTTTGCTGTTGCTTCACATATTTTGGGGGTCTTGCACAAAAAAAGTCATGCCCATTTCAATGTCTTGAAGTATTTTCCCTATATTTTCTTCAAGATTTTTTCATAGATGCAGTTCTTACATTTAAGTTCTTTATCTCTTTTGAAATGCCTTTTCAAACTGGGGTCATATAGAGATATCGTTTCATTCTTATGTATGTGGGTGAACTATTATTCCAACAATGTTGACTGGGAAAAAAAAACTCTTCCTTCTCCAATAAAAATTCTTTGTCCTTTTGCTGAAAATCATTTGACTATAGATATGTAAGTTTACCTCTGCACTCAATTCTTTTCCACTCTTCTGAATCTGTGACAATACTATCTATTTTGATTATTAGAGCTTAATCGGGTGTTTTTTAAATCAACTACTATAATGCCTCTGCTTTTTACTTTTGTTCAAGGTGAGTTGGCTACTCAGAGTACTTTTGTAATTTCACACAAAGTTTGGGATTCTTCTTCTAGTTCTAGGAAGAACATTAGTGATATTTTGATAAAGATTTCTTAAAGCCTGTAGATTGCCTTGGACAGTGTGAATGTATTAACAATATTTTTCTTCTAATTCATGAACACGGGATATATTTCCTTTTCTGGTACCCTCTTCAACTTCTATCATTAATGCTCTATCATATTTGTCATACAGATCTTTCAGATCTGTTTAAATTTATTGCTGGGTTTTTATAGCTATTTGTAATGGGATTGCTTTCTTGGTTTCTGTTTTAAGTAATTCATTATAAGCATGCAGCAATGTCCAATGTACCTATGATAGTTTTATATTTAGCAACTTTGCTACATTCCTTTATTAGAGCTGATGCTTTCTTGATAGAGACTTTGTAGTTTTCTACATATAAGATCACATTGTCCGGTTGGACACAGTGATAATTTGACTTCCTCTTTCTCAATCTGAATGTCTTTCCATTCATTTTTCCTTGACTGCACTAAGAGTTGAGTACAATGTTAAATAAAGTGATAAAAGTGAACATCCTTGCGATCTTCCAGATTTAAGAGAAAAATCTTTTAGCCCTTGCCCATTCGATATGGTATTTATTGTTGTCTTGCTACACTTGGACTTTCTTACATTGAGATATATTCTTCATATACTTAATTGCTCAGAGTTTTTAACTAAAGGTTTTAGAGTTTATCAAATGTCTTTCATGCCTTTTACAAATGATCACATAGTTTTGGCCTTCTGTTGATGTGTTGTAATCCATTTTTTGATTTATGCATATACAACCATTCATGCATCCCTAAAACTAATCCTACTGTATCATGATGAATAGTCTTTGCGCTGTGCCGTTGATTTCACTTTGCTAGCATTTCATTGAGGACTTTGTGTCTAGCATTGTCATCAAGGATATTGGCCTGTAGTTTTCTTTTTGTTGTTATTTTTGTGTCTTTGATTTATTTCAGCATCATTATAATTCAGGGCTCATACAATGAGTTTGGAAGAATTCCCTCTCTTCAGTTTTTTTTTTTTTTTTTTTTTGGAATGATTTAGGGATAATTAGTATTTGCTCTTTAATTTTTTTGGTAGAACTCAACAGTGAAACAATCTGGTCCTGGGCTCTTCTAATGAGAGACTGTTTTTAGTACTGACTCAGTCTTGTTATTTATTATTGGTAGCAATACTATTACTGTCTATTTTTCTTAGTATGGTATTATGTTACTTATTATGTTACATTTTTAACAAGACTTACTCTTTCTTCATGGTTTACTTTTTGTGTCAAATTGGTGGTAATTGTACACAATAATTTCCAATAATCTTTATTATTTCTGTAATGTCAGTTATGTCTTTTTACATCTGATTTTATCTATTTGAGAAATCTCTTTTTCTTAGCCTAAGAGTTTTTCTGTTTTGTTTATCTTTTTTTTTTTTTTTTTTTTTTTTTTTTTTTTTTTTTTTTTTTTTCTCCGGTACCAGGAACCGAACTCACAAACTTGCGCTTGCCAGGCAGGCGCTTTGCCGCTGAGCTAAATCCCCAGCCCCTTGTTTTGTTTATCTTTTTAAAAACTAGCTCTTTGCTTTGTTGATCTTGTGTTATTTTTGGTCTCTATTTCTGCTCTGATTTTTGCTACTTGTTTCTTTTAAAAAATTCTCTTGAAGTTTGATCTGTTTTCTAGTCCTTTAATATACAGCAATAGGTTGCTTATTTAAGATCTTTCTGACTTTTTGATGTATACATTATTCACTATAAACTCTCCTCTTAATTCTGCTTTTTTTTTTTTTTTTTTTTTTTTGGTTTTTGGTTTTTCTCCGGTACCAGGAACCAAACTCACGACCTTGCACTTGCCAGGCAGGCGCTTTTGCTGCTGAGCTAAATCCCCAGCTCCTTAATTCTGCTTTTGCTATACCTCAGCTTTTGGTGCCTCATTTACCTATTTTAAAGTGTTTCAAAAATTAAAAAAAAAAATTCTTGCTGAGTGTGGTGATGCACAGCTGTAATCCCAGCACTCAAGAGGCTGATACAGGAGGATCGCTAAAGGTTTGAGAACAGCCTGGGCTACAAAGTGAGTTCAAGGCCCACCTGAACTGCACAAGGAGACCTTGTCTCAAAAAAGACTAAATAAATAAACAAACAAATAAATAAATAAATATTTTCTAGTTTTTTTCTTTAACCCATTGGTTGTTCATGAGTAAGTTAAGTTTCACGAATTTGTTTAGTTTCAAAAAGTTTGTTCCTTATAATGGTTTTCAAACTTTATTTCAATGTGGTGAGAAAAAAATATTTCATATGATTTCATTTTTAAAAAACTTAGAGACTTGTTTTGTGACCTATCACATGATCTATTCTGGAGAATGATCCATATGCTGATGAGAAGAATGTGTATCTTGCAGTGGATGGGTACAATTTTCTGTGCAACTCTGTTAATCCTTGTGCTTTAGGGTTCAATTTAATTTTACTATTTTCTTCTTCATTTTCTCTGTGGATTATTTTTCTGAACACTAATGTCTCTTATTGTTAATGTACTGAAGTATACCTCACTTCAGCTCTATTATTTACTCTAAACATTTTATGCTCCAATATTGGATGCATATATCATTAGAATTTTTTGTTTTCTCTTCCTGAATTGATGGTGAATCTGCTGGAATCTTCTCACTGATTTTGATTTAAAAATATATTCTATTAAGTATGGCTATTCCCACTCTCATTTGCGTTCCATTTTCATGGAAAATTGTATCCCACTCCTTCCCTCTCAGTCACTGAATGTCCTTACATGTGAGTTGAGTTTCTTGTAAGCAGCACAGTTTGGTTCGGCTTGATTTGTTTTTAGTTCATTCACTTACTCTGTCTCTTCACTGAATGCTAGTTATCTTAATTTCATTATTACTACCACCATTTTTAAAACTTTTTTTAGTTGAACAGCAGTTCCTATTTTTCTTCATTTATTATAGACTTCTTGTGGTTTAATTTTTTTCCAGTAGTTTGTCCTATTCCTTGCTTATTATCTTTGGTATATCTGTCACTGACTTTTTCTTGTAATTACCATGAAGCTTAAAAAAGTCTTCACTATACCAAGCTATATGTTAAATTATAACAAAATAACATAACTTAAAACACCATGCAAAAGGAGACAAAAAAAATCCCTCTTCACCACTTGTATGCCAATCCTCCCTACATTTTAAATTTTTTATTTCCCATTTTACATATTTCCTACTGCCTATTAATACATGAATATAGTTATTATTGATAATGTTTTTGCCTTTATACTAAAAATAAAAATTTCAGCAGAATATTTACAATAGTAAACCATTCTGAGTATGTCTGTATATTACATTGACGAGAAAGTCTTATACTTCCTGCAGTTTTCTTACGGCTCTTTTCTATCTTTTTCTTTCAGTTTGAAGATCTGTTATGGGACAGATTTGGTGGAGTTATACTCTCTTAGCTTTCATCTGTATGAGACTATCTTTGTGTTTCCTTCATTTCTGAAAGAGAGTTTTGGGAGCAGTGTGAGTGCTCGGCAGATTTCTCTTCTGTCGGTACTGTCGTGCCTCTTTCACGGCCGGCAAGGTTTCTGCAGAGAAGCCTGTGGAAGAGGAATAGGGACACCCCTGGGTTATTTGTTCTTTTTGTCTGGTTGCTTTGAGACTGTTTAAGCCATCTTCCTTTGTGAGCTTGACTCTAAGATGTCCTCAGGTAGACTTGCTTAACTCTTACAGATGACCTGTGAGCTTCCTCCAGCTGGGTATCTGTATCACTCTAGGAACGTTTTCAGTTACTGTCTTTTAAATGAGCTTCCTACCTCTTTGGCTTTCTCAAGTCCTCTTGAACACTAAGAACACTCCACACTGTGTCTGTAATGTAATTTTAAGGAAAAAAAATGTCTGTGAACTTTACAGTGTAGATATATTCCCTTTGCTAAGATTTAGAATTCTAATGAATTACTGCAACTAAAAGAATTTGAGTTTCATGAAATATGGTACTATAGGACTAAGTTTTGAAAAATTATCATTAAAAACAAGAAGAAATAACATTCTGATATTTTGATATCGGTTTACAAGAACCAGATACCTGTAGCTACATTTAATAACTGTGTTTATACATATCTATATTTAATTATATATTTAATTGTAGACACTATCTTTTAATATACAGTTTTATCTTTAAGATTTTGGGGAAACAATCTACATTTTAAGATCAGAAAGGATAAACACTACTGAGTAATTATTTCAATTTGTCTCACTTCATTGGGAATTAAGTTCAAATATACCTAGTCATGTAACACTCAGGTTATACATTTTGGAATTTCTTTTATTTACTTCATTGTTTATCCTCCTAGAAGACATACAAAGTTTTACTCTAAACATCATAGCAAAGAGATAGAAAGAAAAGAAAGACAAGGATAAAGCAATAAGACAAAGGAAAAGATGAGATCAAAACTTTTTGCAACTATTTTCTTTGAAGTATCTTAAAAATGATTTCATGAGTTAATTTTGTTTTCAATTGAGTCTGAAATACGAGACATTACCATTTTTTCATGATTTTCCTTTTCATTAGATGTCTCTATTAAATAGTTATCAAATAAAAGTATGTGCTAAAATATCACCTTTTCTGAAATTTTCAGAAAAGTATTTAATTCATTTTTGCTATAATTATCTTGGAATATTCATTTATCCTTTTCAAATTCTTTGAAAAAAATGTTCATGAATTTCCAATGTAGTTTATTTAACAATTGATATTATGAATGACAGTTGGTAGTTGTTTTGGTTTTCTGTATTAGATTTTTAACATGTAAAATCTTCAGGTGTGTAAACCTATACATTCGTGAATTTTTCAAATTATAGTATTTTATTGTGCCTTCATTTGTTTTCCTATACAGATGTTTTAAAACCAATGTGTACATGTTTTTATATATTTTCAAATATTTTAAACTCAGGCATTCAATAGAGTGAAAAAGAATCCATTCACATCATGAAAGTTATGAGAAAAGATTCTTAAAAGACTAGTCATAACCTATAAAATCTGTCACTCAGAAAGAAAATTTTACTTACGTTACTTCATTATTTCCCTATTATGAAAATGCTCTCTATGTGTTTGTTAGTAGCATAGTAAAAGTAAGGGTTTGTTTTGTGCGCCTATCATTTCCAGAACTACTGAGTGTGGGATTTGATAGGCAAATGGAGAAAGTATCTCAGCTGCTCTTAAAGGAAGACCCAGAGTATGTAAGTAGCAGAGAAGTGGATAATAAATTATGGCCCAAAAACATGACCTATATTAGGAATTAATGTCATATCTCCATTATTCATTAAATGAAAAGGAAGCATTTTGAGTTTAGTAACCAAATATTTAATTATGATATTTCTGAAGTGAACGGTTGCAAGGAATATACAGAGATATTCTTTAACGGTCTGTGGCTTTTCATTTATGAGGGTATTATTTGTTCTTTATATTTTTTCAGAATATTAATGAGGGCATACTGAAATTATAGAACTTAGGCATAATATTAATAGATTATTTAGTTGGGCATCTACAATGTAACAGTGGTTCTGCACACATCACACACACTTGCAAGGTGGAAATAATAATAGGGTTACTGCACAGTCCTCTTTGAGGATGAATATGTCTAATCAATGCCAAATGCTTAGTGTAATGTCCAACAAATACCACGTTTCCCTTTATGTAGCTTTTCTTCTGTTTTTTATTTTAGCACTTAATGATACAGTATTTGCTAAATAAGTTTTCAAATAGAAACTAAACATCAGAGACATCAAATAAATTGCAGAACTAGTAGTTGCTAGACACTGCATGTGAATTCTTATCCATCTACTGTCAAAGTCCATGATCTTAGCAAGCATGCTATACTGTTGGTAATAAGTGTATAGCTTTTTACTTTGTCATATGTGATATTGCTATTATACTACATTTTTAATTAAAAATAATAAATACAATTTTCAGTTAGCTAAAATGATGTCTTTATTATCAACTACATAAAAGTAGAAGTAATAGTTCACATGCAGAATATAAAAATTAACCACAATAAATTGATAATTTTTAGAGAAAGAAAACTTTAAAAAATCATCACGCATTTTTATTACATTATATAAAAAACTGACCATTACTAATATTTTTGAAAACTGTTATTATTAAAGTATTACAGTTGCAGTTATAAAGAGAATTTTAAAAATTTAAGTGATATGATACCAAAATTGTTGACAAGATCATCCATATATATATATATGATCTGTACATTTATAAGAAAAATAATTATTTTCAACTTGCATAAATAATAATTTCATATCCAAAATTTAAAATGAAAGGAATTAAATGGGGCATTTCAATTTTTTTGACTTTATAGTACATAGGTAATTCTGAAAATCTGAAGCCAAATATGTAACAAAAACTGGATAAAAAATAAGAAATGTCTTTTAAAAAGTTCTTGGTACTGTAGATATCTGCGATACATAATAGTTAGCTTTGTTTTGGAAGATGGGTAAATCTTTATATCATATCTAGATCATTTTAGATCCTCTTTCCCTCTTTTCCCTCACCCCTTTCGCCCATCCCTGATCTCCTTTCCCATCTCTAAAACGTCTGATTTCTTGTTTCCTACTCTCTCTCTTTTATTTTACTTTGTTATTTATTTTGAGTTTCTCATATAAGAGAAACCATGCAATATTCAACTTCCTGTGTCTGACTTATTTAACTTAACATTATAGATTCAACTTCCACTCACATTCCTATTAATAACATGAAACATTCCCCTTTATGGCTGAATAAAATGCCATTGTGTATCTCTACTGTATTTTTGTCTTCTATCCTCCTGTTGATGGGCATTTGGGCTGCAAGAAATACCTCTTATGTACACAGCTATGTTACTAAAGACAGGGAGTGTCCAGACTCCAAAACCTAAGAGAAGGGGCAATATCTACGTATGACTGGAAGCGTAAGTGATTTGGCATCTTTTTATAATTCAATAAACTTAAAAAAATCATTTGCTCTATTCCACTAAGGTCATACACAAAGTTCAGCCTCTGCAAATTGGAGTTGCAAAGATTTTTATCACAAATCTAGACTTTTCACATACTTTTGAGTGAAAAATCAGAGTGAAGGCAATAATTGATTCAGAAAGAAAGAGAGAGAGAGAGAGAAAGAAAGAAAAAGAAAGAAAGAGAGGGAGAGAGAAAGAAAGAAAGAAAGAAAGAAAGAAAGAAAGAAAGAAAGAAAGAAAGAAAGAAAGAAAGAAAGAGAAAGAAAAAGAAAGAAAGAAAGAAAGAAAAGAAAGATAAAAAGAAAGAAAGAAAAAGAAAGAAAGAAGGAAGGAAGGAAGGAAGTTACAAAGATGGTGCAGTGGAAGTATATATAGAAGTAAAGTCCCTAGTTTACATGCAGGCTTGAGGCTGAGACTTTAACTGTCTTGTAGGTGTGGAAAATTTTCAGTAAGAATTTCGTTTAATGTGACCTGGGGCTGGTACCAACACTGAACACTTGGGAAAGCCAAAAGCAGATTTTATCTAGAGGCAATCTCTCTCAACCTGGAGGTTATTAGTTTCCACCCATAAATTAGAAAAAACACAATGAATAACATGTCCTAGAAAAGATATAAAAGTGGATGATTATATAAGTTGCCATGAACCTAAAATAGCAAAAATTAAAACAAAACATGCTAATATCAAAAATATAGTACAAAAATATCATCTAAATATTAAAATCAACATATATATAATTTTTAGATGTCAGTGATAGGGATAAATGAAGCATGACAAAAGAATGTCACTATTTTTAAATGATCAATCAGTTTGGACTATAAACCATATTTAATGTCTCTAATGCAAAATATTATTAAAATGAGAAAAAATTCTCAATGGAAAACAAAAAAACAAATACAACTGAAAAGATTATTGATGAAAGGAAAGTAGAAGCCCCTCGGTGAAAAGAAGGGAAAGGAAAAATATTAAGTACAGAACATAGGATTCGATTCTAAGAGTGGTTATAAAGAGAACGTGAGACAAGAAATGACAGTGATAGTGTATACAAATTGCACCATTACCAAAAAACATAAATTCTGGAGCCAAGAATCAACAAATTCTATGAAGGACAATATCATCATTAAACCAACAATAATAAACAGTGCACACTCGCAGATTCCTTTTAACAAGAGAATGGCTCAGGGAGGGACCAGAGAAAGGGAGAGACAGACAGAGACAGAGACAAACACACACACACACACACACACACACACACACACACTTTAAAAGTGATATACAGAAGGTACAGATTATCTTCAGAAGAACTCAACAAATGTAGCAGCTTGGTTCTCAACATCTGCTAAAGAAACCAGAATACAGCAGAGTAATATCTTTAAAGTTCTAAAAGGAAATAATTGCCAAGCTATGATTCAAAAGTTAGCTAACCTATCATTTTGAGACCAAAGGGAAATGAAAACATGTTCCTACAAAAAAAGCAAGAGTTTATCTTCAGAAAATCTTCACTCCTAAAATCTCTAAAGTGCATTTCTTCTTAAGAATTAAAAATCTAGCATGTGAAAAGAAAATAATTACTCTAAAAGCCAAATATAAGTATATATTAGATGAATAGTTTAACAATGCCTGAGATGTAAGCATCAAAGTACAATTTAACCACCAAGTTAGGGAAAAATATTGTGAGTTTTGTTGTTATACAGGTACTATATTCTTATGGAGAAGGACCCTACTTCCAAACAAATAAAGATAAAAATGAGACCATGAATCTCAAATAATGCGAAAAAAAAAAAAAAAAAAAAAGAAGAAAGAATTTCTAGACTGGATGTGGTGGTACCTGTAATCTCATGTACCTGAGAAGCTGAGGCAGAAGGATCACAAGTTCAAGGCCAGATTGGGCAACTTAACAATTCAAGAAAACCCTGTATGAAAATAAAATTTCAAAATGGCTGGGGATATTGCTCAATGGTAGAGCATTTACAGAGAGAGAAAGAGAGAGAGAGAGAAGTGAAAAGGAACAGAAAAAATATTTGTAAAAGATGCATAGAAAAGAAAATAAATACAAAGATCATAAAATATATTCTTAATAGAGCACTATAAATTAACCTAGACAGTTATACAATAGATAATGGCAGTGTAGATTTATAAAATTAATATTTTGTAAATAAAACCCTGCTTTCAGGATACCACATTTTTACAGAAAGGGATAATCATTAATATCATCAAATTGCTATCAATTACAGAAAAAATGTGTCATAACCCTGTATTTAGTAATCCAAAATCACAAATAAATTATATCAAAATCATACTGTACTAGTGGATGATAGAAAAAATTACAAGTAATATACTGAGAACACTAAATATTAAAATTTCTGTGACTATAAATGTGAAAGTTTATAACCATACACAATTTTGAAGGAAGAAATATTTATGAAACATAACAAAAGAAAACATTCTTAAATATAAACCCCTAAAAAAGTTAAGTCAGTAAGATTTTAGCCCTACATATATTAATTCACTACAAGGAATTCTCAGCAATTAAACCAACAACATACTTACAAATTTAGAGAATATAAACTTCACCACTCATTTTATGAAGATTGAACACACTGATTAAAAAATGCAAACCTTAAGGATTTAAGAAAACTAAAATTTAATCTCAAGTATTAACATAGATACAACACTCTAAACAAATGCTAGGAAATCAAGTACATGTACAAACACATGCAATTTTTTTAAAAATATATCTATTGTATCAGGTTGGATTTTCTCCCAAATTTCAAGAATTACTCAATTTCAGGATTTTCATTATAGAAATACATTTTAAAAGTCTTTTTTAAATGTCTAGTTAAAAGAAAAATAAATAAAATAAATTCAGTAAATAAAATTCAATATCCATTCCTAATTAAACTTTTGAGAATATTGGAATTAAGAGATGAGTCATTAGGGGCTGGGGATTTAGCTCAGTGGCAAAGTGCCTGCCTGGCAAGTGCAAGGTCATGAGTTCAATTCCTGGTACTGGAAGAAAAACAAGCAAACAAACAAAAAAAGATAAGTCATTATATAAAATCTTTAACAAGCCTGGTATATAATGTTAGAGAGTGAATCATTTCTTTCGATACAGCCAAGATATAAAAATATTCGTAATCTTTATTTCTGTAGGAGGCTCTCACAAAATTATTACTGCACTGAAGATCTAAATGTAATAAACAAAGTTGTAACATTTTTAGGAGAAAGTACAGAGAATAATTTTTGAGTCCATGGTAGGAAACAATTTCTTAAATCACAAGTCATGAAGCATTTTTAAAGTTGCAAAATTAAAATTGCTCCATCAAAAATTGAAAATATCTATGTGTGAAATATCAACAAAACAAAAAATAAAACGTAAAGCACATGCAGGGAGATGAGAAGTATAAAAGTTCATCTAACAAAAAATTAGTGTTTGGAATATGAGAAGAACTTTTGTGAATCTAAAAAGGAAGACATTATATTTCTTGTCAAAGGAGCAAAAGATCTGAAAAGCAGAATTCTAAAAGAAAAAAATATAAATGCCCAATAAACACAAGAAAAGCTATTCAGCAGATTTCAACTAGAAAAAAGTGAAAAAAGTGAAATATAAGAAGCCATTTCTCAGCCTTCAAAGAATTAAGAATTATTTTATGATTAGTCAGTAAAGGTAAATCTTATACACTATCGTGAAAACACCAATTTAAATACTTTGAAGATCATCTTGTAGAGAAAAATAAATCTATAAAATGTGCTAACATCCAACAATTGCTACCCCAAGCATGTATGTTTATAGATCATTTCTCCCATCGTATGTACAGGAGACAACTTAAATCATGTTCACCATTCTTTAGAAATACTTATACTTCCAAAAAAACTGGAGCAACTCATTATGCCATCAAGTATGTTAGGAATTCAGACACAAGAATATCAGCGACGAGGAAAAGCATTTGACTTACATCTATCCAGGTTAATAGAGCTCACAAACCCAAATATTGCATTTTAAAAGTAAACTGCAGAAAAGTACAGATTTCTTTATTTGTTAAGTTTTAAAACTTGTAAAAATGTTATGTTTTCATGATCCATAAATATTTTTATATGGAAAGTGTAAACTCATGAGAATGATGGATGGTAAACTAAAGAAAGAGTTTATCTGTGTATACACAAGACAGAAGTGTGTATAGCAGATGCGGAGAATGTGGAGCTTCACTTATATTTGTTGCATTTTATCGCATCACTGTGTTAAGAAAACATGGGTTTTTTTAGAAGGTACCTAAAATGTTCTTTATTAACATTTTCTCTCAAGACAAATAAAAATGCTTTCTTGCCTTTATATTGAAATTTTGCTTAAACACTTACAAGTACCACGCGAAGCCTCATTCTCATGTTTGGTGAAAAAAATTAACTGAAAATGTACCATCATATCTAAGAAAAGTTTCTGGAGCAGAAAAAAAACGTAAAGCAAATGGATTAGACATTAATATATGTATTAAAAGGAAGGTCTCTTCAAAGTAATCACCTCTCCTTATTTTGATTTATTTTATTTTCCCTTAAAGACATATTAGTTGAAATCTTATCTATGTTGTTTCCAATGAAATGCAAAGCATTATTGCCTCCAAAAAGTTTGAACAAAAAATGGAAAAGAAAATCATGCTTCTCCCATCATTATACAATTTTCTTATTAATGTAGGGTTTGAAATGTTAAAAATCTTAGAAACTTAAAGGTTAGAGAGTATATCCAGGTCACTACATTTTTTAATACTTAGATTTTAAAACAAGGAAGTTTAACCTTTCAAAAGGGATAGCGAAGATAATTATGTGATACTTAATTATCTGTTGTTTTAAAGAATATATTGCTGGACAGAACCTATTCTTGCTGCCAACACTTACGAAGATTGCTAGAAGGACATCTTGCTTCACAATGTCTGGCTCTAATTTGTAATTCACCTAACTATGCTGTCATCTATAATTCATGGCCACTCATAAGTGCAGTTCATTGAAATTTCACCCATGCCCCAACCTCTGTCACTCCGGGAAGTACGATTCATTGCACTTTCCTTTCTGTTTTTATCTAAATTATTATGCTAACTGTATAGAGGGTTTGGCAGTAAATTGTTCTCAATAAACAAGCAGTAAAAGTCTGACTTGGCAATATCCTTTTAACGAGAAGGTCTGCATTTAATTTTTTCCCTTTTTAGAACATGGGCACAATAATAACACATTGTTTCTGGTACTCTTTTCTAGCAAGTTTTTGTGCAAATGTCACATATCTGGTAGGTTAGTTTTATTAAAAAAAAAAAAAAAAAAAAAAAGCTAGCTGTGCTCTTTTGACCTGCTAATGTGACCTGCCAGCATCACTAAGCAGCAGTGACAGTGTACAACCTCATAAGGAGGGAGAAAGATTGAGGCCCAGTTTTGTAATCTGACTGTTCTAGTGCTACACTGACAACTTGGTTTAGCCATCTATCAAGTTGGAATTAATTTGTCCTAGTATCACTGAGTTTTTATTCGATTTGGATAGATGGGTGTGGGGTTAAAATCTTGCTTAGAAATCTCAAAGCTTCCCAAAGATGAATGCTGATAATGAGGCTTTGTTATCTAGAGACAATGACATATAAATGAGTTTTCTCATACTATTAATTGCTATTAGTTCATTGAAAAGAAAGATTTATGCCTATATTGTTTGACCAGCTTTTCAGGCCTGTATCTGGTAATATGAGCAACTACTTGGAAGATAACAGTACGCAATGTACTAACCATTGTTATTCTCCTTCAGTTTTGTATTGAAATGTTGTACCATTTTGAGTGTTTATTTTTCTTTTCTTTAATAAAAGAATCCACATTTTCAACAAGAAAAAAGTTTACCTTTCATACTCTGAGGGGAATATAATAAATTTTCAGCTTTAATTTTTTCCTTATTTTTCAGTAACATAAAAAGCAATAAGTTCTGCCTTTAAAATGTTTTCTCTAAAATTCTCTAAAGTGCAATCTTATAGTCAATTCCTAATAAAGGCTTAAAAGAAAACCCTATGGGGAAATTTGGGGGTTATAGAGTAAGTGGGAAATTAACTTTCAAAAATCTTGGGAGAGATTATTGAAAGTATTTTTTTAATTCATCATATATCATCTTGAAGACAATTCCCTGTTTTGAAAGATCCCTTTTCAAAATTCAAATTGATACCATTATCTTAGCTGTAAACATATTTAGAAGGCATGTAATCAAAATAATAAATCAGTTAAATAAAGCCAGTACATGAAATCACATGTGATAAGTAAATAATTTCTAATCAGAAACTTCAAAAATGTGCTTAAGAATGGGGCTGGGGATTTAGCTCAGCTGCACGGCTCCTGCCTGGCAAGCATGAGGTCATGACTTTGATTCCCAGGACTGGCAAAAACACAAAACCAAAACCAAAACAACAACAAAAAAATATGCTTAACAGGACCAGGGAGGTAGCTCAGTGGCACAGTGCCTGCCTGGCAAGTACGAGGTCTTGACTTTAATTTCCAATACCAAGTTAAAAAAAAGTGTATATATATATATATATATA
>NW_004955410.1:17909146-17915359 GCF_000276665.1 Chinchilla lanigera | reverse complement strand
TTTATTCTTCTAAGAGATATACCAATAAACTAATAAGTAATGCTTAGGTAACTCAAAATAAATATAAAACATGAATACTTTTAAAATGATCAAAGTCATTTTATTTTAATTCTACATTGATGAATAATGTAAAAAATTGAAATTACATTTGTCTTGGTTACTGAATTAGTAACTTCAAGTTTGTTTTTAATTACAACCACTTTTTCAGGGTGTTTTTATGTTATTGTTGCTGTTCTAGCTACTTTATATATTTAACAAGAAATGCATCTCCATAAATCATTAGGTTTTGGCTCCCACAAAAATATTCTGTGTTAAAAAGTAAAATTTATGGTTTGCTGATGTTGGCAGTTCTTTACTGCTAACACACACAAATAAGCAGGAAAACAAGAAAGAGAAAAAAAAAACCCAAATGTCAATTGAGTTAAATCATTAAAGAAGGTGAAATTACTTGTGTTAATTAATGGATACCATGAAAACATTGTAACAATGCTATAATTTTAATAGTTCACCTACATAATTGCACTTGAAGTTCATAAAAACACTTGTGGAGATTATACTCTCTTTTGGACAGTTTTAATAATATAATATTGCAATATCACTACTAAAACAAAAACAGAATCCTTACAGCTGTGGCTAGATTTCCTTCAATGAATTTTGTGGTTAGAAATATGTGTACATCTTGCAAATGAATCACTAGGAAATCACCAGGAGGGAAATGACACATAAAAGTAGTATCCAATGGCATAAAGCATCTAATTGTTGAATTTAGCTTAGCAAATAAACATTATACCTTGGTTAGGAATGTGCTGATCTGCACTTCCTTGCAAAAGTGACCAGAGTGTAGTCAGGGTCATAGTAACTGCCCCTCAAGTGTATGGCATCCCAAGACGTGTCTAGCAGGTCAGAAACACTTGTGAACACAGGATAGAAATTCACAGTCTTCAGTCATGGCAAGCAGGGAAAAATAGCATCTATTGTGTTGGTAAGTAAATCAAAGCCTTGCAACAAATATTAGCTTGTAGAATTTAATCTAAGCTTATATTTATTTAATAGTGGTCTGTTCACAGCTAAACATTAAATACTGTTAAAAATTAATAGAGAGTAATAATTGGTATTGGGAATTAATTCTTAAATTCTACAATTCCTTTTATTTCACTTCTTTATTTTGCTATTCTATTTATTGTCTAGTTTATTTTTCATTTTATTATGGTAGGGACACTTTACATGAGCTCTACCCTCAATAAACTTGAAGTGTACAATGCAATGTAATTAACTATAATGACAATATTT
This sequence comes from Chinchilla lanigera, assembly GCF_000276665.1. Taxonomy (NCBI): domain Eukaryota; kingdom Metazoa; phylum Chordata; class Mammalia; order Rodentia; family Chinchillidae; genus Chinchilla; species Chinchilla lanigera. The sequence continues at coordinate 17,914,069 of NW_004955410.1, read as the reverse complement.
TACTCTGAAACTCACTCGCCTTCCATAGCTGAGATTTTATGCTCATTGCAATGGGCTGTTTCCTAGTTAATATATATTATGATATACAATGTAGTATATTAGGGTAGTTTCCCCTACCCGAGGCACTCCCATCTGCAAAACCTCTTTTATTATGTGGGACAGCATTATTCATAGTTGCTAAGATCACAACTTGGACATCTTTGGAGAAGGTATAGATTATTCCACCTCACTCAGCAAGTTTAAGATGTGTAGGTAGAAATAATAATTAATGACATTTAAATTATTTGCTTATCCGGCATTAACCATTTTCATCCAACAAAACTATCTGAAGATCTCTTCAGTTCTGAGATGACAATAATATACTCCAAACCCTATTAAGTTTTTAAATTAAATACATGTTTATTTCCCTCAGTCTCTTCCAAAGTCAAAAGAGAAGAAAAGAATAGTTATTGAGCATCTACTCTAAAAAATAATAAGACCTTAAGATATATCATCTTACTGTTTTGGTATATTTAGGGAATCATTTTGTACAACCCTAGGGATGTCATTCTGATAGAACATAATATGACTGCTCTTATGTTGTCATTTTTTGGCTACAGATGCTCAGCAGGCTAAAGAAGGTACATTCACACTGCTAGCAAGGTAAAATGCTTGGGTCCAAACTCAAATCTCTCTGAGTCTGAGGCCTACTCTTTAGGTCAGCTTTCCTGGAAAGAAAGAATCATCCCAGGGAAATTTGCATGTACAGATTTTACAGAGACGAATGCTATTGAAGGAGTGAAGGAAATGAATGCATTGAGAATTGAATCACAATGATGTCTCCAGAAAGTCCTCAGCCATCCATGAGGTGCTTTAGTACTGAAATGTCTCTTGAGAGTAATCCTTGAAGCAGAGGGACTAATTAAAAAAGGAAAGTAAAAAGGAGTCTTTGTATCATTTTGGTAGCTCCTCAACAAATCTGAGCTTCAGCCTGGGTAAAGCCATGACCTGGAAAAGCAACTCTCTCCCTGCTCAGCTCTTTAAATTCTCAGCAGTTTTGGTAGTTGGAGAATGAACATTTTAGTCTTCTGAGAGCGAGCTGAGAAAATCAGCAAAGCACACATGGCAATGTCTTCTCTCCATGCATCCTTGTTAGTGTTCTCTTTCCTCATTGCATTCAGTTTCTTCTCAGGAATAAGGATTCTAGGCTTCATATTTCCTTCTTTTCTCAGTGATTTACCTGGGAATGTGTCCCTAGGATAGAAAAAGGTTCTGGAGCAGCTTGCAGTGAAAAAAGAAGGAGGGGTAGACAGGAAAGTGTAAAGCAGGTGGAATGGTGAAAAAAAAAAAAAAAAAAGAATGGAGCATCGTCACTCAGAAAGATAGAAGCTGCAGACTAAAGCAAAAAAGAAGGAAAAGGATAACAAATGGTAAATAGAGGGCAGAGTTGGAAACAGTTTGGGCCTGAATCAATTTCAGAGTACATCCTGAAAGAGCAAAGATGCTGAGAGAGACCCGTGCAGACAAGGATGGTATTACAGCACCCCAGTCTCTGAAACGAAGAGTGGAGTTGGCACTCAAATTTTCAGCTTTAGGAAGGATCTTGTCTGCTCCGCACTACTGCCTATTTTACACGTTGGATCAGCTTTTTTTCCATGTACCGAGGACAGCACTTTAAATGGGTGATAGGTGGAAGCAAGGCCTGAAAGTCACAAAGGGAAAGTTTTATTTGATAGTAAAGTTTCCGTACTTTTAAGTGAGAAACCATTATTTGTTTGTCAGGAATTTTGTTTCCATAGATGACACAGCATTGAAGTTGATCTTTATTAACAGAAATAAAAATCTGTAAATATTAGGCAAAAAGGAATTATTGTTCTTCTATTTCTGGGCAAGCACTTCTACTTTCCACTGAAGCAGAGTTGGCATAGCCTTTCACAGCTGACAAATATGAAGACATCATAAAAGGTACATTTATAAATGACACATAAGAATGTGGATATGAGGATTATAATAATGACATGCCCTCCTGTAATACCACTACACTGTATATCATATGGCTTCCCATGAGTACATGAATTTGGATTTTCTTCCACTGTAGTATAATCTTTTTTTGAGAAATCTCATATAAGTCAATATAAATGTCTTTCTCAAATATGTATTACTCTTGTAATAATACAAATGAAATTTTACTATCACAGTAAATATAAAGCTATTTTAAATATTGTCCAAAATACTTTGATTAAGCCCTCTGTGGGATAGTGGGGCCTGCAAGCAAAGTGTGATTCCATGCTCTGCACTTCCTCCATTGTCTCAGGGATGGCGGGGTCTTTGAGAGGGATGTAAGAACACACACTTTTGTCGAGTAGACTGACAGGAACCCCAATACCAGAGATCCAGGACAACAGCTGGGTCACAGGTGCATGGGGACACACATGCTCTTGGAGGGCAGAGTAATTGGCAAGGTCAGTAGCATGGAAGTATCTGACGGAGCAACAAGGAGCCAGCAGTTGAACTCCAGAGAACTCCACCAGCAGTAGTCCAGTCCCAGGGCCCACATCCAGAGGCCAAGATCAACTCCACAATGAATACATTTCTGTGATTAACTATGGACCCTATCACAGAATTGTAAGCACCAGAAGTGTTTTACTACTTTCATTCTCCCTTGTTTGTCTGATTGGATATTCCTCTCCTATCTGATTGGATGTCATCTTGTTTTCTTCTGTATTCAGCAGTTATTTTTGTATTTGGAGTTTTTATTTTTTCTTTTTCTATCTTTCCTCTCTTTCTCTCATATTCTTTTTCTTTATTTTTTTTGTTCAGATCATTTTTGTTCTGTTTCTTTTTCCCTTCTTTTTTCAACGTTTAGGTTTCTTACCTTTTTGTCATTCTCTTTTATAGACTCAATTCTCTCTTTCCTCAACTACTTATTGAATTTAAACTTTCTAGTAAACATTGTCTTTGCTCTTTCTGACTACTCCTTTTCATTCTATTTTATTCATTCCATCCTGTGTCCTCCAGTTTCCCAAAACGTGGGTGATCATGTTTACTTTCTAGTCCTGATTCTACTATATTTGACCTCACTCATCACTTTAGCCTATCCCCTAACCATCTTAACCCACCTGCTCTTGACAGAAGGGTAAAAATCACCTGACTAAGAGGAAAATCACTGCATACAAGTACACAGTATATATTTGATTTTGTTACATAATTTTATAGTTTTCTCCCATGGTCAGAGGTAACAAGTTAATGGTTACAATAGTTTATCAGTAGTTAAAACTTTTGAAACTGTTGTTATTACTAACTGCACTACTTTAGCCAGAATGTCATACGTGTTATAAACAGATTTTCTCCTGAGTATGATAATAGTATGACTGTATGAGGTCATAATCACCACCACTAACAGTAGTAACAAAGAATTAGAACCTGACCCAAATAGTAATGTTGCATCCTTTACAAATTAGGAAGTTAGGGCCTGGGAATAGCCATAAGAAGCCACCTGTATCTAGAAGACATCCCTGAAGAGCAGACACCCTCTCCAGAAACCTAAATAAGTGATAAACCTATATAACATAAGATATTGGCAAGTACCAACATAGAAAAAAAAAAAGAGAAAAATAGAAAATGGCAAGATGCAGAACCAAATGCAACCCCAGACCCTCAGATGCCCAGGCTCCAGAACACCCAGGACAAGCCCAGAACTCAAGGAGATAGGTGAAATTGGAAATTAAACACTGGAAGATTTTGAATGATAGCTGTAAAAGTGAAAAAACAAGTGGAAGAGGCTACAGACAAAATAAATTCTCAGGTACAGAAGAAAGTGATGCTTAAAATCAAAGGTTAGAGAAGATGCAGATAAAAGAATAGATGAGCTTACAAAAATGATGGGAACAAATAACACATAGCATAACAAAGCAATGGAATCCATGTAAAAAATCCAAGTAGAAATCCAAGAGATTAAAACCTCCATTGAAAATATATGCAACAGGCTGAAAGAAGAAGAGGATAGCATTTCAGATCTTGAAGACAGAATTACAGACAGTGATAATGAAAAGAAAGCTATCTTAATATTAGCAAGAGACCATGAAAAGTCAATCCAACAGCTACGAGATGAAGCAAAGAAGAATAACATAGTATTGATTAGGGTCAATAAGAAATCTGGAGACAGGACAAATGACATAAAAAAAATGCTTCACAGAAATAATGGCAATAAGCTTCCCACGTGTGGCTAAAGAATTTGACATACAAATAAATGAAGCCTTTAGAACTCCAAATATTCATGACCAAGATAAAACTACACCAACACATGTAATAATCAAGATTCCAAAACTCCAGCAAAAGAACAAAATATTACAAGCTGTTAGAGAAAAGAAACAAATCACCTGTAAAGGAAAGACCATCAGAATCATGGCAGAATTTTCAACACAGACCTTCAAGTCACAAAGAGCTTGGAGTGAAGTGTTTCAAGTCCTGAAAGAAAACAGCTTCCATCCCAGATTGATGTACCCTATAAAATTCTCTTTCAAAATTAGTGAAGAAATAAGATTCTTCCATGACAAAGAATAACTGAAGAGGTTTATGAACACCAAATCAATGCTACAAAGAATAGTAAAAGATATTCTAGACAGAGGTAAAAATGGCCACAATTCCAAGAAAAACAACAAATAGAAACCACTAGGCAGGGCAAGTAATTAAACAGAGGGAAAAGGCAGGGAACCAACAACAGGGAATACCATGACCAGGATAAGTGAATATATATCAGTTTTAACCATCAATGTACATAGCCTTAATTCACCAGTAAAAAAAAAACAGACTGGCAGAGTGGATCAAGAAAAAGATCCAACAATATGCTACATTCGGGGCTGGGGATTTAGCTCAGCGGCAAAGCGCCTGCCTGGCAAGCGCAAGGTCGTGAGTTCGGTTCCCGGTACCGGAGAAAAACCAAAA
>NW_004955410.1:17811641-17908931 GCF_000276665.1 Chinchilla lanigera | reverse complement strand
TTTTTTTTGGTTTTTCTCCGGTACCGGGAACCGAACTCACGACCTTGCGCTTGCCAGGCAGGCGCTTTTGCCACTGAGCTAAATCCCCAGCCCCCTACGTACTTGTTAAGGAGAAACTTCAAGAGGAAGAGATAATAATCATATAAGTATGTATGCACCAAATACAGCAGCACTCAACTTGATAAGAAAATTATTAATAGATGTGAAAAATCAAATAAGGAATAACACAATTGTAGAAGGAGAACTCAATACCCCATTGTCACAAAGAGATAGATCAACTAGACAAAATATTCAGCAAAGAAATAACAGAAATCAATCAATCCTGTGAACAAATGGACTTAGTAGATGTTTTTAGATTGTTCCATCCAACATCATCAGATACACATTCTCCTCAGGTGCACATGGAATGTTCTCTAAAATAGACCATACACTAGCCCACAGAACATGCTTAATCAATGCAAAGGAACTGAAATAATCCCATGCATAATATGTGACCATAGTGCAATGAAATTAGAAATTAATGCCAAAAGAAACTGCAAAATCTCCATAAACATTTGGAAATTAAATAATACACTCCTGGGTCCCAGATGAAATAAAAGAAAGAAAGAAAACAAACAATGTGTCCCAGATGAAATAAAAGAAAGAATTAAAAGAATTAAAAGGAATAAAAGAAGAAATTAAGTGATATCTACAACTACATTAGAATGCAGACACAGCATACTGAAATCTATGGGACACAAGGAAAGCAATCCTGAGAGGGAAACTTATAGCAGTCAACATTCACATCAGGAAAACAGAATGAGCACCTATAAATTATCTAATGTTACACCTTAAGCTTCTAGAAAAAGAAGAGCAATACAAACTCAAAGCCCATAGAAGGGAGGAAATTATGAAGATTTGAGCAGAAATTATCACAGTGGAAACTAAGAAAACAATACAAATAATTAATGAATTGAAGAGTTGGATATTTGAGAAAATAAATAAAATTGATAAACCCTTAGCCAAGGTTATCAAGAAAAGGAAAGAAAAGATTAAAATTCATGCATTGAGGAATGATAAGGGTTACATCACTGAAAATCCTGTGGCAATTCATAATATCATCAATAACTACTTTGAAAACCTTTACTCTCATAGGATGGAAAACACAGAAGAAATGGACAGATTCCTAGATACATATGAATTGCCAACATTGAATCAAGAATATATAAAAATTTTGAATAACTCCATATCAGTTAATGAGATTGAAAATGTAATTAAAAATTTACCAACAAAGAAAAGCTTGGGTCTTGATGAATTCACTGCTAAATTCTACAAGAAATTTACAGAAGATCTAATGACAATACTCTTCAAACTCTTAAATGAAATTGAAAGGGAAGCAGTACTCCCTAACTCTTTATTGGAGGCAAGTATTATCCTGATACCAAAAATAGGGAAAGATACAAGCAGAAAAGAGGACTATGGGCTAATATCCGTAATGAATATAGATGCAAAAATCTTCAATAAGATACTGGCAAACACAATTCAATAAATCATGAAGAACATTATACACCATGACCAGGTGTTATTTAACCCAGGAATGCAGGGAAGGTTCAACACATGCGAATCAGTACATGTAACACATGTATCAACAGAACCAGAGGCAAAAATCACAGGATCATCTCAATAGATACAAAAAAAGCTTTTGATAAAGTTCAGCACTCATTCATGATAAGAAAGCCTACAGAAAATTGGATTAGATAGTCTTTATCTCAGTCTGATAAAAAGCCATCTATGACAAACAAACTACCAACATCATACTAAAGGAACAAAAACTGAAAGCTTTCACTATAAAATCAGCAACAAGACAAGGATATGTAATATCACCACTGCCTTTCAACATAGTTCTGGAAACACTAGCCAGAGCAATTAGACAAGAGAGAGAAATAAAAGGAATAAGGATAACAAAGGAAGAAGTGAAATTATCATTATTTACAGATCATATGACACTCTACATAGAAGACCCCAAAAACTCCATCAAAAGAATCCTAGAGTTAATAACCAAATTCAGTTGTGTGGCTGAATTTGAAGTCAATACTTTGCTGAACAAAGTCAATACTCAAAAATGAATAGCATTCTTGAACACAAACAAAAAACCATACCCTTCAAAACAGCATCCAAAAAATGAAATACTTAGTAATCAATCTAACAAAGGAAGTAAAAGATTTTTATATTCAAAATTACAGTACTATGAAAAAGGAGATTGAAGAGGATATCAGGAAGTAGAAAGGTATCCCTTGTTCATGAATAAGAAAAACTAACATAGCGAAAATAGCCATACTTCCAAAATTGTTATACAGATTTAATGAATTTCTGATCAAAATGTTACTAGTATACCCCACAGAAGTAGAGAAAATACTCCTAAACTTCATCTGGAACCAGAAGAGACCTAGAAGAGCAAAGGCAATCCTGGGCAACAAAGACAAGTCAGGGGGCATCACAACCCCTGACTTGAAATACTACAAAGCTGCTGTGATAAAATCAGCATGGTATTGGCAAAAAAAGAAAAAAAAAAAAAATAGACCTGAAGACCAGTGGAACAGATTGGAAGATGTAGACACAACTACAAACACATTATCTTTGACAAAGAGATCAAACATATTCACTGGAAGAATGATAGCCTCTTTAATAAATGGTGCTGAAAAAACTGGCTCTCTACATGCTGAAGACTAAAACTAGACCCATGTCTATCACCATGCACTAAACTAAATCTCTGAGCCATTTTGAGTTTAGCGCATGGTGATAGACATGGGTCTAGTTTTAGTCTTCAGCATGTAGATAGCCAGTTTTACCAGCACCATTTATTAAAGAGACTATCATTCTACCTGTGAAATGCACTAAATTAAACTTCAAATGGATCAAAGATTTAAATATTAAAGCAGAAACACTAAATCTACTGGAAGAGAAAGGTCAAAATCTTGAAGATATAGGGATAGGCACAGTCTTCATGAACAAACCCAAACTGCACGGGAGACACTTCAAAGAATCAATAACTGGGATCTTACACTATTAAAAAGCCTTTTTACTTAAAAAGAAATCAGTGAAAATTCAATGTACACAGTGGGAAAACATTTTAGCTAACTGCCCCTCAAACAAAGGACTTCTATTTAGAACACATGAAGAACTGAAAAACTTATACCCCCAAATTCAAAGACCCAATCCAAAACTTGGCATCTGAGATGAATATACACTTGTCAGATGAAGAAATACAAATGTCAAATAAATAAATGAAAAAATGTTTAACATCATTGGTCATTCATGAGACGCAAATTGAAACAACACAGAGCTTTCATCTCACCCAAGTAAGAATGGTTACCATCAAGAAATCAAACCAAAAGCAAATACCGGAGGGGCTATGGGGAAAAAGGAACCTTCTCCATTGTTGGTGGCAGTGTAGACTTGTGCAACCACTTTGGAAATCAGTCTTGAGACTGCTCAAAAAATTAGGATTAGAGGTCCCACTTAACCCACCCATCCCTCTTCTGCATATTTTCTCAGAAGGATTAAAAACATCATACCACAGTGATATATGTGCACCCATGTTTATAGGAACACAATTTGTCAAAGTGAAATTCTGGAAACAACTCAAACGCCCATCAACTGAGGAGTGGATAAGAAAAATGTTGTATTTTTGTACACTGGAGTATTACTCAGCTATAAAGAAAGATAAATTCGAGGCTTTTATAGGTAAATGGATGCAACCTGAGACTATACTAATAAGTGAAATAAATCACAACCACATGTGTAAACACTGTATTGTCTCCCTAATATAAGAATCTGAAAGAGTAAATAAAACAGAAAGGTACAATAGATGTTGTAAGAGGGAAAGAAACTGCTTAATAGGAAAGAACAATTGGGACGAGGGAAAGAACAAAAGAAAGAAAGAAGGAAAGGATATGTATATATACGCACATATACATATATATTATATTTAATATTTACATATACACAAGATAGCTAAGATAATTATACTAGTAATTTCTATTGGTTTATTGAAAGGAATAGTTAATGTTTAATTGCTTGATCAATGTTGTATAGGTATATGTGGTAACCTGAGCAATTACTTTGAAGATTACAATAAGTAATACAACAACCACTGTTGATTTCCTATCATCATGTTTTGAAGTGATGTATAATTTTTATAGCTTTTGTGTTGTTTTGTTTGTCTTTTTTGTTATTTTGTTTGTGCTCATTTCTCTTTAAAATAAAAATTTAAAAATTTTTGGTTAATACTGAATGACTTACCACTAAAAAAATAAATTTAAAAGTAGTCAATTGCACATAAGGATCAACTCCTAGGGCGTTTAAAACATCATCAACTCAACTCAAGGCAAGCTATCATTTAATGTTATTTGACGGTAACTACAGAGTGTAGGAGAGATTAAATTGTTCTTTTGGTTCATTAAATGCTATCAGGGATGTGGAATTGAGTGGTTTGAATATGAATCATTTTCAGCAGAACTACTTGTGCCAAGGCTTAATATTTAGTTTATCCAATTAAATTACTAATATTCATGAATTTTTTACTTAAAGTGACAAAATATTTCCACATTTCAAAGAAACATTACAGGCCATAGTATTACAATTTAAATTGACATCACACTACAGATGGACAAAGCGTGAAGAATAAAAATTAGCAAATAGATAATTGCTCAAGAGTCAGGTGAGTGGTCTTAACAAGTTCAGATTCCAAAAAAGGGGAAGGGCAAGCTGAGAAAGTCAATCACTTGGTCATGCAGAACTCTGCAACATAGCAAGAATTAAGCAGCTGAAAGACAGAACCGAGGACAAATGGTGATCTGTATTGTGAGATAATGCAAGATCAGAAATACAACCACATGCCAGGAAAGTCACACTGATAAAGAGGATAACAGAGAGGTAATCCTAGGTGTGAAACATCATCTCTGTGCAAAATTGAGAATAAATTTAAAGGTAGGATTGCCTCTGGGAGGTTTGTGATTAAAAAATAAATGCAAGTTCTACCTAACTCTTTTATGGTATGAACAAGATAAATATTGTATTCATGAAGTTATACAAGACTCTGAAGCATGCTGATGTTAGAATAAAAACTGCTCATAAATTTAACAGCAATAACTCATTTGAAATATAGGTATCCGAGCAGAATTTCTTGGGTAGTTTATTTAAATATATTACAAGATCCAATCAATAGATCCATTTATATTGTATTTTATATTGAGCCATAATTTAACAAACATGTATTACTTCCATGTGTTAGAGACTTGGTAGGAATGTTTTGTAAAGTAATAGCATAAGAATTTGAATATCATGCTGGCAAGGCTATGGAGAAATAGGAACTCTTCTCCACTGCTGCTGGGAATGCAGACTGGTGAAACCACTGTGGAAATCAGTTTGCAGATTCCCTAGAAAACTAGGTCTAGAGGTCTGTTTCAACCCAGCTATTCCCTTTCTGGATATTTTCCCAGAAGATCTGAAAGCATCATACCACAGCGATATATGTGCACCCATGTTTATAGGAACACAATTTATAATTGTTAAGTTGTGGAAGCAAATGTCCATCCACTGAGGAATGGATAAAAAAAATTGTGGTACTTTTATATAACGGAATGTTACTCAACTATAAAGAAAGATAAACTCGAGGCTTTTATAGGTAAATGGTCACAACTAGAGACTATACTCATAAGTGAAATTCACTAGATCTCCATGGGTAAGCAACATATTGTCTCACTAGTGTAAGAACCTGAAAGAGTGAATAAAATTAGGAGGTATGACAGACACTGTGAAACAAAAGGAAAATGCTCAAAAGTAAAGAGCAGCTGGGGTGAGGGAACAGAGAAAAGAAAGAAGGGGAAATTATGTATGTATGTACATGCACGATAGCTAACATAGTTGTACTACTGACTTCTATTGCTTTACGAAAGGAACAGTTAATGATTAATTATTTGATCAATCTTGCATGTCTGTATTTGTTTTCCTGAGAAACCACTTTGAAGATATCAATATGTAATACAACAACCATTTTTAATTTCCTACCACTTTGTCTGTAACTCTGTATTGTCTGTACTGTTCTTATGGTATTTTGTAAATGAATGCCTGTTTTTTAATATGTTTTCCTTCTTTTATTCTTAAAAAAAAATTTGAAATATCACACCTTAGGATTATAGAGGTGGCTTCTAATAACTTTTGAAAATGACTACTGGACTGACTGCATATAAGACACAGCCATAACTTTTGTGTTTGGATAAAATTGAAAAGAATTACAAGCTGGCAGATTAACATTGATTCCATATCTCAATAAGGAGTAAAATATTTTAATAATTCAAAACTATAGATTAAATCAGCCTCATCTATGGGTCCCACTTGTATGGTTTCAACCCAATGCTGATTAAAATATTTTTTTAAAAATTTCTTTCTTTACTGAACATATGTAGCACTTTTTCTTTTGTCACTACTCCCTAAAGAATTAGTTTTACAACTTTTTATGTATCATTTATATTGTATTAGATACTATAAGTAATCTAGGTATGATTCAAAGTATATGGAAAGATATCCATAGGTTATATGCAAATATTAGACTACTTTATATAGTATATGTAAGCATCCACATCTTTGGCACCTCAAGGATCCTGGACCAACCCCTCGTGGGTACTGAGAATGATTTCTTAAGTGTCATAGAGCTCAAATATTAACAAACAAGTCCTGAAAAGTATTAGTCATGCAAGACAAAGAATTGTTACAGTCTCACTTAATGGCCTGTGTCTTGACCTAAGTCTAACATCAATTTGCTCAGAGAGGTACTGTTGGTGGATAGAAACAGAAAAAAATAACTAGTAGTATCTTTCCAGGGCCCAAAATGACTCACAGAAAAATATTTTTCATACTTTAATAACAGTATACGCCACAAAGTTCCTGTGAAAGAACAAGACATAGAAAGAAAGTGATTTACCAAGGGAAGTTGTATCCATACCCACCAAAACTAGTAGACCTCCAAGAATTTCTCCTGTGTAGGTCTTCATCACAAATCTCTTAGCTCAGAGATGTAAATCAATTTATCATATGGCTTAAGCAACAATTTGTTTCTCATAGTTCTGAAGGCTGAATAGTTCAGGATCAAGATACCAGTAGCATCAGTTTTGGAAAAGACCTGCTTCCCCACTTGCAGATGGTTGACTTCTTGCTATGTACTTACCTTTAAGCTATGGTCTTTCCTTTAGTACCTAGCAGACAGTAGAGAGAAACGAACATACTCTGCTGCCTCTTCTAGAGAGGTCGTAAATCCCACCCATGATGGTTTCATATTCATAACCTCCTTACCTCCAGAACACTCCTTAACACTGCTCAGTGAGAGATAGAATTTCAGCACCGGAATCGGGGGCACAAACATTTGTTTAAAAAGGGAATGATTACTATCCTAGCAGTGATGCAAAAATCTTATTTACCTCTCAAAAAAGAATTTTCACTTCCTGTGATTACTGCTCGGGTTAGTATTTCTATGATCATCTCTGGCTCTATTGTTCTATTTTTGTGTTATTAACCCACAGTTTATATATAGAAAAATAAAATGGCCATTTTAGTATAAAAATATATATATAATTTTTATGCAGAGCCCTCATTAGAGTAGCAGTAGATGAAATATTTTCTTCCCTTTTCAGTCTACTTTCCAGGCATCTCAGTGAGATTAGCTCTTTGCTCTGTGGTCTTGCCTTTAGCTCCATCAGTAAAGAGAAGATTAAAGGAAGAGTTTATAAAGCATAATCCATAGATACACACATATATGCTCACACATATTCACATGCCTATTTCTGTCCTAAGAGGCTTACTGTTTATTAGGGAACATATCAGTCAGTGCTTACCAGAGAAACAGATTTAATAAAAAATATACAAATATTTAAGAATTTACAAGGTTGGCTTTCAGTGGCCACCCACAGTCATGTGTTTATAGTGCACAAGGTCTGCCTGCAGACTGGGGATCTGAAGGATCTAGTTGAAGGCCTAGAGCTCTGTGTAGTGTCCCATACTAGTCCCTACCAGAAGGCCAAAGGATGTGCACCACAATACCAAAAGGTCTGTGCTAGAGGTTAGAGTCTGCACAGGAAGGCAGGAGACAACTTTCAAGGTGAGGACAAAGATTGGAGCTCCTCTGAAAAAACAGAAGCAAGTCTTCTTCCTTCATTTCATGTTTGTGCTATTCTGGTGATAATCTTCCTAGGGTGGGTCCTCCATGCCCAGAATGATGCTGAGGTTGACTGAGTTAGGTGTTTCTTACTCAAGTTGACACCATCAATCAACCGTCACAGGTTCTGAAGTCATCCTCACAATCGAAGAACTCACATTATTAAAGAGCACCAATGAAGGAGGTGGACCAGTATAGGATCTATACAATAATATAGGGAAACAAAAGGAGGAAAAGAAGAAGGAGGACGGAGTCATAGCCAGGTGAAAACACTCACCAGAAACATATCGCTGTGACCAGAAGGTGGTCATAAAAATTTTATTATCATGAATTCCCAAATCCTGCAGATCCCTAAAACCCTCAGTGTGATGGATCCAAGCAAAAACTCAAACCTCAGAATAAAACAGTTATAGAAATGAAAGCCCCAATGGTAACAACACAAAAAAGCATTGTGATAGAAATTATGTGATGGAAATTATATGGGGGTTGGAGGGAAGAATCAATGATTAATTATGGAAGCAAATTGACAAAATTTTTAAAATTGGAATATGCTTATGGCAAAAACATAAATCCTAAAACAGTAACTACCAATAATTATCAGTAATTTTTAATTGCCAGTAGAACAAATGAATGGACCTACATAAACAGAAAATTTGTAATATATACAGATATAATTCACAAAAACTTTCAAGAAATTTATATAGTTTTGATATAGACATGAATTTAGTTTTTAGGTCTAAAAGTGCTTTAAAATTATGATATGACCAACACTATATGTAGAGATTGGCTATATTTGTCTTTTTTGGTTGGATTTTTGTCCTGTTCTGTTATCACAGTAATGCTAGCTTCCAAGATGAATCTTAGGTATACTACTTCCTCTCAATTTCATTAAAGAGTTTGAGGAGTATTGGTGTTTGATCTGCCCTGAAGTTCCTGTAGAATTTGACTATGAATCCATCAGGTCTTGGTCTTTTCTTAGCTGATAGCTTTTTTTATGATTGCATCAATTTCATTGTGTATTATTATGTTATTCAAGATTTTAAAAATTTATTAGTTCTATATATATATATATATACACACATATATATAAATTTTTATATGTAGGAATCTCTTCATTTCTAATGAGTTCTAAATCTTTTGGCATATAGGTTTGTGAAGTAGTTGCTAATAATTTTCTGAATTTTGGTAGTGTCCATTTGATGGAGTGATTTCTATTGACATTGATTTGTGTCCTTTTTTTGATAAGATTGGTTAAGGGTTTGTCTATTTTTTTTTTTTTTTCGAAGAACCAGTTCTTAAATTCATTGATTCTATGGATTGATTTTATTAGTCTCCATTTCATTGATTTCTGCTCTGATCTTTATAATTTCCTTCCTCTTACAAGCTCTGGATTTGGGGTTTTTGTTTTTCTAAGACATGGAGGTGTATGATTAGTTTATTTATATGGATTCTTTTTCTTTTTCTGATGTGGACTTTCACAGCTATGAACTTCCTTTGTAGGAACGCTTTCATTGTGTCCAGTAAGTTCTGGTGTATAGTACTAAAATTATCATTTCATTGTAGGATATGTGTATTTCTTCCTCTGTGAGCCATTCATAATTCAACTATGTGCTGTTTTAATTTCCATAGTTCCTGTGGTTTATTTGCTATTGACTTCTAATATCATTGCACTGTGATCTGATAATATGCACTGTAAAATTTCAACTATTTTGCATTTACTTAAGCATACTTTATTAGCTAGCATGTGGTCTATTTTAAGACAAGAAGCATAGGCTGCTGTTTTTATTGAGTGGAACACCCTATGTGAGAATGAAGTTCATTGTGAATACGTTTTACCTTTGGTTTGTGGCTGGCAACAAGGGCATCAACTCTTCTTTCAAAATATAGTGTGGTGCAGAGGAGTATCAGCACCTACCACCTTAATTATGTGACCTTGGCCGATTGTCTTTAACCATTGAATATTAGATTTTCTCTTAGTGAAACTGACAAAGATTGTAGAGAATAAATGGGCTTAGTCAACTGATAAAGTCAAAGGACTCTCCAGACATGGTGGCACAGACTTGTAATCCTAGAACTCTTGGAGGCTGAGGCAGAAGGATCACGTTTCCAAGTCCAGCTAGGATAATTCATGGAGGCTCTGCCTCAAAACATTTTTTAAAAGTAGCTAGGAATGTTATTCAGTGTGGATGCCATGTGAAAAGAAAGAAAAGGAACAAATAGTGTAAAATCTGAAAACCCTGTTTGAATTTTAATTATAATGCTGAGATATTACGTAAATTTTAGTCAGTTACTTAAATTCTCCAAGCTTAATTATGAAAGAGAAATAATAAAACCCATTTCTTAGAATTGCTTTGAGAACCAGGAAGCCGTACAGTACATTTATCACAGTACCTACAACATAGCTAATGGCTAGCATTATTCTAGCGAAGCTTCGGGAGAAGGATAAAGGTCAGTCTTTACAAACAAGATGCATAGAAGGTGGTGTTTTGTTAAATGATATTTGTTTCAGTACCTACTGTTTCTCAAGAAGCAGAGCTGTGAAGCAGAATCTGGACAAAGAGCATTTTGAACAAGGGGTAACCCAGGCAAGAAGTCTCAGGGACAGATTCAGGTCTGATGCACTTAAAGCAAGATAGTCAGTGTGATAGGAGCAAAATGATCTAAAGGTAGAATGAGCCAGACAGAGCAAGAGCACGGTGTGGGCCGCATACAGCATCAGGTCCTGTATAAGAAGGGATTTTACACCCTAACGGGGTTTGGCAAAAGGTACACGAACAAGTCTGGTTGCTGTAGTAAAGATTCAGTGAATAAGTGTACGTATGTAAGAGGAGAGATGCGTTAGGAAACTACGGCCCGAGAACAGGCAAGAAACGATAGTAACCGGGCTAAGGAGAGGGGGAGGTACCTGGACGGAGATGAGTGCGTTATGGATGTATTTTGAAATTAATATTAAAGAAATTTTGAGATAGTTTTCATTTCACCCAAGAAAAAGAAACAAGTGATTACAAAGTGAAAAGATGCAGGCCCGAACAGCGATGCTAGAGTCGCAGTACAGGAGTCAAACGGATGAAAGAGAGATCAGGAGTTTTGGTTTCAGTATAATGACATCTCCCGAATCGAAAGGTTAGAGCGGTTCTAAATGTTAAATATGTGTCAATGGTTCTAATGTAATCATCATTCTGTGAAATGTCAACGATTTCAGTTAACTTTTTTAAAGAAATTCTCATTTGGAATTTTAGTCAATTTTGTTTTATTTCGGGCTCATGAGTTAAAAGTCACAAAGCTATTGCTTAGACTCTCAAAATACAGTCAAACCGATTTTATGAACTACTCAGCAGTAATTACACAATTACATAAAAAAGTATCTGTGCCTACACTCTGGCTTTTTTTTTTTTTTTAATACTAATTACAGGCCAGATGATACTTGAAAATCTGTTTTGTAATGACTGTCGTTACACTAGTTAGGAGACAATTTAAAACTTCTTAAATGTCAAATAATTGTATTAGTTTTCAGGTAATTAATATTCCACCAAGGATTTAAAAGATAAATAGCATTATTCTTTTTGACAGCTTAAAAAATAAAGGTCAATAGATTTTCTGTTGCACTTCATAGTTAAGTAGGAGGGTGTGTGATACATTTAAAAACCAGTTTCTAGGATAGCAAAAATGTTCAAAATTTTAAACATGTAAGGATATGCTATTATTCCCTCTATTGTCTAGCAATCTGGCTCTCTTAATGTCTGGTTTTCCATCTAAAACGTAGGTCAGCTCTTCCGTTCCTGCTAGAACATTTAATTTAAACAAATCACAACGATATTCTTCGAAAGTGGAGAAATAAGTACAACTTGATTATAAAATAAAGGCTTCATCCTCAGAATAGAATTTGGGTCGTGGAACTGACAATAATGAGCTATATCATCATGCACCAGTCATTTCATCTTTGGGGTCTACTTTTCCAATGTGAACAGTATTAATTTCACAATTATTCTGGGAATTTAATATGATGGTACATATGAAGAACTAAATGCCACACCAGGGATACAGAAAGTACTCAAAAAATGCACTTAATTAGTATTACTTGTATATTGTTATTATTCAATCATCGTTATTGTTATTAATTGTGAAGAATTATTCAACCTGTAACATTTTTAGTGACCCAGTTTCTTTCATGAAGACCAAAGGATTGAGTATAAAAAATATGTCAATGGGGAGAACTTTTCAACTCTTTAGAAGAAAAACAAACCAGTCAGAGAAACATAGTCTTAAGTCTTCACTGAGAAATAAAATATAACAAAAGTATTTTCAAAAGAATTCTTTGGTGTCTGAAATTAATAAAGTCTGGGAGGTCTTTGTGTCCCCTTGGGGCTGTAAGTGAAGAACTGGGGAAAAACCAGAACAGTTTTTTGCATAAATTCAATGTCCATAGATGTCAAACCTTCTTGATTCTAAATAAGTCAGCTAAGACAGCATATGCATTCCATACTAAGTCCCTTCATTTCTTTAGTCTAATAGCAATTTTTTCCACTATACATAATTTTTGCAAGACACATTTTCAATAATAAGAGTAGAAAAATGATTTCAGAAAAATATATATTTTGTATTCCCATTAAAAAAGATTGATCCTTTCCTTGACTTTTTTACAGGCCAGCAAGCCCACTCTGAACAGTGATGCTTTGTTGATACTAGATTAATCATATTTAGAAATGTTTCAAAGGAGAGGCTGAATTTAATTGTATTTTTCCTTTTAGGTTAATGGAACTGAAGAACGTAATATGATTCAGCAATTTGATAAAGGAGATTAGTTGTCACAAGTGCATTTTTAAAAATAGGTAAACATAATATATCAATATTTATATACACATTCTATAAATATTCTTATTATTTTCCCAGGAGGCTGTAATAGCTTTTTTGGATGCTAAGTTGTGCCTGAAGTGAATTTTTATGGCCTAGTTATAAACTCCTAAAAGACGGGTTTATAATGGAAACATGGTGAGACATTAATATCAGCACTGAAATAAGTACTGTTGAGTCCCATATTTGTTTGAAAATAGTAACAGCAGTTAGAGTTTCTCCCAGAGGTATATTTTCTTTAGCTACATGACTAAGTATGGCTAATTACAACAGTGCTCTTTGTGCCTATTCAAAGTTGATACTAAATCTTATTTTCCATTATCACCATATTCTTATTTTAGAGCTTTTAAAAAGAACTCTAACCAATAAAGTATCTGTGAAAATGAGATTTTGAGACTGAGTGAAATGTTTTCTTTTGATAAAAGTTGAAAGGCAAACTATCTCCTTCCTGTAAAATAGAAATCCTTGAGACAGTTTGCCCAAGATATTTTAATAAATCATTTTAGAGCAAGTATTACTTACTTTATTTAACTGGAAAAATAAATAATATTAATAACAATAACTAATATTACTGAGAAATGTGTAGTTCACAAACATAAATCTTCATAAAGAAATTATCAGCAAAATCCTGAGAGTTTAGTATTGTCTTTATTATTGTCACTAGTTTTTTGCAGAAGATGAAAAATGCAGCTATTAAATGGCAAGTAAAAGGGTCAACTATTTGAACATATTTGAGTTCATCATATGATGGTACACAGCCCTGCACGGAGGAGTCTATGACAGAAAGACTGAAAATCAGAGGCCAGCTGTGGCTCTCTAGTGTGTTTAAGGTCCACGCAGTTAGCATGGTGAGAATCTGCCTCAAAAAACAAAACTAACAAACAACAAAACAAAAGGAAGCCAAGCTATTTTAGCACCCAACTCTCTGTTCTTTAGACTTGCTTAACTTTTCTAAGATTCCAAGATACCATGAAACTTTTCAATGAACAATCATGTGAATTACAAAAATATTTATATGTTAAAATAAGCATATATATTTGTAAAATCTGAACAGTTTTTCTTTAGCATCAGCCACTAAGGCATTTAGTAACAATACTTGAACTGCCATGGGTCAGCATCTCATCCATCTGCAGGTGAGTCTTAAATGTAGTTTTCAGACAAATGAGGTTGTATGCAATAGTCCAAGTTGTTCATTATTTCTAAATGAAGTGAAGCTTCTGAGTTTGCACTGTGGATGGGTAGAAGATTAAGAATATTATCAGTCAGTTGCACCCTCAAATCTACCGTGAGTGGTACAGTGCAGAAGTTCAGAGAAAAAATAGATATGAAAGATATTTTAATGTGAGTGAGATCGTGGTCCAAGAAGTCTATTCATGTAATGCAAAGCAGGAAAAGTTTCACCCAAACTTTTCTAAGGTGATTTTCTAGGAGTTTTGTTGACAGATGAATTGAAACTGAAATCTGAAAATCATGCATATTATATTTAGAAGACTAAATATCAGTGAGAGAAATTACTCAGAAGACTCAAACATCATTTTTAGCCAGGTCATAATGAAAATAGTAGCTCCAGAATTTAATTTCAATATAGAAATATAATATTTTATTCTTTTTATAGGAAATAATTCTAGGTCACTTGTTTTCATTTATTATGTTTATACTATGATTCCTTTTTTAAATGCCGGTTTTCTATGCCTGAGTTTCATTAACAATTCTTTGTTTTCTCTTTTTATTTTAAAGAGAATAATAAAAAAGAACAATAGCAAATTACCAACCAGATAGGTTAAAAAAAACAAAAAAACAAAAACAATAAAAATGATACAGGGTTTCAGAACAAAATGAGAGGAATTGAGTGGCTATTATATTACATTTTGTTATCTTTGACTAAGTTGCTCAGATTACCAGATATAAGAATGCAAGACTGATCAAACCATTAAAGAGAATAAAAAATAAAAACAAGATATTAGAAATGAAAGAGTTTCACTAAATAAGATGGTAGGAATTCACCAGCGGTTGTTGTATTGCATATCATTGTCTTCAGGTCAGTTGTTCAGATTACCAGATATAAGGATGCAAAATTGGTAAGAAAGAAAAAAAAAAATAGGCATTAACTGTTCCTTTCAATAAACCATTGGACTTCGGCAGTACAATTATCCAAAGAATTCTTAAGAATGTAAAAGTAAGTAATAATATTGCTATTTGTCCCTTTGAAGTTTCTTTTTTCTTTTCTTTTCTTTTTTTTTTTTTTTTTTTTGTCTTTTTGTGACAGGGTCTCATTATGCAGTTCAGGCTGGTCTTGAACTCACCTTGTAGCCCAGGCTGGCCTCAAACTCGAAACAATCTTCCTGCCTCAGCTTCCCAAGTGCTGGCATTATAGGAGTTTACCACCACACCTGGCTCCTTCAGTTTCAAGTGGGCTGTATTTAAAGACCCACAGTAAAAGCACTGAACTACAATTTGATATTATTTCTTAGGAAGTTAGATGTTCTTCTCCTAGTTCTCAAATACCAGCCAGATGCAATGCCCACTTTACTCTTTGATGTTGCCAAGCTTATTTCTCTTCGTAAAGTCACTGGCCACAGTTTGGAACAAGATCTTTGACACTGTTGTTCTCATATTCACAGAACAAGGCCAATGCTTCTGCATTTAGAGCTCACTTTTCATTTCTATCTGTATAGAAAGTCATCCAGAGCTAACAGGAAGCTCCAGGTGGTTGAAAGTCTAGTGAGCTTGTTCACTGTTTTCCATGCTCATAAATTCATCCAGTTTCATTGGAGCAAGAACAATTCTATTTTATATATATGTATATTATTTCAAATTAAACTCTTTTACCTTGAACAATTTTAAAACAGCTTTAAACATAATATTGAGACTAATGATATTTGCCAAGATCTCAAAAAAAATATATTTTTCACACTCTCTTTAGTCATATAATAAATATAAGGAGATAATCACAATTTCCTTCATTGTAAAGGCCAAAAGGAGTGATAATTTGAGAGTTTGCAGAATTCAAAGTTTCTATCAACAAAAGTCAACAGTTTTATATTTAACTGGAAAATAGACAAATAAATATGCTGTGATATCTTTATATGTGTATCATCTAGTGAAATTTTGTGTATATCATACTTTATTTAGATTTTTATATATTCTCAAGTAAGAAAGGTGTTGCATATCATGTTATAGTTGAATTATTCAGACTGTGTTCTCAATCTATTTTCTTTTTACTTCTGATAAGAGAGGTAATTTTGCAGAGGATTGCTTTGTTTATGTACTATAAAATATCATGAATTATTTTTTGAATAAAATAATTCATTATATTTGTGTAAGTGACTTTTGTTGTAGTGATACTTTCTGATTTCAGAGTATTCTCTATCATATTCTTTTCTATGCTTTCAATTATGCTAAACATATTCAGTGACTGATTCCTTAATGAAAGTGGGGCCTGTCCCCGTTACGAGCTATGGAGAATATTGTGAATGCTTACATTCAAGATTGCTATGGTTTGTGTCTAAATGTTCCCCCAAAGACTCCTGCAGTCATGTGTGACAGGGCTTTAGGAGACTGCTGAATCTAGAGTTTGTGATTGGTTCATTGTCTAGTGCTGGGATTGGGGTTGTGAGTGCTAAACTTTCTCTAGGGCAGGTAGCCTGCATAAAATATAAGGGAGGGTAAGAAACTTGCTTCCCTTTTCTGCTCATGCTGCTTTTGCAAACTTCCGCCACCATGAAGGGTTGCCCCTTTGTCACACCATTCTGTCTTGGAGCCAACTGATTCTGGACTCAAACCACTACAAACTGTGAGCTAAATAAACCTTTCCTATCTTAATTTTGGGCATTGGGTATTTTGTGTCAGTAACGAAAGAAAAGTAACTAAGACAAAGATGCCACCTTATTTCCCTATGCCAGGTTCACCTAACTCCTATTGAATGCCTCTACATGAGAATTTTGTGATAGACCATTTCCTACATATTTTTATCACATTTATTTTTTAATTCACTGCCTGACATCTATGAGGTAACTCTAACTTCCTCTTCTTGAAACTTTGGACAACAATGCTGTTGAAGTTAAAACAACTATAAAGTAACATGTCCAGTATTAAGCCCAGGTATTTAGACCCCAAACATAAGCTGTTTTTCAACATAAGCTATTATTGTTTACTTTTGTAGTACAACAATGGCATTTGTTGAGAAAAAAAAAACAAACTAGATTGAGGTAAACTGTCAGACCTTCCACAGTTCCTTAATACAGTAAAGATAGCTAACATTTGTAAAGTAGTTGCTTTGTACCAAACATTTTACCTCCTTTTGTATTATATATTCTAACACTTTAATTAGAAGAAATGGCTACTGTACACTCTACCATCAAAATTTACATATATATAGGTATGCGTGTGTGTAAGTTGCATATGTTACACATAATACATTACATATATATATTAGGGAAATCTTTAGCCCTAGAAGCATAATAATCTGAATCTTTTAATGAAAAGATACACATATCTGCAGAGTCCTGCAAATCCTGCTGTGATACAGGAAGTTATGTTTGTTAATATAATAAGGAAAGTCTGAACTTGACATAAGCAAACCCAAGTTTACCTATATTTTTTACTCTCAGTTTTTTAGACAAATTATCATGTAATATATTCACAGTTTCCATCCAAACTAAAAAATTATTTTCTCTTTCTTTTGTTATCAAAAGATATACAACCTCAAATATCCTAGTTACATACCTAAGCAGACCATCCTATTTATCCAAACTTTTAGGAAAGAAAATTTTACTGAATTTTATTTTTAATTGCTTACCAGCATTCCTAACAAGATAAATGTACACTTTGCACTTGAAAAAGAAGAAATATTACCAGACCCAACTTAATATTCTCCCCACTTTTCACATATGGATGCACAACTTTCAGCAAAACACAACTGCTGATAATTATTTTGAAAGTTCTCTAAGTTGGGCAAATGATTCTTAATCATTGTTACCTGATACTCATCAAATCTTTCTGTTGAAGTTCAAGAATTTTTTGAGCTCAGATAAAACATAAAATTACTCAGGTATTATATCTCAAATAATTCTGAAGGAGTGAATGCCTCATAATTCAACAGCTCTTGCCAATCAAAAGTTTTATAACTTCACTCACTGGCAGAAGAAAATTTCACCTTTTGTTGTTGCTTCAAATATTTTATGCAAACATTTTTTTCTGTTTTTTTCACAGTTTTTGTTTTGTGCTAATTCAGTATCTGTATATAACCATGTAAAAATGTTAAGATTTAATCTCTAACCATAATATTCCAGAGGAAAAAGGATTTCAGATAACACCAGTAGTTACCCAAACTTATAGGGGCACAGAGAAATCAAGTGTTTTCCTCAAAGTTACGTAGTAATTTATTAGAAAAACCAAATACAACTTTTCTGTAATCCTATTTTTTCATTAGATATGCACATCCTTATAATCAATAAGGAGCACAGTAAGTGTTGGAGTGTATTATTATTGGATTTTTTACATCAAGGAAAAGACTGTCCAGTGAGTGATATCTGTTGAGCAGAGTACAGTCTTCTCCATTGAAGAAATGGGTTAGAAGCTGTAAGTATTTTGAATGTGCCACCAAAGAAAGGAAATATGAAGAAATGAACATGGAGATATAGAAATGAATTAATTGAAACTATTTAAAGAAAGATTTGAAAAGGGGAGGATTTTGTTAAAAATTCATGTATAGGGCTGGCAATGTAGCTCTGTGATAGAGTACTTGCCTAGCAGGCACAAGGCCCTGAGTTCAAATCCCAGTAACACACACAAAAAAAAATCAAAGATATAAACTATATACAGAATACATTTTACAAAGTTAGGAAGCAATGAGTAAGAGTTGGACTGGGTCACTCTTATCTTACAACATTTCAGAAGTTATCCAGATTCTATAAAATATTTTTGAAAATGAATTTAATTCACTTAGGTGTAATAAAATCAAAGCAAAGTCCCATTATAAAATATGTGACATGCTGGGAGTGGTGCAACATGCCTCTACTCCCAGCACTTGGGAGGCTGAGAGAGGAGAATTGTGAATTTGAGACAAGCCTGGGCTACAAAGTGAGCTCACGGCAGCCTGAACTGCACAGCGATACCCGGTCCAAAAAGACAAAAAATGAAAAATAAAAACAAAATATGACATACTTTATCTTTAAAATAAAAAATTAAAAGAAAATATATGTGTGTGTATATATATATACATATATATATGTACATACAAGGATAGATAAGTGTATTGCTGATGTCTACTGTTTTATTGAAAGGAACAGTTAATGCTTAAATATTTTTTTCTATTGACCTGTTTTACATGCTTATATCTGGTAATCAGAAAAACTAATTTGAAGACAACAGTATGCAAATAACAACCATTGCTGAATTCCTACCACCTTGTTTAATGAAGCTCTGTTTCTAATGTTTTTTTAATAATTATTATTGTCTTTAATTATTTGATCATTCTTGCATTCTTACATCTGGTAATCTGAGCAACTTCAGTGAAGATAACAATATGTAGTATAACAATCATTGTTAATTCTTATTAGCTTGTTTTGAAATCCTGTATTGTTTTATTGTTTTTGCATTGATTTTTGTCTTCATTGTTGTTATTCTGTTTTTTTCTCTTTAAAATAAAAAGTAATAAAATATGTGACAATCATTGATCTGATGCATAAAGCCATGTATCTAGTGAATTTTAATATTCTCTAGAAAACAAGAGAATTAAAGAAAATAAATAAGTACATATTTATTTATAATCATTTTATAGTGTATATCATATATTTATTGTTTCACATGCCTATTTAACCTGTATATCTACAAAAATCTTTTAACTTCTAAATATTTTCTCTACTGAGATCATATAGTAACCCTTTTTAAACATAGATCACATCAAAAATCTCAAAATGACTAGCTACTTTTTCATAGTAATTACATTTTATATAGTTGTTACAAATTATGTGTGTAAGAGATAGAATTTTAATACATGAGTTACAGAGGGAATAATGTCAAATGACTCAGCTTGTGAGAAATGTTAAGTGCCCTCTACACATCCCGAGGGCTGGAGAATGTCATTTCACACGCCTGCTAACCTGTTTTGAAATAAGTCAAGGAGTATGTGGAGATTTGTCCTCATTTACGCAGAGACCTACAATAAAAAAGTTCTGATACAGCATGCAGTACAGATACTTAGTGTTTTTTTTTTTCTCACAGCACACATTTCCTTGATAGTAGCAGTACAGAATTTAAATGTTGTAAGAGACCGTCAGATAATTGAGGACAACAATTTAAGTATACATATTAACTAACTGAATTGAATTAACTAATTCACACATCCTACCTACTTTTTATTATTGAAAGAGGAGAGGCCAAGTGTTTGTACCTAAATGCTCATGGAGGGCTTTTATTCAGCTCTATCTTTCCATGCCATCTCCACAACAACTTGTAAGTCACATGGTATTGCAATGCCCTTCCTAATAGCATGGGATCCTTTTCTTATCTACCTTCTTTTTAGTTGTTGAAATGTTATTAATTTCTCCTAAAGCCTGTTCTGTTCTGCTTTTAGAGGTTAACTTTGCCTACCCCCTCAGATTCTGTATGTTCATTTATCTCACAATTGTGCTTTTCTAGTCTCTTACAACGAGCTCTTCTCTCTAAGTTCTAGGCTTTGGGAAAGTATGCACACAGACCCCTAATTTCTCTACTTCATCTCTATCTCTGTCTCTGTCTCTATCTCTATCTTTATCTTTATATATATATTTAAATATATAAATATTCATATATTCTTCTAGAAACTATTTACCTTCATTTCTTGAAGTATATCAGCAAGATCATAACATTGTAAACCTAGGATTGATAAACCGTTAAAAACTATATTTATGTTAAATATATATAATAAGGTTTTCAATACATTGATGACCTGTAATTCTAGCACTTGGGAGGCTGAGGCAGGAAGATCTTTGCAAGTTCAAGATCAGCCTGGGCTACCAAGTGAGCTCAAGGCCAGCCTGAACTGCATAGTGAGACCCTGTCTCAAAAAGACAAAAATAAATAAATAAAATGTTGATGGAAAGGGTTAATGTAGGCTTAGCCTTTAACTTTTAAGACCAAATCTCTCACACCAAGAAATATATTCTACTTTAATTTTCCTTAGTTGTATCCTTGCAGTTAATATCTTTTCTTATTTCTTTTCTTTGTAACCAAAATATTAAAGGTATTTTATATATATATATATATATATATATATATATATATATATATATATATAATATTTCCATGATTACAGTCTGGTCCAGCCTTGTCTACACATTGGTCACTGTGGGTTTGGGCACCAGTATCATAAACCTAATTTCCTTCCACCAGACCTTTTCTACGTATGTCGCATGAGTTCTCAGCAAGATCACTGTGCTTGGATGTTTCTTGCAATACTGCTTTTCACCTGGATTCCACCATACCAGTCACCAATCATGCTCTACCCCACTGAATATTTTCAAAATAATTAAAAGTCAGGGCATCAAAACTGAATCAACACTCTCATTCCTCACATTTGGTAATGTTCATTTTCATCTCCTCTTCCGACATGACTCCAATAAGCCACCTTCACCAGTGTCTTTTCACTCTGTCAGTCTTTCTCTGCCTGACCTCTACCAAGCATTTAAAGGACTTACTAGGTTTTTTTTCCACATGGCCAAATAACATAGACATTATTATCATCTCCACTTTGCATGCTCCTTATCTGATCCATTGCTATATCATTTTAGTCTTGTAAGTATTCCTAGATCTTTCTCTTCATTCCATTTTTGCCACCTCTGTCTAGTCCTGACTGCTGTCACCTGACACTTGCATTACTCAAATAACTTCACAGTTCTCCTCACTGACTGTTGCTCCTCTTCAGTCTGTAGTCAGTGTGACATTTTGCTAACTGATCTCTGATCATTTTGCTTAGACAATCACTTCCTCAAATCTTAATAACATCCTGTAACTCCTACGTGATTGGTCATGCATGTGCCTCTCCAGCCTTGGTGAACACCCTTCTCACAAATTACATCCATACTGAATGTCCCTGCGGCTTTTCACCTCGGAACATTCTCTGAGCCATTTTGCCTTCCGTTTTCACTACATATCTCCAGCTCTGCTCTCAGATTTCTGTTCAAATGTATCTTTAGTAAGGAAACCTGATCTGACTTCTTTTCAAAAGTTAATGTCCCTATTGCACATTTTCTATACATCCTCCTTTTGTAGAATTGTTCTAGCTAAAATTTGAAATCAGATGTAATTATTCTCACAATATGTATCCCTCCAGCATATTGTTTTCCATTAAATAAAAGTTTGCTGTTGTGTTTACTTATTCTTTTACCACCAAAAGTTAGTATGGTATCCTTTTTATAGGAAGAATTCATTGAAAATGTTTGAGTAAATGAACGTCTAAAGCCCTCAAGTCTTTATTTTTATGCATTCACACACGATCTGCAAACATAAACACCTGCCTTACACATAACCCTCGCCCACATACATGTAAACAACATTGTAATAATAAAGCACATTTATACAGCTTGATTGCCTGAAATATCAGTAGCTCCTGAGCATTTTTATTGGATATTTTCATTACTGAAGTGATCATGTATTGCTTCGTTGTATGAGTGGAGCACATGGTATGTTTATTTTAAAGAGAATAATAAAAAGAACAACAGCAAAATAGCAACAGCATAGACAAAAACAAAACAAAGAAAAAAACAATAAAAATGATACAGGGTTTCAAAACAAAATGATAGGAATTAACAGTGGTTGTTACATTACATTGTATTAAACTAATGTCTTATTGTACTGCTAGAGATTGTGCCTTTACAGCTCCGTGAACTGAATGAGTTTGTATTTATAATTATTTCAGATAAAAGTAAGAGGTAGTGAAGAAGGGTAAGATACTAACAGATTTCATCTCAAGAGCAGGTATCATTTACCTGAGAATGTACTTAGATGTATGTGCGTGTTATAAAAAGGTTCTTTTTTACAACCACCTATTAAAATGACTACTAAGATCTTTACTACGCAGAAAGCCAAACTAAGATTCATAGTTTGTGAGATCTTAGAGCAAGCCAATAGCTGAATAATAATTTAAACCCACAGCTCTCTGATTACAGTAAAACTTGTTAAATAATAAATTCAAGTATCTAGATGTGTATCACAGCTGCCCTCCAGAAATTTAGTAGTAATATATAAACCTGAACTTCCCTATATGAGCCATCATTGCCTGTCATTATTATTATTATATATATTTTTGCCACTTGAAGATATTGGGATTCAATTTTTACACATTTATATGTGTGAGTACGAGTAAAATTCTAAATATTTTTACTTTTATTGTGAATTATGTCTTCTTATGTTTCATAATTTTTATTGGTGTAATTTATTTAATAAAATTGATTCATCTAAGCTCTTTCCATATTAAGGACATAAACTGTGCACTTCTTGTAAGTGTTTATTCAGATTTTCCAATTTTTACTTTTAATTTATTTATGGAGTACGTAGGTACATTTTTAATTTTATTATGGACTGTGTATGTGCACTTATTTCTCTATTTAATACTATAGTCGTTTTAACCCCTTTATATATCCAAATGTATTCAGTCATAGCTGTTGCCATATTTTGAGATTTGACTTTTGAAAACATTTTAACAATGGACAAATGTTAAATAATTCTTGAAAGAGATGTGCTTGGAAATATAAATTATAAATATGGTTGGTTATATAAGTGAATGTAGATGAAATCTATTTTAGATGTGTCTTGCTGAATAAAAATGTCTTAGAGATAGAAATAGCAAAAGGTTTTGGAAATAGAATGAATGTACACATGAGATGAATTTAGAGCAAAATGAATAGAAAGTTATACAGCACCAGACTTTATAAAAATATACAACTATATTATAAATTTTAAAATATGTTAAGTTTCTCTGGAAGGAGATTTTATAAAGAAATATTATTTTAAACAGGTGTGTGTAACTAAAAGGTCCAAAAATTGATGGAAGAATTTTGAAAACATTTGAACATATGTAGAGGACTTTGTTAACTGTGGAATTGTAGTGGGTGTGTTAATTATTCTTAGTTTGTTTTTTAGTTCTTGATATTCAGTGACTGTTGAGTAACAAGAAAAACATAAAACTTGAAACACTAAAATATTAATTTAAAAAATCAGTGAACTAGAAGAAAAGAATTACCAAAGAAGACAGAGGTGGCAACTGCTCCCTGAATTTGGAAGGCTGTTCGTTGCATCTTCCCATGGCATTTTGCACTCACTTCAATACAATTAATTGTTCAAACATCTCTGTTTCAGCCCAAACTGGGTAATAGTACTGTGGTCATTTTCACCCTGTGAAGACGATTGCTTTGCCACAGCATCTTTTCATTTTCCTCCTCATTACCAGTCTTATACCAATCACATGACAGCACATTAGTATAAAATCTTTCCTTATTGAGATGTGTATTTAATCTCTGTACCTACCACACCCAAGACAAAGCCCAGGAGTTTTTCTTAATAAATGACCTGGCACTCTGCACTTCTTCTGTGTTAAGAGCTAGGGCTCATTACTAACAAGGTCAATATTGTGCCCATGTAAGGTTACTATACTATGTCCTCAAAGATGAAAAATTCAACTAAAGTACTGTTTACTAAACTGGAAGAGGGATATACCGACTTCATTGAGAACTATCATGTATTTTCTTCCCTACTGTGCTTGATATTCTCTATTCTATCTTCTTAGACTCTGTGTTACACAGTTTAAATGATTATGATTATACCCCCTACACCTGAATGTTCTGGTTTATGGAGGTGAGAGGAGGATAGCCTCTATTTTTACATTGCTTTGCTGCCTCTCCACGGTCCTGGGCCTTTGGGACAGGATCATGTTTATTTTCAAGTTTGTGCATCATCCCATCTGCTGTGCATCTCCTACTGCCATCTCTCTTCATTACCAATAATTTCCAAGGATCATGGAAGCTCCTGCTTTATACCATTCATCTTCTTTCATCACCATTTGAATTCTTCACTCTGTCATTAATTGTAGATCTTTCCATATCATTTTGTACTACAACACATTAAAATATAAATAAAACCCATCAGCTCATGCTGGAGTCATGAGATTTACATTGGTCAATTAAATGATAGGAGATATACACTGAGTTAAGGTTTTAATTTATCTGACCTCTCCTGCTTTCGTAACTCACAATAAGATCATGCCTGTGTAACACCTTTCCATTCAGCCAGGTGTCTAAAATGAACATACATAGAACAGACCTAAATCCTGAAGCCATGACCACCAGAATAATAATTTGAACCAAAGTGGCCTAGGTGATCCCATCCTAGATCAGTGTAATACAGCCAATTCACAGAACTATGAGCAAGAGATACAGTGCTTGTTATTGTACACCAGGGACCTATTTCAAGCTGGTTGTTACTCAGCAAAACTGACTAATAGATGTCATGAGCATACTACATTTCACAAATAATTTCAGGAAAAATTCCATATCCATTGGGCAACTTTCTGACTCCTTGATATCTTAGCTGATGGAACACCTGAACTAGAAGAATTATCACTTCCAGTCTGTTCAACCATTCATCCCGTCACATTCATACAGTAGAATATATCACTACCTTCACTCTCTGACTTCTTTCTATAATTTTTATGCTCTCTATTACTCTTTCCCTGTTCTCTCTGAAATCTGTAGACCTCAAATCATTAACCTCTGCATTTTCTTCTACAACTCTAACCATTTTGTTGTACTAAATTTTCTACTCAATACAGAACACTCATCATTAATCATTTGGTCAGGTCCCCAACCAGTGTTCCTCATTCATTTTCCAAGTCTTCTTTGCAAATATCAGCTCTCGGTCATGTATCATACCAGTTTATTGTTCATGATGCTACATAGTTTAAGAGCACAAAATTTAGAAACATACAGTGATTTATTTTACTCTGAATTTGCCAAAGTGCCTAGCTTTACATAGCCCAAAGAGATTCAGTCTATTTCACTCTAAGAACCGTTTTTTCCAAAGAAGCAAGAACCAACATTAGAATTTCTTTCTGATTTCCTACATTCATTCAACTTTTAAGAAGCCACCTAGATACAGCCACAGGCTGTGAAGTTTTGATTCACAGTAGAACAAAGTATAGATCCATGACTTTTATCTGATATCTCCCTTTCTTTATCTTAGGCTCAGGCAGCTTTTATCTTTATATCCCTAACATATAACATTTCTGAATTTATTTTCTTTTGCAGTATATTGGGATATTCATTCAGAATGTTAGGGAAGTTAGCCAGGAATTCTGAGCCAACTTGCTTTCAGAAAAATTCCTTGACCCTTGTTATATCCATTGAGTATATGAGAATGAATTCTTTGGCCACATTTGCGGGACTGTTGTGTTATCTGGCATCTGTTTTGCATCAGCCACTGGTGGGAATATGGGTAGAGGAATGAGAGGGAAATTTAGTGACATTTCTCCTTCCCTCTTGCCGGGTAGCATCTCTGATGTTGGCTGTGTTTTCTTTCAGGATCCTTCTTCCCTGCCAGGGATCAACTAAGTTTTTCCTTTAGGTTGAGTGACTCTGCCTCTATGCTCTGTTAACTGTGCCTCCTCCTTTTTCCTCTTAGTTCCTAGGAGTAGTGACTGTGGCTAATCTTGTTCACTTCATCAACCCCACCTCAGATATTCACCTCATTCCTAAAGAAAACAAGATCTTTTCTGCCTCGGTTCCTCTGTCCTTCCTGGTACTTTTGGCTTAGTATGAACTTTTGTTTAACTTTCATGCATAGAAAGTTCCATTTTCAACCCTCATGCCTAATATCATCCCCTACAAAACTGTGCCTCACCTCCATTATTCTCTCACACATGGAATCCTTTCATTTCATCATCCCAGTCTACATAGCTTATGGGAATATTGTCTGACCTACATTTTGACTTGATTTCAACTTGGCTAGAGCTCCATGGTGTCAGAAAAATTGTGTGTCTTCTCTATCCCTTTTATCCAGAACACCTCAAATTAATCTAAAGATGAATAAAAGCACAAGTATTTGAACAGAATCTGATCATGCTCTTTAGGAAACCTCTCTTAGATCTCACTACAAGCTAATGTTATAGGCACTATTAGTACCCAAATTTAATAGTTGAAGGAACTGACATTTATAAAGATTAACTAGCTTATCATGAGTTACTTCAGAAGCAATAAGATTGAGTGACTAGTTAAAAAGTTAATAAATGGTATAAACCATGTTTAAAAGGTAGGATTTTGTTATTTCCTAGTTTATACTTTCCTCTGAAATTTGTTTCAAAATATGTTTTCTGAAGATATCGGCAAGGTCATCTAGGATAATTTTCCCCCTTATATTATTTGCAATATAATAATGTCTTAACTGCACATACATACAATAATAAATAAGATTTGTATCTTTGAGAAATCTGAGGGAGAAGAGATCTGAAATGTATAAATTAAGAATTTGTGTTTACACAACCAGATGTGAGATCTAATTGTGACATTTAGTTACTTGTTGGAGTTTAGATGTGAGTCATGGGATGATCAAGTTTTGTCTGGTGCCTTCAGCCTCACAGGTCTGTGGGATTACCCAGAGATTATCCCAGAAGAGAATACACACTCAGTACACCAGATTAAGGTATAGGTTTCACCAAGGTTTTATGCTAATGGTTGAGGGGGGATGAGAGAGTGAGCAGAGGAGATGGAAAAGAAATGGACAGTGAGGTAAAACGAAACATCAGGACATGTAGGTTCAGAAACATAAGCAGGAAAGAGTGGTTTAAGAAGATGAGTCCATCACACAAAAAGATGAGTCCATCATGCTCTGCATAATGTGGAGAAGCCTGAACAACACAATTGAGTGAGGTGTGAACAAGGAAATGGAGAAAGAGACCAGATACAACTGCATTGCAAAGCTCTCGTGTAATGTGGGGCTGTAGCTCTATTTCTGTCACAAAGCTCCACTTTGGGCTCACATTGACTATTTAATAAATGTTAATTTCAAGAATCTTTGCTAAATTAGATGCTGAATTATTATTTAATTTAGGAATAATGCATAGCAGGCTGCACGGTTGTCTATGCATGTATGCTAACATGCTTTTAGGTAGAAGGGACAATGAGAAAGGTATGTGTGTGCAATTGTCCATTTAGGCATTTGGCTCCCATCAGAATGCAAAGGGGGGAGTGAAAAAGGAAGACATTCAATGAGGAGAAAGTCAAAGTAACATTTCTTGATTCAGAAAATCATAAGGGAAGGAAGAGAATTTTCTCCACGGGAAATACTAGGTTTAACTGAGTCATCAGAAGCACATGTGTGATGCCTTACATAATATCAGCTACAGTTTCTAACTCATTCTGGTACCTTTCATCCGCTATCTGTTTTAGGGCAGAAGAGGACAGCAGATATCCAACCTTACTATGTCAGTGAGCTTAATTTTTCACATCACTTTAAACATGCTCACCTCCCTGTGAAGTAAAACACATCGACTTTCTGAAAGCTCCTTCTTCAAAGAAACTTTTATTTCTCTTTTCATAAAAGGTTTTATTCCAATGGCTTCAATGTGTAATAAATAGATAAGGGGGACACTATCATAATGTGGTCCTACTTTTTACATAAGAGAAGTGAAGAACATAATCATTTAGTGGACTAGCAGAACTTAGATGGGAAACACAGGTGTTGATTTGGGACAACTGTTCAGCCTGATTTCATGACTCATGTAGTGTTTAGTGGTTATAGAACAGTTCTTAGGGAAGTGTTTGAAAAAAAAAAAAGTCAGAGGGTTGGTTAGAAAATGGCAAAGCAGTCTCATGTAAATAGTTTCTGAGGTCTTTACATAAGAAGCTTACTTCTTTACTGAAAACTAATGGATACACAGGGCACTAACTAAGGTTCCCTAAGAGTTCTCCAAGAGGAGTAGCATTGGAATTGATGTGAACTGGCAGAAAGCAGAAATTGATTTGATCACTAAAAGGCCTTGCATTGGGGGCTTTTTTCAAAAAAGGAAAATGGTTTCCCAGAGCAAACATGTATCATAGGAGAATGAGAGGAAGAGAAGATAAAGAAAATTGAATGTTCATCGCTGATCAATTATTCAGAATCAATTATGGTTTGCTGGGGAAAGCGTGCTGTGCCAAAGCCAAACCAAGCTGAAGTTAGCATGAGGATTAATTACTCTCACGCTTGCCTAAGAAGAGAGGAAGGAGGAGGTGGTATCTACTGGCGGATCTTTACTGCTCCCTAGGAGCCGTGAAGCTTATAAGCATTATAATATGATAAGAGCGAAGGTCATACTCCATAACAAAGACCTTTGGTTATTAAAAGAGGGTCTGCATTCAACTGCTAAGAGGTATTTAAATGAAATTTGTCCCAACAAACACATTTTTGTGTTCCCCAGAAAACCAGTGTCCAACAGATGGACAAGTGGTCTTTCTCATCTGTGCATTCCATTTCAGTGGATTCAATTTCCAAAAATGTTTGAGAAAAAATTGTGTCTGTACTAAATAATTACAGACTCATTTCTTGTTGTTGTTCCTGAAATAAGAGAACATAGTGATTATTTACATACCATTTAAATTATGTAGGGAATTAAAAGTAATCCATAGATGATTTAAACTATATAAAAGATGTACATAGGTTAGATGCAACATGTTGCAATTTTTTAGGATATGATGTATGTTGTAGCATTTTAATGTTTAAGTGCATGAGCTGCTAAAGACACTGTATGATTTGCTTTTTACAGTGCGCTATATTATAAGAGCAAACACAGCAAAGCTAGAGGTAGACAGAGAAAGATTTTTAAATAGTGTTTCAGGCTTATCTCTTGGAAACTCTTCTTGAGAAATTATTTTTCATTTGGCTATTTTGGAGAACCTGTAGAATCCATTATCAAGCTGCATGTTGCCATTTTTTATAAGCTATTTGAGCATCCAAAGATTTTGACAGCTACTTAGGATCTTCAAACTAATTCTCTCACATAATTGAGGAATTACTTTGTATGTAGAGGGACAGGAAGATTGTAAGACATTGGCATGTGTGATTATGGAATTGCCATGTTCAAAGTGTCAAGGGCAAAGCATCTGGCCAGAAACTCTGGCAAGTGTTGAGAATATAACATTTAATCCAAAAGGCAGACTATCTGTATTGTACTCTAAAAAGTAAAATTCCTCTATGCTGGTGTCCTTTGTCTCTTCTTAAGGGCTGTACTTGAGTAGACGAGTCTTGCCTACATTATAGAGGTTATCTGCATTATTCATAGTCTACTGATTTATTGGTTAACTATATCTATAACATAGTATCATCACTACAATATCAATACTGATATTTTGCCAAATAACTAGGCATAATTCCTTCATCAAGTGATACATAAAATTGTCCATCATATTTGCTGTATTTATTTATAGCTCAGGTGTATGCTATAGATAGTAACCACTCACATTTTGAAAACTATTTATATACACTGTTCTAGACAAAAAATTCATATACACACAACAATATTGAAAGTTAGGGAAGTAAAATTTACTCCAATGACATTAATTAAGAATTTGCATCATCCAAATTTATAATTCTTAAATCGTAGATGGGAGACCACATCCACCGTCATAGAAAATTTTAGTAGCAGACAGCAAAGTGGGAAAAATAATTTTAATAATAAGAATAACACTGTTTTCTTTTTGTAATATGAGATGTAAGCACTTAATATCACATAAGAAATAAAATAGATCTCTCTTCTTCAGATAATTTTTACCTAAAGAGAGAAAATTTCACAGAAAACTATACTTATCCATCTCTGTCAAAGAATCTGTAATACTTTGAACCCTTTTCATTGAAATCTTTTCCCCATCATATCTTAAAAGAGAAAGGACAATGTGTAAATTATTGTGATTTTTTTTTCTTGATATAGAATTTTCTGTTAGAAATACTCTTTTACCCACAGGTATCTTCTATAGGGGAATAAAAATTCTTATCAGTATTAGCATCGTTTCTTCAGTAGGAGAGTATTGCTTTTTCATATTTGACTGCCAATGAGTAGAATTCTTTTGAGCTGAGGGAGATGGAAAGGTGTCTCATTTTAAGAGAATGAACTGGTTAACTATAACACTAGAAAGGAACAATTATGCCAATTATTTGAAATATTTAAAAACTAGGCTCTTGCAAGCAATTATGTTTGGAGTTAATGAAGCTCTGATTCCCCTAACATAGTTGAGTAAATGAAAGAAAGATCTTTTGCCAATAAAAATCTCATCAGGTGATGGCCTTGACAGAACATCCCACTATTCCTGTCAGCCAGAGCTGTCATAAACAAACCACTGATGAGACAATGACAGTAATTAACACAGTGTTAATGGGATATGGAGCCTCACAGTTATTTTTTCAGCTACAGTGAACTGAATGAATGCCAAACAGTGCACATGGCTTAGCATCATAACGTGTTCCTTTTTTATTTACTGTGGTCGTGTTGGTTGTCCTGAGTTACAAATCACAGATCTACTTGCTCAGGCTCATGGGACAGTAGATGAGGGAACTAGAAGCTGAGAATCCAACAGTTATGTCCATATTATTATTAAAGGTTGAGAGAGAAGAAACAAGCTTAATCTGTACTCTGTTTAGATAAAACTATGGCAGTCTGGTTCTGCCCAAAGGAAGAACTTTTGGACTATGATTATGACTCTAGGGGTGGGGGGAACATTCTTTTAGTAATTGGAAGCTTGAGCCAAAACTTAAAATAACCAGAGATGATGGAATCCATTAGAGATGTTGTCACTGGTAGAATCAGATTATTAAGGTCATGAGACGTGCTGGGCCCAGCTGCTATAAGAAAGCATATTTGGCCATTGTTGTGGGTAACAGGATAGCATATCTAAAACAGGGCAGCAAATTGATCTGGGAAGCAGTTAAGGAGAGCTTCGTACATAGATTCTCTGCAAATCTCCATTTACTGCAAATCTCTGGACCTCTCACAGCAGTCTAACCTGCTTAACCCTTAGATCCTACTGTATTTCCAACTGCACAGCTAAGAAGTTTCTCTCTTGGCATTTCCATTTCTCAATGAGATATTCATGGAACATGTAAATACTTCTTTAAACCACATTTCAGGCTTAATAAACTCCATTTACAAAAGGAACAAACATGGTACGTCTAGACAGAAGGTTTTTTTTTTTTTCATTTTAGCTTTCCTGCTTGAACACAAATCAAAGGAAATAGCTGCATTACACAAAATGCATTCACTTGTGGAAATGGAAATGTTTTGATCTCTATTAAATACTAGAAATTAAAAAAAAGTTTGAGTGTGCTCTTAAAAGTGGGATTATTTTTACCATTCTGAATGACAAATCTTTCTGAACAGGCTTTCCAGCAATTAGTCTTGCTCTAATGCTATTTCTACACTGGCAAGATGAAGTCTGTTCCTTGCCAGATCTCTGGAGAATATGGTGCTTTCTGTACAGGCACCAATGTCTGTCCAAGTGCCAGAGTATACGCTTTTACTTGGCCAGTATAGGAACAGGAGAAGAGCCTTGAAATATTCGAATATTTTATTGAATCAGTTGATTGACTTCTCTGAGGAATCATTGCTTCACTTGTATAAGGCTCACAAATTATTAAATATAATCTAAGAAGTCTGTGGATTGTACATTAGGCTTGGTACTACTAAGAATCAAAAGGAAATGATATAATGGTGATGAATTGGAGGGGGCCTTAAAGAGTATATGAAACTTCAAAATGAATTTTATAAAGTATTTTTACACATACTTCAGTGTGAAAATGTTTTTGCATATGTGTGATAGTTTGTTAAATACTTATGTAGAACTTTCCCAAAAATACTTTGAAAAGAAATCCTATTGTTCTTGCCAAAATTTATGGTGGTTCTCATAATCTAAAATTTCTGATAATATTGTTCTTTATGTATCTCTCCTAACAAAAAGGGGAAAATATGGCAGTCTATGAAGTTTTTTTTAAACTTTCATCTTATTAGATTCAAAGGCTTCAGCATAGTCTGTGCCCTATTCTATCTGTTTTTCAGAACTTTCAGAGAAATGGTTTTTTCAAAGAACAGCCTGTGGAAGTAGGTTTTCTTTGCCATCGTAGAAACACATAATTTGGATGTCCTCCCATAGTCTGTCTCAATTCAAGGACTATCGACTCTTAAATTTTCTTTTATCTTAGGCCAAATTCAAAGCGAGAGTTTTTTTTCATAGAAATAAACCTATAGGGTGGGCACTGGGCATATTATCAATTTTTTTTAAATCAAAGATTAGTACTTGGCTATAGAATTAGTTAAGATTATTTGTTTACATTGAAGATATCTTTTGTCTCACAATAGAGGACACTATGTATAATCTTAAATTTTGATAATGGAATGTATTTTTCTTAATTTCACTAACAAAGACAAGTTAATTGCTTCTAATTAATATTTTGTTTAAGACAATAAATAAAGAGGGCTATAGATTATTGAAGAACTGAAGCCTCAAGTGGAGAAAATTACTTTCCTCCCAGAAATGACCCATACCTAAAACTCATATGGATAATTAGCAACTAGCATTATTAATGCATAAAAATAGATAGTAACATTGTTTTACTAGTAGAGTGATTTGAAATATCTTCTTTTTTATTTTAAAAATAAAAGGAGGAAAACATTAACAGACAGACAACATTTTACAACATATCAAAAGAACAGTACATACAATACGGAGTTACAAAGTGGTAGGGAATTAATAGTGGTTATTGTATTACATGTTGATATCTTCAAAGTGGCTTCTCATGAAAACAGATATAGAAATGCAATACTGATCAACCAAAGACTCAGGTTGATCAGTCTTTGGTTGAAATATCTTCTTAATATGTTCTCCAATACTTGACACTACTTTTGTTCAAGGAGCTGCAGCAGTGATGACAATACTGGTTTTACTCTTGTTTTGTCATAGAGAGAATGAGGCACAGAGAAGTTACAAAGTTAAGTCGTATATGTATATTTTGTAAATGGCAGAGCAAATTCTTGGTTTCAATTATCTCGATTCCACATCTCTTACTACGTTGACCACGCCTTCACTTTGCAGCTGACGTGAGGAGGCAGGAGTAGGGTACACAGCTGCAGGATTTCCAGGGGTACAATACCTCTTTTCTCTTTCCAAGAAAACTTCCTGAGGCTGCATTCTTGCAGCTCTGATCTTCTCTAGCATCAGGCTAAGCTTACCACATTTGACCATAGTGACTTTCAAAATCATGGCCTTCAATTGGCCAATAGATTGGTCATTCCATTGAGTATTTTTTCAGCCATGGACCACATGCTGAAATCTGAGCTCGTATTTCTTGATAGATGTCTCCATATCACAAATTCCAATGGTGGTTCATGCTAATTCCATTCTCATAATTGATGTGTTTTTAATCCCCATTCTGGGTGTAACTTAATTATTTGGCTCATCAAAGTAAAATGACCACTGAATCACTTATTTCTGTAGATGATTTGTTCGTCTGCAAAGAGCAAAATGATAACCCAAGCAGAGACCAAGATTTTGCCTTTGCACGTGATGGTTAGTTTCCTTTTATATAAAGGTACAATGTGTAGCTTTGCCTCACTATTCCTTTGGAAAGTGATAGTGTAGATAGTGTAATTTTGTCAGTATCATAATCTGAATTTATGTTCAAAATATTGTCAGTTGCTCAGACTTTTGAAAGAATTATGCCTTGGTACTGTATACAGATCATATTGATGTTCATTATGTCTATTTTGTTCGTTTTTATTTTGCATTTGCCAGGTCATTTTCAAGGTCTCACCTCAAGGAAATATAGAAGGCTATTTATTTATGGACAAATGTGGTTTAACATAGTGCTTCACAGTAGATACTACAAAACTTGGCATTTCTTCATTTTTCCCATTTTTAGTATATTTAACTGGTCATTATCATTGATCAAAATCATTCAGGAAGATGAGATCAAAGTAGATACTTAGGTAACTGCAGTAGGTGAGCATTTAAGGTGCCTACGGCACATTTTCTTAAATGCTTAAGACATTCTTTGAGGTGATTCCAATGTTTATACCAAAGTCTCCAGAGACTGCAGTAAAATTCTGGCCACCTGAAATCAGACCTCTTACACCCCCACTCACTTTGAAAGATCACAAACACAAAAGCAGGCTTCCAAGCCCTTGAAAACAAAGCTGAATTGTCAGGCAGTTACCAGCAATTGATTGATCTAAAAGAAGCAAAGACCCAAACATAATACTTGATATAAAAAGTACCATATAATAAGGGTCCTAATTAGCTAAAAAGGACAAGTCACTCTTTTTAAAATAAAATCTAAGAAACAGAAAAGCAACCTGAGGCAAAAGAGAAGATGACCAAACAAAAGTGAGAAAAATGTGGGTGATGCATAGTTTAGAGGGGTCCACTGGACAATGGTAGTGCTGGAAATGTTCACGAGCATATAAGTCTAAAGCAAATGAGCAGTGTAGAGACACAATAGGAAAAGCAGCTGGCTAGAAGACCACAGCAGTTCTGGATTCCAATAGAAGGCAACCTTTTCTATCTTAGAAAAAGAATAAAGGGGAAAAGAGCTAACTAACAATAAAACTCAAAGCAAGTGGGCAATGAAAATGGGGAAATGTAAAATATGGACTGGTTTTTCTGTACAGCTAAAATAGACTGCTTGGTAAATGTGGGCCAACCACTGGGATAAAGTCAGAGGGGTCAGCTCGGTGCACTCACTGCTCTTATCCGCTGTCCATTTCTGTGCCTGTGGAACTGATGTTCATAATTTAGCTCTTTCAGCAGTGCAGCTTAGCTATAAATCCTTATCATCCAATCTTCTGTCATCAAGAAAGTTTAAACTTTCCTGTCTACCTATCTAAAATTTCAAAGACATAAAACTCACAGAGATTTTTCTAGCCCACTTCTTGTGTAACTATATAACACACACACACACACACACACAGAGTTACATTAAGTTACCAACTTGACTGGGTTAAGCAGCTCCTGGAGAGGTGGTCACTGGGGAGCGATACTCTTCAGCTGACTAATCCACAGGTGCTCATAGCTGAACGTACTGTTAGGAGATGGGAGCTAGTTGGAGGTGGGTCACCCAGATGTGCTTTAGGGACTTAGTTGTCATTTGGCACTTTTCCAGTCCTCTCTTTTTCCCGCCACCATACAGTGAGAAGTGAGCACCTTTTTTGCATCATGTCCTTTCCCATGATGTTTCTGTCCTTGAAGCAGTGGAATATGGACTGGAACCCCTGAAACCATAAGCTAAATTAATCACTTCCTCTTTCATGACATTTATGTCAGGCATTTTCATCCAGTAATAGAAAAACTAACATACACACACACACACACACACACTTACAGAAATCTTGAGAAACTTTCTTGTCAAGAATATTTTATCTCTTCAAAGTTTATGTGTAGTAAAAATTGAATATAAGAGCATTGAAATGAATTATAGTAGACTTTTTTTTACCTCAGTTCAAAATAAAGAATTTTCTTTATTTTAACTCAGTAGGCTATAAAGAATAGGGTAATGTATTTTGCTTCCTTGATCTGGTAAAAAAAAAAATTTGTTTGTGTTCATTGTGACCCTGCTGTTTAGAGTTTTACTACTCTATATCCTTAATAGATAGTTACATAGCATACCGCCATGGCTCTGAGGGAACTGGGTATCAGTTGAAACATGGTAATTTAGTGAGATATGAACCCAAGTGCAATCTGAAACCTAGACACTGTAGTTTTAAAAATATTTTATAATATATAAAATTATCTGTAATATAAAATTATATGTAATTTTATAATATGTAATATTTAGATACTCTTTTTAAATATGCTCTTAGTGTTGAACTACATGTCCATCACTGTTGTCACCTATCACCCCTTTTGGAGAAGCCCCATCAACAAACATTAATTCACAGAAGCCTTTTCATCCATGGCCATGTAGGGGTTGGGATTTTTCCTGCTTTGGTTTGGATAAAAAATCATTTTTCCATTGAATCCCAGTACATAAAGTTTAACAGTTAACACCAGTAAGTCCAAAATTAATCATATTCTTAATGGTAAGCCAGCTTAGCTTTTCCTGGCAAACATAATTTATTAAAAACTAAATAAATGAGCCCAAATAGTTTTGATAATGTATCATCATGCCAAGCTGGACTCCTGTGCTGTGCCTTACACTTCCTAGAAGAAATATGACTTCAGTGTTACCTTGTCACTAACTGTTTTTCAAATAATCATTAATTAAATAAAGAAACAATTTAGCATTTCTTAGATAAG
The DNA here is from genome assembly GCF_000276665.1 of Chinchilla lanigera. NCBI lineage: Eukaryota > Metazoa > Chordata > Mammalia > Rodentia > Chinchillidae > Chinchilla > Chinchilla lanigera. The sequence goes on along the minus strand of NW_004955410.1, from coordinate 17,871,611 downwards.
TTTTCCTGCAAACTATACGTTGACAGTTTGCATTTATTCAATATATTTAAACTACATATTTTCCTATCCAATACATTTATCTTTCATAAAAATGAAGAAAATCACATCCTAGCAGAAATATGAGGTTGACCCCCTCTGCCATTCCCTAGTGACACAGACCCATAATTACAGTCTAGGAGAGCAAACTTCAGATCACACATTGATGACTCACAATAGGAAAACTTATATTGAAGGCAGTTCTTCAAATGCATATTTTATAACCAAGCAATATTACCTTATTAAAGTGAGGCATAGAAGAGCTTGCATTGGTTATGATGAAACTAGTTTTAGGGGCAAGTTGTTTTCTTTTTATCTTGGAGAAACCAGTAATCCAATAGGTTACATAAACATTCAAGAATTTAAGTCCACTGTGTTTATTTTATTATCAGTTAACATTTTATAACTTTGTAAAAAAAATTGATAACAGTTTTTGTAGATGAAATAAAATGAGGAATAAATTATTGAAACATAAGGATTAATATAGCTAATATTACAGAATCTATGTTTGTCCTTTATGTATATTTCAATATGTGGCAAGGTACATATTTGTACATATAGCAAGCACTTATTTCAGCATGGAAGTTTTCTAAAATTTATTTTTGCATGTCTGAGTTTCAGAACGTTAGAATTATTATTTAAATCTGATCATTATGAGGTACATTTGAGTATCAGCTTATAATAAACTGCTTTAAAATTTTTGCCTACATCTTTAGCTACAGGATTAAATGGGACTTCTTTTCCTCTTCTTCTTAACTTTTCTGCTGGAAATAGTATCAAAATTTGTGTAGAAGATTTATCCATTGAAGGAAGTCATAGTAATAAAACTATCAAAAATATTTTGTGTTAAAATTTGCTTTGAACTGCAGGGATTATTGCAAGGTTCTGTAATGTGTAAGTAAAACGGCAAAGAGTGAAATGAGAGTAGGAGATACTAGTGAAAATATTTCATCATTGTATTCATTACCATAAATCGAAGGCACTGTAAGATTTGCCTTTATGTTTGGAAGAACAAGCTTTTTATTGACTGTCTTTCATAATTAATAGCATTTACTCTTTAAATCAAATTAGTCCACTTTTCCTATTAAAGGCTTAGTGCAGGATCATTTTTTACAGCACAAAGTGACCTTGACAAAAACGAAGGATCAATAATATGTTGATTAGGAGTCTATTTGCTCTAATAGCAAATGTTTCCTTGTTGTTAGTTCCTGTTGCAAAGCTCCCGGAGGTCATAGTTCATTACTATCTCCTGGTAGCCATATTTCTACATACAGAAAGAGTTGACCCTACTGACCAGAGCACTGATGGATTGACTTAGTCATATATATGGATTTTCTTAATACTTCTTTAATAAGTTCATTTTTGGATTCATGGTTGTGCTACAGGATATCCATCAATTGGGCAGGAAGAAGAGAACAATATGCTGTTGAACCTAGCATCCTCAGAATTTCTTGAGTTAGACTTAATCAATGAGGGCTGAGGGAGTCATGCTTTATTGCCGAAAAAGAAAAGCTTAATGTGATTGAGGTTTCAGAAAATAAAAATATGCACAGAGATGGGTAAATGGATTGCAGGAAGAACATGCAGATATAATGGCAAAGTATATGGGCAGTCACGGTTCAGAGAGTTGAAAATGTAGTTTGAAAAGGTTACACAGAAGCTATTGGAATGCTTGCTGAGCTTAAGAAAAATTTCTATGAAATATAATTATTTTTATTACAATGAGGTCTCTTGTCCTCTGTAGTTTCCTAGCAAAGAAGTACAAATATTTGAGTAACAATATTTAATCTAATGTACAGCAGCCATTAATGATATATTCTTGATCAATAATATATGTGGATGAGCTGGTCTAAAATAAATCTAGTCAAAGAAAAAAAAAGTTTGCTTTGGGTATCCAAGGGGAATAAAGGACAAATGAGATGCAATTAAGCAGGGAACAATTTAGTAGCACTCTAATAGCAAAGTCTTTAATGATGCTTTGGTACAGATGAATTTGATTTAGAAATATCTCCCAAGTTAAGTCATGGAAACCCATCTCTTCAGTCACTTAAATTTGGACAGGCCAAAGTTAATACACTGAATGAGAAAATTGGAACCTTGGAATGGAACTAAATGACCTAATTGATCTTCTTTTCTATTATTGATTTGTAGATATGACTATGAATTAAATGAAAAAGGGTGATTTTTTTCCTATTTAAGATAAAAAGTAATGAACTGAACTTGTAAGCGAGTCTTTTAAATCCACCCTGTGGCTGAGCCACATTCTCCCCTTGTTTTGTCCTGTGGCCCTAGAGGCATACCGCTCTCAGGTAAGGTGCTGAGGTGGGCCTCACAGCTTTCACATTACATACGTGAGCTCAGAAAGTTTAGTTAGTTTTTGTAGAGCCAAATGTTAGACACAGACGTTCTTGTCCTGATTTAGACACAAAGAAGTTATTAGGTGCAATAAAATCATTATCCCTCACTATTCTATAAGGAAGAGTTGACCAGAAAATGGGAGGAAGGGAGAGAATCCGAATTCTCAAAGACATTGAGTCAGGCAAATCAGCAAGATATTTTACGATCCTTAGAGCACTGTGATACCATGGAACATGGGTTGGCAAACTTAATCAGTAGAGGGCAAGATAGTAAATACTTCTGCTTCACATGCTGAGATGGAAAGTTAAGGATATTACAAAATTATTATATAACAAGAAATAAAATAGATTTCTATGTTACATGTATTAATAATAATAAAAATACAACAGCAACTGCATGAAATGTTACTGTAATATGATTTGCTAATGAGAAAGGCGGACTTCTGTTTGCAGGAATCACATTTTACTTAAGTAGGCATCAGCATCAGTGTTTCTTGGCATCGAATTAATGGCAAACATTCAAGCTCTATAAAAAGAGGCCTGCTTGGGGCCCTGGGAGATGATTGGTAAAGTTCTGGGCTAAAATACTCTTCTCCACAGAAGTTTTATCTTCCAGTCAGGAGACTATTAGAACAATTCTTACCCAAAAGCTTTCCTAGTGTATAGGATAAAGGTCATCTCTATAATTGAATTAGTAGAATAGTCTGATAGTTGAATATAATTCTATCTAGTTGAATATAGTAGCTGATCAAATATGCTTGAATTCTTATTTTATTTGTTGTAATTGTTTAAGAGCCACTTTGCGACAACAGCATTTGAAATTTCCAGTAGATGCCTAAAACTGTACATGGGCAGCCTTGTCTGAGCCTCTGTGGGTGCAGATGGCAGCCCTCGGCCTGCTTTCTCAGAGTGCTTATTCTATCCCTGCCTCTACACGCCCTGGTGAGATCACGGGAACTACTGATGAATGGCCCAAGCTTCAGCCCACAAACAAAACGAATGTGTCAATGCATAGCCATATCCATAAACTGTACTCCTTCATAGTTTTCCACATTCATGAGTTAAACACACACTATGTACCTTTCACTAGTAATTATTCAGATATAGAAATATTCTAAAATATGCTTTGGGGGCCAATAATTGCATCATGATGCTCACTAGATAAAATAGGGAACAACTAGACTTTTGCTATTCGTTTGTGGGTCATTATCTAACAGTAACAATTCTCAGATGAAATTAAAATTAAAATCTGAGTGAGTTTTGACCGGCAAATTCAATCCTATTGATTTAATAATGCTTTTCCTTATACATAGATGTTTTTGAAACATTAGAATAAAACACAAAGTACAAATATAGACAAAATTCATTTACGTATAAATTTCCAAACAAGTCAGTATCAAATGTTTTTTGACAAGCAGGAAATAGTCAGGTACTCTACAGTAATACCCAGCTATATATATTATACTGTTTCAAGAAATACATTAAATTTATATCATAAATGTACTAGGAGTTATTGCCCTCAAATAACTAATTGAAACTTTCTTTTAGTAGGGATGGCCAAGTATAATCAAGATAAAAATATAGACCTATTGGCAAATAACTGTGTAGAAATAAATTTGCAAATAAATTACATTATACCTGTCTAATTCTTATTTTATGATTAACAGTATCTTTCTAATGCGAGGTTACCATAATAATATAGTCAGCATCTTGCATTCATTTTACTTAAGAATTGGAAATATGAATATGAAGTATCAGTGTAGTATAGGTAAAGCCAGAGAAGAGACATTTCTGTTCTTTCAAGTTACTTTGTTCTACCCCTTTTAGAGACTCAGCACTCAGCACTCAGGGGAAACTGGCCTGCCTTTCAAGAGATAGGATCTGATATAGTCACCACATACTTAATCACAGTGCAGCAAAAAAAAAAAAAAAAAAAATAGATAAAATCATACATTTCTGAGCAAATGTAATTGTTAACTGATTTCTCAAAAATAAGTTAATTATTAACAGATTTACTTTAATCACTTAAATATATCTAGCTAACAAGTGGAGATAACAAAAAGTTCAAACTGAATACATACTGGTTTTATACTGATTTTTCTTGAACACAATTTTTCTCCATAGCATATATCCACACAATTAAATATTTTCTCTAAAACATACTTTCCAGAAATTGAAGTGAGAAGCAGCAAAACTCTTTCTTCCTTGATGAAAAAGCAAAGAATATGTTCTTCATAGAACAAGTCGGTTTTCTTTGTCTAAATATTAATCATTAATAGCTTTCTTTCCTAATGGAATATATTTTGTATACATGCTTTACTCTCTCGATTCTCTTGTGTCTATTTTATTAAAATAATCATATTTTCTCTTATTAGTTCTACGGTGATAATTTTACTTAAATAAAATTGTGAAAAAACCCCTCTAGCTAATAGACTAAGACATAATCAGAGACTATTTTAACTCTTGAATCCATAATATTGCTTCTATTTTGTTTTTATGGTAGTCATTTTATTGAAGAAATATCTTGTACACTATAATAGCCTAAAATTTAAAGTTTACAAAAGGTCATAATCCATAAGTTATTCTTTTTGAGAAATCGACAAAAATCCCAGAAGGATTAACTGTATATAAAATAGTCCAAAATGAACTATTCCTACATTATCACTTCTTCATGCTGAACCAGAAAATATGACACTTAAAAGAAAATTTTAGGTTTTCAAGTTGAAAAGACAAGTGAAAACTGATTTCTTTAAAGAATTACCATTTCTCTAGCATTCCCTTCTTCTGAAATATTCAGAAATCTCATTGCCAAGCTATTATTACAAAGGATGAAATTGAAATGAGTAAATTTATGAGATACGTTTTCACTGGTTGATGTGGAGAGCAGACATTTAGGCTTGTGACCTCCAAATGAGAAGTTTTGACTAGCTTCTATTGTCCAGACTCACAGGGGTATTCAAACAGAAATACTGGAGAAGGATTAGGAGACATAGTGAAAGGTTCTGTAGCCTTAGGTTCATATTCTAGTTTAGTCAGAAATGGGGTTGTAGCTTTACTTGACTTTAAAAAGCAGTCCTTTTTGTCTTATACTCCCATTATTGCTTCATACCCTAGTTAGGGTTTTCAGGTCAGTTGCCCACTGGTAGGCCTTGAGTTATAATTTCCTCCTCAGTATGTGAAACTGTTCCACTGTAGAGGGAGTTGAATAGGATACCCTCATCCCCTAACTTTAACGGGGGCCGCTGATGGATGTGCTCCATTTAAATGTACAACAGAGAGCTGAACTAGATAACGAACTTATTATTCCTCTCAGAGGATTATAGGTTAGTCCCGAAGGAGTGCAGTAAGCCAGAGCAAATCCATATCTACTGGCTAAACAATAGCCAGAAGGCTGACTAGAAATATTGATTTACTTTCTAGGCCATTTAGGCCTTAATGGCAGAGAAAAGCTGAAGTGCTGTTTACTTTTCTGCCAGAATCGACCAAACAACCAGTCCATTTTTTACAGGTTTTTGATTGATTTCGCTTAGAGGAATTAGAGGTGATTTATTTTTAAGCTGAAAGCAACTCGTAAATATCTTCAACGGCACAGGTTCCCTGAGAGGAAATGTTAAGTGGAAATACTTACTGAGAAAGACTTCGTTGCAAATCAATGGGAGCAGGTAGCAGGCCTCACTGCAAGCCGTCAGGTGTCAGACACCTTTCGAGAGCCCTGTTAGGACTATAATCTCATCCCTTCAGCTTCTCTCCTTTTGAAAGCTCTCAAGTTCACCAAGCTTGAATAAATTTAATCGCCTGACTGAATTTCAGCCAGATGCACCCCGCTGACTTTCAAAGGGTCCTAGATGGGACAACATAATGGTGTGCGATGCTCGCGCGGAGCATTTTCGATGTTTGATGCGTGAAAACAGTAATTTATCACACAAGTGGCAATTTTCCACGATTCCTCAATCCCACACACAGAAAATGTGTGACTTCGACAAAGGAATGGAGCAGCTACACAAAGGAGGCCTCATCCAAGATGCTGCCATATTAGTCTGACTTTTAAAAATACATCAACTCTTAAGTCAGCGATAATATTGAAAGATATGCTTCAAAAATAACAACGGAAAATGGTTTGTGATTTACTGCTCAAGCTGGCAAGGTGTGAGGAGGCTGTAATGAAACGAAAGGGAGTGTTTTGAATGATCTTCCCCAGAATGTTTACCTTCCATACTTTGAATGAGTTAACAAAGGGGTAAAGGACAGCACTTGAAATTCTATATAAATGTCTCCATTCCGACTCAGCAGGAGAGGGAGAAGTGAATTCAAGAAGCTTGTGATTCCATCTCTGTGTGCTTTTCTTGGTTGTCACTAATAGGCCCAATGTCTTGTAAGTGTTTCTGAAATGGTGGTGCTAGGGAGAGTTGTCAAGTTCCTTTACTTATTTTTTTCTCTACTGTATTGAAAGAATTCTAAAAAAAAAAAAAAAAAAAAAAAGTTATCAATAAATATCAGTCCTGTACCCTGGCATTTATCCATTTATCTAACCTTACAATTTTAAATGACATATAATCATCTCTATTATATAAGACTTTCTGATGAAAGACCCTTAGTTGCATATTATGGGAACTTCAGATACATTAAATTTTGTGTATTAAAAAAAACCTGTAATTTCTTCAGCCTGAAATAAGTACCGTTGCCTGGTTAGTATTTTTTCCTTTCAGTTCTTCTTTCCTTGGATATTTACTCATATTTGCCTCATATCTTTTAAAAACCATGGAATTAGCGCATGTGGATATTGTTTTGCTTAGTGTTATTTCAAGAACATTTTATTTAATCTTCAAAAGACTGTTCTCCCTCAGATCTTGGCACCAGCATTGCCTAACAAGGAGAATTTTAAAACATCACTTCAGCAGATAACACAGACCTAAAGAATGGAAATCATGGTAAAGAACCTACCTCATAAGATTACTAAAAAGGTAAAAATGTGATGAGATATATTACTCATTATAAGTATCTGAAAGAAGGCTGATGACCAATTGTTTGAGATTACAACTCAAAAATGGCTTTCTGTGCATCTCCTGTGTATTTTGCCTTCACAGTAAAGCTTCTTCCATTCTCTCTACATCTATTGGCTTAAAATGGCAAGCATCATTTAAAGAAATCACAAAACGGAAGGTTTTTACTATACATCATTTAAGAATAATAAATATAAAAATTTATCTAATTCACATCAACCATTATTTGTTTTTCTTTTCATTTTTTCCCTCTTCTGTCCTTTTGCTCCCTGCAAATTGTTGATCTCTTAGAAGAGGCCACGCCTCCTTGGAGGGAAGCAATACAGGTGCACAGCGACAAGCTCAGAGCACCAGTTTGCTGCAGCTTACCAGTGGGCTGGTTTGCTACATCTTCACTGTAATTACAGAGGACCCAGGGCAACAGTAATTTGTGGGCTGACAATTTTTACTTTCTGTCTCATTTATCTCTTCCCTTTCACTAAAATCTGTGCAACTATTTCAGCAACTGGCACAAAGTTGTGTCATGAGTCCTGTGGTAAAAATTATCTTATTGCCACAAGTCTTTCTTGATGAATGATGTTACTTAATTAGAAGGGAGTCATATATGATGCGGGAGTCAGGGATTAGGGCAAAAGGCCACAATCTGCTGTAGACTCCTTGAGAGTGGAGATGTGCGACAACTTGGTTTTCCTCCTATTCTGGGAATTTAAATGGAGAGAGTTTCTCTAAAAAAAATTAAACTCAAAAAAATTTTAAAAATCATATCTGAAAGTGAAATATATCAATAAAGAAAACAACAGCTGTTATCATGGAACTGGATTTAAAAACACTAGTTTAAAACAATCATTTTAAATGCAATATGGCATCACTGCTTTAGAAACTTCCAGGCCTAGAACACTAGCTTGGGGCAGAATTTCCCACAAGCCGTCGGAATTGTATTTTTGAAATATATTAGAAGTTCATATATTCATATAAGTTCAAGTAACTCCCACAGCCCTCACATTCAAAAATTCACAATGAACATAATATTTTTAATAAGTTTGTAATGTTTGATACCTGTTTTCACTTCACTAAAATTTAACATGTTTTTTTCAATTTGAAGGAACATAGCTATTAAGAGTACCTGTGACTCTGTCCCCAATAAAAATGCCAGATGTTTTCATATCACATTACAGCTGTTGCAAGTGTCTTGAAATATAGTTTATATTCATTGCTATTTCAAAATTATGGCAGTTATTAGAACTACTGCTAGGTTTTACTCTTTAATATGTTATTAAAGTGATACTTGCCTTAATATACCCCAAATTTACTTTGGTATTTGATAATTTATTTCAGTTGCACATCAATACAGTTTGTTTCCTTTGACAGCCTACACATTTTTTGCCTATATTAAACAAAATTATTCCAAGAAGGTATATGTGACTGCCAAAGGGGAGGCTAAAACAAGGTTTAAAATGTTATAAATAAATTAATTTAGAAATCCCAAACTCTTTACCTTGGAATCATTTTATATTTTACACTAATGATGTGTTTGAATAAATCATCTGTAGAATGCATTTAGAAGTTCTGCCATGATCTTTTCTTCACTAACCTAGTACATCTCTAGAACTGTGTCTATAGCCAGCTGCTTTGGCAGTTTCCTCATATCTCTGTATAGTTCACAGACTAATGTGCCATCAATCTTCTCCATGCTATTGATTCCTCGGGGACAAAAGTAGACCTCTAATGATGACATTCCAAGATGCCATTCCCTCTGATCTTTTCCCCAAGGAGTTCTTTCTCTCTCAGGACAAAACTTGGGAGGCAGAGTTGAGAATGATAGCTGTATGTGAAATATCATGTGTGTCCATTTAAGTGACTAATGGAAAACTTTGAAATGTTATGCAGGGGTTTTATTTACAGAAGCTAAAATAGTTGAGTCCATATAACAAAGCTCCCACCACCAAGAAATAATGCAACGGGCACTGTAGCTTAATTTTACTTGTCCTTGTTTACAGATATTTACATTCCATGGGTGAAGGTGGTACATGTACATAGCACATTTTAATTCCTTTTCTCATCCCCTTTCACTCCCCTCTCTGACCCCCCCTCTACTTCTCAATCCTTCTCATTTGTGAATGATCCATCTCCTTGCTTTTGATTATCTATCTTTTATTTTGCTCCTTATAATTTTGGTTTCTTATATATGACAACCACATGCTGTTTAAGCTTGTGTGTATGATTTATTTCACTTAACATTATGGTCTCAATGTGCATCCATTTTCCTATAAGTGACTCAAGTTTATCTTTTTATGGCAGAGTAATATGCCATTGGGTATAACAGCTAAATCTTAGAAGTAGCCTATGTGTCCATCCATGAATGAATGGATAAAAAAATGTAATACTGATACTGCACTTTTGACAACAGTAACCTTTCTTTTTGCTGACTATAAACTACCTGGAAGTCCTGGGGGTTTTTTGCCTTTACTTAGCACTGTTGGCATTTGCAGGCAGATAGATCTCTGCAATGCATGCAATCCTGTGCTTTGTAAAATGTTTGGTATCTCTGGTCTCAACTATCTAGATGACATAGCAACTGCTCCTAAATTCAAGCTGTAATGACTCAGTATGTCTTCAGATAATTGCCAAATGGCCTTGGCGTATCCAGTTGCCCCACTGGAAAGTTACAGGAGTTAATGTTTGTAAAATAAAGGACTCTTGTCATTTTCTAGGAAGATTTCAGAATTAAGAGTGTTAAAGATTGATTAGCCTGGTGTGCAATTAAATGACAGAGGTGCATAACCAATTCCTCAAGAGACTTGTGTGGGCTCCAACTTTTACATATAAAGGAAATTCAACATTTCCTATCTTTTGTCATGCCTTATGCCAAGCATCAATAAACCTGCTCTGCATGAATCCAGAAAATAAGTATGTTAGGATCTGTGGGCAGGAGAGTGTCATACAAATACTGCTCAAGGCTTCAAATACATATTAAAAGCACATACTGCCACTGTCAGTATGCAAAAATATAGGGTGGCTTGGTTTCAGTGATACTGTAACGGGAAATTGCAAGAGAAAGTAAAAATGTGTTTGGATTACAAGTTATATTTTGATGTACTTATACTAAGTACTGTGTATTAATTTTAAGCCTAGAGTAAGATAAACTGCTTTCAAGATATAAACTGTTATTTATTTTACATACATTTAGCTAACCATTAGGCTACATGAATTTTCAAAATTATCATTGGCTTTTAACTAAAAGTTTGTTTACAGAAGTTGATCAAATCAGTCTGGCCTGCTGCTCTCAGCTTTGTTAACATTTTGGTATCGTGTACGTAAAGTGAAGGTGGATATTGCTCAGAGGGTTGTGACTGTATGCTGGGTATTTCAGAACCCATCTCTAAAAGTCCCTGAGCCCATGATGAAAGCTGAACAAAGGCAGACCAAGGTATGGGCACCGTGGGTTCCTATAACCAAACTGCATGCTTTACTGTAACGTGGGGATGGGTGCCAACTAGAGCACTCTCTTTAGGGCGGCAACACCAAATGACATATTTACAGCAACAACTTTCTTTTTACTTACAATTAGAACCCTGGTTTTAATTTAGAGAGATAATGTATTCCCTTAAAAGAGTCACTTCCCAACTTCTGCTGTAACTTCCTGTGCCCGTGAGACTGAACTATGAGCCTGTGGGACACCACGCAAAACTGTTGTGGGATATACATGAAAGATGTTTGAAGCAGTCAGTTAAAAAGGGTCTATATTTGCTTTTTTCATTTTTTGTAGCACATGGGGATTGAACTTGGGACTCACACATTGAGTTATATCCCCACCCTTGTAAAGACATTGTTACTACTTTTTGCTTTGACACGGGAACTTGATAAATTGATAAACTGCCCAGGATGAGCTTGAAGTTACAGTCTTCCTGCCTCAGCCTCTGAGTACTGAAATTACAGCATATGCCACCATCCCGTGTAAAAAGGAATCTACTTTTGCTGTCCTTACTTTCCTCATTCTGTTGGCCTGGTAAATTAATGAGCAAGCTAGAGCCATTTTGAAGTCATTTTGAACACAGAGAACAGAAACCACATGTTGAAGATCGCAGAGCAGAGGAATAGGAATCTGCTCCCCTGATGACACCGGGAAACTAATATGTAGGTCCACATGGCTCTTGAGTTTTTCTAAGTGAAAACAATCGTGTATCTTATTGGAACTTATACGGTTTGGATTTTGCTCTATGTGTGACTCGATTTGATCAGAACTATGGAATACTCCACAAGACTCACACTGATTCTAAACCTCACCTGATGATTGTCGGAAGCCTTGACTTCCACAGGTTTTGCTTCAGGAGTTGGTTTGCCTCTGACAAAAGCCAAAATGTCAGTTCCCCACAAAAGGGGATGAGAAACAAGAATGACACAGAGGGACCCTGTGCTTGCCTCGATGCTCTTATCAGAAACTGAAGCTGCCCATTACAAATAGGAACAACTCTTTTACAGAATGATTCTTGCTAGATCTTGTCTTTAGCACAGGCTTTCCGAGGCAGTCTACTCCAAAGAAAAGGAAAAGGGAGTTTCTGCACAGAACTATCAAATTATGATCAACTTGGCCATCAGGACACAGATCTTATTATTCAATTTCTTTACTGGCTGGAAGACTTTTTATCATATTTTTATCTTATTCTCAATTTTACGAAGGATCCCCTATTGGCCAGGTGCAGACTCAGAATCACTGCGCTAACCAAGTCTCATCTTTTTACCACACCCAAGGTACTTTCTGGTATTCGCCCTTTGTTATGCAAGGGCCAATACAAGGGAATCAAGGATCATCAGGTGCATAGTCCTTCATGTCATAATCACTCCCTCTTAAAAGCCTTGTATTTGATTGTCCAAATGCTTAATTTTTAAAAACTCTTATATTGGGCACAATAAACAGTAAGGTTTCCTAACTGGTTATACTTAACCTTAGAGCTGTATAAAAATTACCTCTCTGAGCAGGATCAGTTCTTCTTGATTTGTGCATATTCTTTATATAGATTAATAGACTTCATTTTAGCAGATATGTGTATGTGCATAACAAATCTTTTCCTTTTATAAAGCAAACCATAGCTTCACACATTGGGATGTTTGTGGATGTGCATGCACGTGTGTGTGTGTGTGTGTGTGTGTGTGTGTGTGCATATTTGCATATATCTCAGTATCTGGAAGATCATTGGTACTGATGTGTCAGTCTGCTTTCTGTCTCCGTAACAAGTAGCAGAGATAATCTATTTACCGTGGGAAAAGGTCTTTTTCTGGCTCACAGTTTTGGAGGTTCATTTACCTATCTATACATTTTATGTGCCTTGTTTCATGGACCAAAATGCAATATTTTGTATATTTGTGCATAAAGACTATAGTGACTATAGGTGAACAATTCAAAGAAGTTATATTTCTACTCCCTCTTCTAAGCATGCTCTTTCCTAGTTCAGAGCCTCGTGGTCCTCCCAGCAGAACCAGCCAGGCAGGTGCTACCAGACTATCAGAGGTGAAACCCAGATGGAAGGCATTTATATTTCTAAGATAAATTATTGTGTATAAATAAAGTTAAGAAGAATGGTGGTTAAATTTGAACCCATTAAAATCTTGGTCTTCAGGATGCAAGAAGAAAACATACTGAAAAAAAAAAAAAACAGAGCAAGTTTCATTATAACAAAAAGTTTGCACAAACAAGAACTAGTGTTCTGGATTGCTGAATTTGGGTGCTATTCCATATAATGAACAGGGGAGGAATAGAAACTATGCAGAACATCATCAATATCCATCTGAGATCAGTTTCAGTCAGGAAAAGCTTTGTGACTTGATGATGGCTAAAAACAGGAAGAAAGTGGGATAGGCCACCTACTTCCTAAATGACAAAGACAGAAACATTCTCATGAAATTCGTCTGTAAATGGAGGATTATTGGGACTGATGTGTTAGTCTGCTTTCTGTCAGTGTAACAAATAGCAGAGATAATCTACTTATAGTAAGGATAGGTTCATTTACTTATCTATACAATTTATGTGACTTGTTTCATGAACCTATCCTTACTAATGGGGGGGTCCATTAGTAAGATCCCATACTGCTATAATTCCATTTTCTAGTCTCCAAAATGTGTATACAAATTGTTTCTACCACAAAGCATTGTCATCTGAATTAAATATAACAGTACACCCAAACTCTTCACATGGTATCAAAATGGAAAGCACTTAGTACGTCTTAGTTAATAAAATTATTATCCCCAGGACTACACATGAGAATTTCAGGACCTGGAGGAAAAATATAAATGGAGATCAAAGTTATTCATACTTATATATTTCTAAAGTCTTATTCCATCTAACAGCATTAATTATAATAGGTGGTGTCTCATTCCATGGAAACAACAACAAAAGGCTCAGTTCCAAGACCCAGTTTATCCTCTAGAGAGAGCACTACTGAGAGACTGAGCCCTAGAACTCCAAGCCAGTGGCTTCCTCCCTTGGTCTAAAACCCCAGCACCATCAGGCACTGTGAGGAGTCCTGTTCTGTGCATGTCTCTGGCACAAAGGATCCCTTGGCTACTTCTTGGGCCTAAATAGCATCCAGCATTCTATCGTCAGAGAGGAAGACTGTTCAGGCTGTAAAAGAGGCTCAGGGCTCTCTGGGAAATGGAGTGTTTTCTAGTTACCTGGAGCATCCTCTGGGTGGTGGAAGCTCCAGGACATTTGATCTTATAGAGCTTTCATTCTGGGCCAGAGAAAGAGGGAAATAAGTTGAGGGGGAAAGCTTGAATGGGGCCCTGGAAAATGATAAGCTCTGCCCAGGAGCACTTCAGACACAGGACTAATTTACCCTAAAATAGATCTATCTGTAATCCTTCACTGGAATGAAAACTGAATGTCTAATTGTATGTTATTCTCGGTGCTCATTATTTAAAAAGAACATGTAAAGTGAAGGAAGTATGAAAGCTTAAGTGGTATTCTGGCCCACGTTTTCTTTCTTTTTCAAGTTGTATCAATTTGTTAGCACTGATATAACAGTATCCCACCAATACAGCAGTTTGAAACAACAAGAATTTATCATCTCAGTTTCTGTATTCAGAAGCCTAGGTCGGCTTGGCTTGGATCTCTCCTCTGGCTTTCACAAGGTAAAACTGGATCTGAGCTCTTATTCAAAGGACCTGGGAAGAATATGTCTGCAAATTTGTTTGTAGAATTCAGGTTCTTGAACTCGCAGTACTAAGGTCCCCATTTCCATCCTGGGTACAACCTTTCTGAGCTAGAGAGGTCCCTGCAGTACTGACCTGAGACCAGGGCCTGAGACCAGGGCCTGAGACCAGGGCCTCTCAGGGCTGGCAGTGCAATGTTAAATTCACACCTTTAGAATCTCCCCAACTTCCCTTTCTAATCCAGCCAGGAAAACTTTCTGCTTTGCAAAGCTCTTTGGGTGAGATAATAGGACTTCCAGTTTTGAAGTCCTTAACCTTAATTACATCTGCAAAGTCCCTTTAGCTGTGTAACAAAACATATTCACAGTTTATAGTGGTTGAGTTTGGCTACCATTTTGCCAAACACAATGGCTACCTAATTAAAATACAGTCTGTGTGCTCTGATTGAGAAAGAAATAAGAAAGTAAGAAGTAAAACAAGAAGAAATATATATTATAGTATACTACTTAATGCCCAATATACTCTCAAAACTTATATTTAAACAATGTATAATGAAAATAATTTTCCTTGATTTTGAATTTTGCATTTCTAATAATTGTAATATATTCAAATTAACAAAGTTTATTATGTCTATATCACAATCATTAACCACGTAATTATATGTTTAGGTGATATTTAGCAATGATAAATTTCCTACTAGAATACTTAAACAAAAGTGAATAAAAACAAAGAGTGATATTTATCCTCCATTCTAATGGGAACTCTTACTATTAAAACTGTATTGTTATTTCACTGTATTTTATAGTACTTTGGTATTGCTTACAAAATTTACACTGAGATCAGTTTTATTAAAGAAAAAAATTACTGATTAACTGGCTTTCCATCTATTTTTCTGTACCCAACTCTCAAATAATTCCATGTATTGCCTTTTTAATTAATACTAATTTAAAGCATACTGTTATCACTTCTGGAGATTAAACAAGGCTTTTTTAAATTTAAAAACTGCTTAAAAGTCTTATCAGGAAGAAAAAAAAAAGTCTTATCAGGAGGGACAGGGATAAGTGTTTCAAGTCCTGGAGGCAAAATTTTGCCACACATGGACAGAAGTGAATGCATAACACCCATTTGTTACATCAATGAAAACAGCATAACACATGCATAGAGCTTGTAGGTGACCACTTTCCACCAGTGCTTCAGCTAGGCCTCACAATTACCAATGTATTTGGCTGCCAGAATCCTCACGATGAATTTAGAAGAGGATTATCCTATTAAAAGTAACTACTTAAAGCCAGATAAACTAGTAGGTTACTTGATACCAATGAGAATATTCCCCATTCTCTTTCCTCATTCTCTAAATTTCCAAATTTCAGAACAACAGGCAAGAAGGTGAGAAAACAAAACAAAACAAAACAAAAAAAACCTCCATATTTTTGATCCACCTAATGATAGATTTCTTCATAGAATAGTACAGCAGTGGTGTGTGAACTGGAAAGTTGGTTCAACAAAAACGGTTTTTAACTGGGATAAGAACTTGCAGATGAGGAAGAGAAAAGGGAGCTCTTATTTAAAGAAGGTTTCAAAACAAACATTCGCTGAATTCAGCATAAAGAGACAAGAAAATGAAGCCAGAGAAATGAATTCGATTTACAAATAACAAATTTAGAAAATGAAAGAGTCTAGCATAATGGGAAAAAGTCTTAAAAATGCATATGTTGCATAATTTTCAAGAATGCTCTCAAAAAAGAACGCTGGTGAAAAACCAAAAAATACAATTTAAAAATTTTTTCACATGACATTTTCCTCAGTCCCATTATTCTGCACTTCATTTGAATCAAAATTCTCTCCTAAACTTCTATATCAGTTTTGTTAACCACCACTTCCCCACTTTACCAGTGTGGAAATATTTATAATGAGCAAGACCAAAGCATAGATTTTTTTTCTCCTTTTAATTTTAGTTGTATAATTATCTATTAAAAACAAAGCCTGAAGAAAAGGAGTAGTTACTTTCAAGTGCATCATTTATTTAACATAGGGAATACTTCAGTACTCTTTGAGTTCTTAACTTTTTAGTATTCACCCTGCTGCAGAATTCACCCAAATCACTGGCTGTCTACAACGACTCATACAATGGCTTAGACAATCATTATTGTTCCTTATTGAAAGACTCCATGTATCCCGAGCAACTACTGGGTAATTCTCGATCTTCTCCTAATACTGATTGCATCATTGTCTGCATTAAAAGTGACAGTCTGAATCACTGGAGACCTGTCGCAACCATTCACTAAATTTTTAAATTAATTTTTTATTTTCAAGCAATTTTACATGCAGAGAAAGTTTATAAATATGTTACAGAGAATTCTTACATCCATATTACCCATTTTCTCCTAAAGTTAGTAGCTTATATAATCATAATACACTTGCCAAAGTAAGAAATGAATATTCTAAAGCAAGTAAGAAATTAACAGATATATATATAGATAGGTAGATAGAGATACACAAATACATTCAGATATATGACTGTTTATATAGGCAAATGGATTAGAATATTGTTTTCTCTTCCCCTGAAGATGACAGGCTCTCCAAAGAGAATCAATGTCCATAAAAGGTCAGCTTCAAAATTAGTAGAGTGGAAAAGGAATCCCAGAAGCCTGGAAATAAATTCATTTGTCACCCACTATGTTCTACTTTCAGTAGAAGCCTTTCACCTGCATAGCTACACATTGTGACAGCTCTGCCTTGGTCATCTATAAAGTCTAACCTATCTCAAGAATATTTAAATAACTCAGTTATTTTAGCCACACTCCATAATCATGGGGGAGCATAACAGCCTGGGAAATCTATGCAATTCCCATGCTAGGAAGATACTGTGCACTGGAAAATCAGAAATCTTAGAACATTATCAAAGGAGCAACCTGAAAAAGGGGCAGTACTACAATGTCTACAAAGGCCCTTGGAAGGACAATCCCGACCCAGGCTTTGATGAGTGCCCTACATGGGCAGTGGGAGTGGACTTCCTTCTGGGACATGTGAACCTGGCCTGGCAAAATTCCTACGAGATCTCTGATATCCAGGAGGGTGGTCTCACCAGTGTGAGGTCCTAGCTCAGTGATGGGTGTGACCGTGTTTCATACTTTGTGTAGACAACTTGACAGCTGGCTAAGCAAACTGCTTTGGTATTCACCATTTTAATATGCTCTTTTGGGGACTGTATTTGTTATCAATTATAAGGACTTTTTATAGTAAAGTCACTTATGTGTTTCCTACCTTTCCCAGGAAGATAACAAATGTTCACTGAGGAACTTTAAAACACAAGAGAGAATCATAACCAACAAGAAAAGAAAGTCCATACTTTAAATCATAAAGCCAATCAAAAAAGTCTAACAAGGCTACCATGAATGTAATTTTTCATTTTAAATTAAATCATTGGAATAAAACAATTTTCCTTTTTCTTTCTCTCTTAACAGCTCAGTACATTATAATAGATATGACATTGACTGATTGCTAAATTAATGAAACCATTGTTAGAGTTCTCTACGAGTTTAGAGATAGATTTATAAAAGGTACCTTTGGCTGGATGGCTGGCTGCTTGGCCCTACTTTTGTCCCTTTCACTTTGAAACATTCTAATCAAGAAACAATTCTCAGCAATAGGTCAAAGGATGAAATCCCTTCAGACAGTGCTCCGAATATTATGACATGAAATGGTCTCAGAGTTAGGGATTCTCATTATTCAGGACCCTTTGTCCTACACCTAAGGTGTGGTAATATATTACTGAGCCTATGAGGTGAAGGGATAGTTTTACTTTTACCTCCCAGAAATTGGCTGACACTTTCAAATTTCACTATGTGCCTTTACACACAGGGTCTCTTAGAAAAGTTTCTCTTGGATTCAGAAGCAAGTAAAGGAACCCTGATTCTCATGTCACCAAGAATATTTCCCTTCCACAATTTGTCATTTATAAAAATCTGACTTCTGCTTCATAGGAAAAGATTACAAATTTTACAATTTGAGTGTTCTCGCTAATCTGCTTCTATGGAAATACTGGGGTAACTTTAATTATCCAGGAAGAGTCATTTAGCTCAAAAGTGTTCATAAAATGGTCCTACATAGGTTTAGTATTCAAATAAGCAACACATGTGCTGCAAAAAGGGCAGGGACAGTCATGGTTTTACAAGGTTTTTATAATTCTATTCCCTAAAATTTAAAGCACTGTAACAATGGTTTCATTAATTTGCAAATCATTCAATGTCATCTCTGCTATAAAGTCCTGGACTTTTAATGGGTTCAGGGAGAGAGGAAAATTATTCCTATGATTTAATTTAAAATGAAAAATTGCATAGTTAGTAACTTTGTCAATTTGGGGGCAGAGGGGAGTAAAATTTTCATCTGATTAACATAATTTTGTGACATTATTTTGTGATGAGCTTATATACCTTTTGTTATCTTTTTTGAGACAAGAAGGACAGAAGATGTATTTAAAACAAAGCATAATGGATTTAGGTTACTTCACAAATAGAGAGTTTTGAGAAATATAAAGTGCTGGGCTGTCACAGCAGGTGACATCTTGCACCATGATATACTCTCCTGCTCCATCTGATGCTAGTCACAGCTTCTGTGGGGATTTCCGGTACAGCACACTCACTTGCAGCTCTGACATTCCCCAAATGTGAGCTGGGTGTCCCCTGTCTCTGCCTTGGGTTCTTTTCCTAATTCTCTGCTGCAGGGCAAAAACCAGCAGCGGGAAGAAGCCATCATCATTCTCAGCATCCTGTGTCTTCCGTGTACCATTTTTATGGGCAGCATCTTTGTAGAAGTGAAAAGGAAAATATTCTTGCAAGAAGGTGAAGCCCATCTTTCAACTTGGGTCTCTAGGCTTTCTGGCTACCTTCAGGTACTAAGGCCTTCCTGATGAAGTTGCACATTTATTGGACAATTATTTATAGAGAACATACCATGGGTGAGGCATATTGTGGGTGCCGAGAGCATACCACTGAAACAGAAATCCCCCTCCTCAAGGAACTTTAAGTCTGTGGGGGAAAGAGATAAACAGCAAGTAAGAAAGCCCTATATTCTGTAGGTTCTGCACTTCATAAAAACATGAGAGAACATCTTGTATGGTTTATATTTAGAATTTTTTTGTCACTTCCTCACCACTGTATCACAACTATTTACGTTGTATTGGGTGTCAAAGTTATCTGGGGATAAGTTAAACTTGGTTTAAAGTACAATGAATCAGTGTATTAAAACACTATATGAAGGATGTACATAAATTATATGAAAATTTTGCACCATTTTATATAAGATATTTTAAGTTGTATTTTGTTATTATGGGGTTCCTTGAGGCAAACCCCTACAGATATGGAAGGACGACCAGCCTGGGTGAAAGAAAAGCAGGAAAGGCCAGAATAGGGCAGTCAGAAAATCATTCCTGAAAAGGCAGCATCTGGAGAGTAGAAAGTAAGAATCACATGAATGTGGAAAAGCAGAGGACGTGCCACGCAGAGGAATAGCAGGTAGAAAGAGTGGAAGCAGATTTCTGCCTGGATGGAGAAGGCTCAGCAGTGATGCCAACCCCTGACCTTGAAATAACAACCTACTTGTTCTGTGTCTCAGCTGTGTCATTTGTGAAATGCAGGTAGTGTTAGCATCTAACTCTGCTTGAGGACTGAACGGGCCATTTCATGTCAAGTGCATGGAGCACGTACTCTCTCTCCCTCACTTGGGAGAGGATGGAATACCATCCATTCCATTCATACAGTGTCACAACCCCAAAGGCTTTCCATGGAGGCTGGGCTTTTCCTCAGCCTTCAGGTATCCAAGGCCTCCTTTGTTATTCTGGGATGGGTGTGTGACATGTGCCATGGACCAAGGTTCTACAAAGAGAGAGAGAGAATGAATTGCCTCGTGGCTGCTCTGCTGCTGTGGGACTGGCCTGTATTCTTCTACAGGAAGACCAAAGGGACCTCAACAGAGAAAATGGGAGTCAGCTTAGAGCAGGCCCAGGGGAAGTAGGGGAAGCCAAAATAGACCAGGTGATATGGGCACATACTTGACCATATCAAGGGGCTGTGGGTGAGATCTTGCCTATGTTGTGAGCGAAGGTGGAGAATGATACAGCAAAGAATCTCTGAAAAATGAAAGCAGGGGCCCACGAGTAAAATAAAGTTTTAAACTGTGGCAAAACTACAAAAAAGGAAAAATACTAGCAGAAGTTTTCCCACCATGGTACAAATCAAGTAAGAATCCTTCTTATTTCTTCTACCCCTTGCTCCAAATCAGAGGGCTCAGAGAATGTAGGTAGCAGAATGGAGCAGAGAAAAGAAGACCTTGGTGAGAAGTTAGGGCAAAGTTATCTCTCTCCACTCTCTTTTTCATAAACTTTGTTCTGCTATTAGCTAAGCCATGGGAGAAACCAACCCTTCAGAAGAGATGAAAACAATGCACATTAATTACTAAACAGAGTGTTACTTTGGTTTAAAAAAACCTAACTCTACGAAATAAATTGAAAAACAACTATCACAATTTATTTTAGGATCACATCACTTTAGTCATTTTATTCAGTCAACAGATACTATTTCACAGATGAAAACAACCATACCAGAACATGGTTCCTTCATGGGAAAATAGTTTGGATACAGAGCAACAGTACTACAAAGGACAGGTGGAAGCACATTTTGAGCATAACAGGGAGGTGTTATGCCAACTTAATAAACAGCCCCAAAATAGGAGTGACTAAAAACCGCAAAGCATTATTCTCTGTTCTGGGCCAAGTTATTGTCAGGAGTTGGGAGCTTTTTGATTGCACTCATGAAGGGTCCAAGTTGAAGGTGCGGCTACTAACTCGCACCTTGCCTCTCAGTGTAGAATTCTGGTCTCACATTGGCAACTGAAAGTTCCAACCTCAAAATGGTCACATAACACTCTAGGACATCTTATTAAATAAAAATAGACACAAGGCTCCCCCCACCATTACAAAAGGCCAAGAGAAGGAATCCCACCTTATTCTTAGAAGGAAATGTAGAAACATTTGTCAAGTTGTACGGATGGCATAATCAAGAAATGTGATAATAACGATTTGAACTAAAATACTAGATGTTGATTTGGATGAAACTAAATGTGCAAATTTAATGGAACTAACTGGATAAATTCTTCTGAAACTAACATGTTTGAAAAGTATATCCATTTATATGTTCTCTAGGAAAGTACAACAGCCCTCTGTCTTGATTACTATACTCTCATTACTGAGACAAAATACCCCATGCCCAGAATTAAGGAAGGAAAGGTGTATTTAGCTCACAGTTTGTGGAGGTTTCAGTCCATACACAGCTGGCACAAAGGCAGAGTGGCACATGATAGAGGATAATAGTTCATGGCGATGGCAAACAGCAAAAGCAGCAAGAGTAAAAAGGGAGGAACAGCAACAAGCCTTTTTCCTGCCCTTATATTGTATGCAGGCTGCTTGCCCCAGGGTGGGTGTGGCACTCACACCCCAAATCCCAGCATTGGACCATGAATCAATCAAAAACTCTAGAAGCCTGCCCCATGACTGCATGAGGCTTTGGAGAAACATCTGGACACAAAACATGACACCTTCTAAAACAACATAGGTAAGAATAATAGATTGATCAATAAACATAATTTATATTTAGCATGTACTAATTGCTCTAAGAAATCACCATTTTCTATAAAACTTCCTGTTGCACATGGCTATTGTAATGGTAAAGATACCACAAAACAAGCAGAAGGCTAAGTCACAAGGATACAGATACTTGTGATAGCAGGTCTTCTTGACCCATCTATTTGTTATGATAAATTCATATTACAAGCTCTGTTGCAAACTGGACTTTGCTTCATGAATCATTTTTTAAAAATATTCTACAAACTGTAACAGAATAATGTAAGTAATTATGGGAGTATATTCTTTCCTAGAGGAAATCTTTTAACTAAACTTTAAGTTCAAATGTAGGGGGCTGGGGATTTAGCTCAGCGGCAAAAGCGCCTGCCTGGCAAGCGCAAGGTCGTGAGTTCAGTTCCCGGTACCGGAGAAAAACAAAAACAAAAACAAAACAAAAAAAAAAAAGTTCAAATGTAATATTTAGCTTTTACTTTCATCCAGCTCTATAATAATTTCTTATTTTAAAATATGCCTGATACTAACATTATATCCATAAAATCCCACTCTCAGTTCATATTATCTGGGGAAGTGGTAAGAGATTAGATTTAGTTTCAGTTTTATAGAACAAATTGTTTGACATCTATTAAGATAAATAAAAGAGGAAAAAGGGCAAATATGATAAAATATATTGTAATATACATAAACAAATATTCATCTCCCAATTGACAAATTAAGTTCTTATAGGTCAGTTGCTAACATATTTGGGATATAGCACTGTAAATTTGCCTGAGGCAAAAGTATGTACTAACTGGTTTCTAAATGTTAAAATTTACTCATAAATTTAAGTAACACTAATTTTGTAAATTCTTGTTAGCACAGAATAACAGTCTCTGAATACAGCTCTATGTATCATTTTCACATATACTTGTTAAATGGTAAAATTTGTCTTCAGTTTTAAATGAGTCATCATTTAGTTTCACGTGAATTTCATGTAGATACATGAAAATACAGTTTCACAATTTCATTTATGATTTTACATGGTAAATTCTGGTATCAAATCATTTTGAATAACAAAAATAATCCTCATCCCCCATCTCTCATATGTGACATATATTGCCTGAGATCTTTTCTAATTCCCAAGTTTGCTAAGTCTGAACTTTTGACCTAGATGTAAATAGTCACGGGCACCGGGAATAAAATTCAAGGTTGCAAAACTCCTGAAATTTGAGGCTTAAACCTGGACAAATATGTTATGTGCAAACTTCGGGGAAGAAGGTTTATAACTCTCATCAAATTATCCTTGTATGCACGATCCACAAAAAATAAAAATTACTGCCCTAAGTATCGCCCCATGTAATTCATACGGCTATTTTGTAGCCTTATTGGCTCTGATAACTGGATTTACTTTTAGTGCCTTCCAATTTTATTTTTTACAAAAGTGAGATAAAAGACGTTTTAGCACTTCAGTAGGATCCCTGCATGCACGGAAAGAGGTGGAGGCTGAGCTCAGCTGGGAACCGTATGGCACCGAGGCTGCCTCAAGTGATAATAGAAACCCCGCACTTCAACTTCCCTGTGACGTCACTTCCTTGCTTTTGTATTATTTGTGAATAGCTGGCAATATAATCATGAATAACCACAGGGATAGTACAGTATATATTCTATACAAGCATATAGAAAATAATGAACATTTTGTCAAGTTCACAGACTTGAATATTTTGGGAAATAGGATTTGAACTTACTGTGGGTTACGGGCTGTTCCTTCTCCCTTTACCTCCATTCTTATTTCAACTGTGGATTTCACCCCAATAAAGAGGGAGCAATGTGTAAAGCTGAAGGTTATGGATGACTGGAAGAAAAAAAAAAAAAAAACACTCAGAAGATACAGGTAAATTGAATCTTACAAGACAATAGTCGAACCAAATACTGTGTCTGGTAAAAATTCTACCCAATTTAGATTTGCCTTTCTTATCCACTGGGGAAAAAATCTGCAGGAGTTCCTGCTCTAAAAGCAGGATTCCAAGATAAAAAGAATTTATTTCCATCATTATCCTCCAAAGACTGAGTACTTATGAGTACAAAGCACTGAGCAAAAGATAAAAATTTCACTGGCAAGGACAGCCCCTACCCTCAAGATGTTGACTGTCTGAAAGGTGATATAACACCATAAATGATCATAATATTTGAAAGTGATAAGTTTCAAAAAAATAACGTAGAGATTTAATGTTTACAGCCAGTGTCAAAAAGTGCCATTACAACTACCGAATATATTCATTTATGTGACACATTTGCAGATGGTGACCTTCTATATGATAATACTGGTACATTTCCTCAGAAAATTCTGTTTTTCTGAGGTCTGTTGCTCCATGACTTTTGGTTCTTGAGATTTATGCTCTCTGTGCAGTCTGGGCCTAAGCTTCATTAGCACCTGATTTACCATGAGTGCAGATGGTTATTGGAAATAAAAAGTCAGCCATTTCCTATGATTAAATCTCTCATGGGCGGCATCTCCCTCTTAGCTATTTCCTTACTATTGCATATGATTCATTCGCAAGCAGAACAGTGATTATTACATGATTGTTAAATCTAAAGTGGAAAGGAAAGTAGAATATTAGAAAAGTCTCGTAGCTTATTAATATATATTATGTGCTACAATGAAAATGATTTTACATAAGTATTAGCACGATGATAGATTTATGGATGGTGAGAGAAAATTACTCTATTGTGATGACTAAATGTAACAAAAAGAATTCAGAATTTTTCTTTGCTTTCTTTGTTTCTTTTTTCTTCCTACTTGCCTTGTTTTCAAAGGTTATTACTTAAACAAATAACCCCCCAAATATCCCCTCATCTGGTCACTTGGCAGTGCTTCTAGGCTCTCATTTTATTGTAAGTCTGATAAGTACAAAAGGGGAATTTGAGAGCTGATAATTGCTGCCTCCACTTTTTTAGAGTTGAGCAGAAAGCAAGGTTTTGTTTCCAACAGAAATATTATAGTACTTTGTTTTGAATTAGAAAGAATTGACAGATTTTTTTCACTTCCCCCTGTTACATGAATTAACAATTTGAGAAATCTCACCGTGATTTACATATTTGCACACTCTTTATGTTATACGGAATTAATAAAGTTGATGGCCACATAGCACAAAGTCAATCTATAAAATATAAACTTGTTGCTTTTGCCTGGTTAACTTACTATTTTTAACATGCTATCATGTTCTATGTAAGAGGGCGATTGTTCCAGTAAAAAACAAATAACAACCACAATGCCAAAGCTCATTTCTCTCTAATTTATTTCCATTATGAGATTTATTTAGGTTACTTAGTTTCACATCTGAGAGCAGGTTTAATAATGAAATTCAAGAGTGGCCTCTGTTGATTTTTAAGAGCATGTTTTGCTGCCCTTTCTGGAATGTTCATCCAGCAAATAATCACTTCATAAAAAGAAGACACACACAAAGAAATATAAAATTTTCTATGTACCTTGTCTTACAAGTATTGCCTCAAAGGATGTCTTTCCTAAGACAAAATGCTACACAGCTAAGTGCTGGCCCTGAACGGCTGGCATGGTCCCACTGAACCAACACTTTCCAAGCCTGGCAGCCCTCTTTCCAGTGGGGTTTGGAGTCTGCTTGTTTCTCACAGTGGGTCTTTGTGATTACAATCACCTGGGACACAGAGAGGAGGTGTGCTCCTTTTCACATGGCTATAAACTCTCGTGAACTTGTTTTACCTTTTTTGAGTACAGTAGCATAACAATTTTAAGCACTCATGTAGTCGAGGAATGATCTCTTTCCCAATCTACTATAAGGCAGAGACTATAGACACAGTCTAGGGAAGCTTTTGCTGACATTTGTATGTGTTATGCTTAGCACTCTAGTACATAAAAAGAGCTTGTGCCGTTTGTCTGTACCACACTGCACACCACACCACAATATGCAAAGAGATAAAAAATAATCTCTTTGGAGATGTTATGGTTGATACATTGTGTCACCTTGGGGAGTCTAGAGATTTGGCTAAGTGACTCAGCAGTTCTGCATCTTGGGGTGGAAAGAACATGCCCTTACCCTTTCTAGGATGTTGTTCATTGGGTCAGTTTGAGAAGTTTAGAAGGTCAGCTGTGTGACTCAGCAGGGAGCCAGAGTGCTTACTTTGTGTTCATCCTGAGCCTGTGCAAGAGGAGGGCATGGAGGTTATGTCAGTGCTACACACCCCTTGGTAGTGGTAGCCTGCTTTCAATATAAGAGAGGAAAAGAGGCTTGTTCTCACCCCGTTTTTGCTCTTGTTGTTTTTACTGTTTTCCGCTGCCATGAACTGTTACCCTCTGCCATGTGCCACCCTGCCTTGGAGCCAGCCAAGTATGTACTGAAACCTCCACAAACTGAGCTAAATAAACCTCTCCTTCCTTCATTTTGGGCGTTGGGTATTTTGTCTCAGCAATGAGAGAAAAGTAACCAAAACAGGAGATATGCACTAAGCAGCATGATCAAAGCAGCAATACTTCAGCTCTCATAGTTCTGTGGATGAGCTGAAAGGACTATATTCTGGAGACCACATGACATTGCTTCTGCTCCCTTCCACATCAAAGCAAATCACAAGCCTATTCTCGATTCGAGGTGCTGGAGAAAGAGCCTTACCAGAGGAAGGGAGAAGCAGGCACACAGGAATGGGAAGGAATTTAAGCCCATGAAGTATTGTTCTGTTGAACTTAATAATGATTAAGTACAGATGATATTTTATTACAATCCTAGAAATCAATGCAAACATCTTACTATTGTCTTAACATAGAAAAAAAAAGGATAATTTGGCAATAAAGATAGTTGTTAAGGATCACTTAACAATAAAGATAAGGTTCACTCCAGGAATTGGTTGAATTTACTATTTTAGGTTTTATGAATTTGGAGAGGGTGAACTATTGTATGTCCAGTCTGTAGTAAGAATGACAGGCAGAGCCATCTCTGGTGGTGCACACCTGTCACCTCCACTCCTCAGTAGGCTCATGCAGTAAGATCTCAAATTCGAAGACAGCCTGAGCAATTTAGAAAGATCTCTCAAATTTTAATACAATATAATTAATTTAATTTAATTCAACTTAGGTATGCACCACAGTGGTAGAGCTCTATTACTAGCATTTATGAGACCTTGGGTTCAATGCCCAGTAAGGCAGTCAATCAATCAATCAATCAATCAGTCAATCAGTGGAATGAGAAGGGGTGGAAAGAATGGATCATTAATTCTGAGGGATAATCAGCAATCTATTCTAATATTTAGATAAATAATGACTAGGACAATATGAGGGAATTTTTAATTTTTATTCTTATGTGTGTCAAATAATTATGTTCCAAATATTTGGTGAAATAGTTGAATAGGAAAGAAAGGTTCTGCTGACATATTTTATGTGGCTCTCTGAATTCATCATAATACATTATTACAAGATGTAGGGACACTAGAAATATTACATAAGATTTATTTTGTGAGTATTTGACCACCCTGTAAGAAGAGCCTCTAGGAGATTTTGCTTTTTTATTGATAGGTACAAAATGAAAGAGGATATTCTCGCTAATCTTAGCAATCTGTTCAGAACAGGAAGCACCTTTAGAGGAATCATAAGCCTAAATGATTGACCATAAATATGTAACAATATTCAGAATGTGCAGTACTACTTTCATGGGCTAGGGTCTCACTCTGTTCTGTCTCAGTGGAAAAATACAGATGTCGTTTTATGTTGACTCCTGGGAATCCCTACAACACACTGCCATTGTTTCACTGAAGGAAAAAAATGATGGTTTGTTGATGCTGATGGTAGTGCATATTGAAATTAGCTTTATCATACAAAATTATTTCCTGTTGCAGTTCATCTCCATTTATTATCTGCTTATATGGGCCTAATTTTAATCAAGAGAAAATAACAAATGGGCTAGGTATATTTTTAAAATAAAAATTGTAGAAAATATCACAGAGAAAAGAAGAAATGTTCCCTCCACTTCTATCTTAGAATTCTCTTACAAGTACTTGAATGTACTGGGACATTGATTAATTCCTAAATGATAATGCCTACATTTGTCAATTAGTTTCTGTACAAGGAAACCTGAATATTTTATATAAATTACAGCATCATGACTGGAAACAAAAACAAATCATGATATTTCTGGGAGTCATCTGGGTCTCTGAAGATGTAAATCAGTGACAAAAAATGTAATCTAAATAATAATGGGTCTACTGATTCATGTGTTCAGCTATGTAATCATTCAATTTGATTAAAAATATCAATATTTTCAATATAACTCAAGTAGTGTGATTTCTACTCCTTATCATTTTTGCAAGATAATATTTGTGCAGCAATAGTAACATTGGAAAAAAAGAGAACTGTCCATTTTTTTTAACTGTAATATAAGAGAAGCTTTGGGTGAACTGCATTTTCAAAATGGGAGATTTTGCTTCTTGTTACAGAATTACAAAAAGACTGCTGATGTGTGAAGAAAAACAAAAGGTAAAAACAATTAATTAATGTTCAGAGAAGAAAAACAAGTTTTATTGGAAGTATTTTTTAAGTTGTGAAACTGTGATAGTCTTCACAGAATATAGGTAAGGGAAACAATGTGTGAAGAAGCTAGAGAGATGTAGTTTTTTCTTAACTTTTGTAAGTTGCTCAAAATATAGTATCTAAAACATGATCAAGAGAATCAGATAAAAATGTAGAATGCTATAGTATGGTTAAATGACATATATTACTGGCTTAAAATTATACTGCAACACCAAGGATAATAAAAAAGTATTAATTGGCCTCTCAGTGATAAATAATTTATAGAAATTATACTTATATATTATATATATATTATATGAATATATATAGAGAGGGAAGGAGATTCTTTTCCTCATCTTGAACCCTTTCAAAACTGCTTTGCCTAGTGATACTGGGTGTTACACATATTTGAATATACAAAGCAAATGTTATTAAACAGTTTATTTATTTTAATAATTTTAAATAACTTCCAATATTTGTTGGATATACAAAGTTACCAATGAATTTATATCATACTTGTAAACAGTTGTCTATGTATTAGGAAAGAAAATCTAAGTTGTCTTCACTGTAAGTCTACTGAAACATCTACATTTAATTAACTCTCTGGAAACTTAGTAGGCACTCCTTCAGTATGTGCTCAACCACATAAAATCGAAAAGTGTACTGTAGACTGTATTCTTTTTTTGTTTTTTTTTGTTTTGTTTTTTTCCTGTACCGGGAATTGAACTCACTACCTCGTGCTTACCAGGCAAGTGCTGTGCCGCTAAGCTAAATCCCCAGCCCCTGTAGACTGTATTTTTATACTTGATGACAGTGCATTCACTAAAGAGGACAGGGAGAGAAAGATTAAGGAGAGAGAGAGAAAGATAGAGGTTCAAGAATTTTAATGGGTAAGTGGTGGAGAGAAGGCTGCAGCAAACAGTTTTTTCACAATCTACTTCATAATCTCTCAACTGCTATTACCCAGCTCCCTGTCAATTAGGAAGTCTACCTGGGCTTTCCAGCAGACCTACTAGTAGGCAATATCTTTGTAATGTGGTCACACATGGTCCAAAACTTCACTCT
Source organism: Chinchilla lanigera (assembly GCF_000276665.1). Lineage (NCBI taxonomy): Eukaryota > Metazoa > Chordata > Mammalia > Rodentia > Chinchillidae > Chinchilla > Chinchilla lanigera. The sequence continues at coordinate 17,841,869 of NW_004955410.1, read as the reverse complement.
CATTTCGTAAATGCACAGGCATAATTGAATCCTGGCACACAAATGTGTTAAGGCTATTATTCACTTGTTCAATTTTACCAGTTAGAAAATTTATATACCATTTAAGGTGGAGAATGGGTGGTGACCGTTTATTTGCAAGGATTTAAACGCATAATTCAAATTTACATTCATGATAGCTAAAGCCATAGAAAGCCAAATTAACTTCCATATCGCTTGGTGACCACGGACTTAGAGCAAAAGAAGGAGGATGGGTAAAGAAACTCTACAGTCTTTGTTTTGCAAAGCCTGATCCACTCCCTTCCTTAAGGGAATCTTTGTGTTCCCTTCTGTTGTGCACACATCATGTTCTGTGCAGTTTTTTCTAGTGCCTTTAGTCATTCATAAAAGTAAGGGTTGCTTCAGGCAGAGACTTTGTGGAGTCTGTGTGTACATGTATGTCCAATCTCTTCACATCTGGAGTAGCTGCTAAGAATGTTAAACAAGTGAATTTCTATTTCACCAGACAGTGGAGAGTGTTAACTTCCCCTGATATCCAGGGTCAAGCCAGAAACGTGCCGATTTCCATATTAATAGCACCCTCTATTTTTTGTTTTTGAGCATACGAAGGAAAATTTGTTTTCATGGTGGACAATTTCTATTGATGAATATCATATTCCACTTAAATAAACTTTACATGCTTTATATGAGAATACAATGCCTTATTGCATTTGAAAATTTCAGTTAGACTCTATTTTTCTATTTATATTACTGAGAAATAGCATGTCTGAAATACATCTGCAGAAAATCTCAGACAACATAGCATATCTTACTGTCTCAAATATCACCAAGTGACTCTCTGTTTGAATTTTTGAATACAAGCTTGGGCAGGTAAGTGGTATGAATGTCCTAGCTGTGTACTAGTCTCCACAGACTTTGCTGACACCTGTAAAACCATCAGACACAAATTGGGGGCAAATCAAAAGGAACTGTCTTGTTGTCTGGATTATTTCAACCATATACATGTATAAATAATTCTTAAAAAATTTGGAGGGACAGAAAGTCATAGGGGAAAAGCAGTGATACATCCATATCCACTTACAAGGTTAGCACCAAAGAATTGCATTTGCTGGACCGAAATTCCCCATTTTCTCTGACTCTTTAATTTCAGCCAATACTTAAATTCCACATTTAGAAAAATAGTACTGCATGACAACTACAATGCTTCTTTTAGGTTTTCAAATACATCTTATTGGTTATATATGTCTATAACATCACCCGATTGTCTTCCAAACTATGATGGATTCAGTTGTGAGTGTGATTTTTGGCTGCAAGGAACAGAATGTAAAAAATAGTCAGTTTATAATTCTCAGGTGAGTAGAACTCTAGAAACTGGTTCAGAGTGGCTGATTAAGCAGTTTGAATCTACGTTATAGTCTCTGGGTTTCCCTTGCCTTTTTCTCCATGGTGACAAGATGGCTATTCCATGATCTTCCTGGATAACACAGAGGCAGGCGAGGAGGGCGCAGCTTCCACTCTGCACACACGACCTTAGCAGAGAGCAGAGTGTTCCTAGAAGCCCACGGCAGGCTTCCCTCAGGTTTCGTTCATGAGCCCCAGGTGCCAGTCTTCGCTTGACTTGTTTTAAGAGGGGGTAGGAGAGGACCATAAATAGAAATGTGGACAAAGATGTTGTATATTAATGACCCATCTGCCCTCTAATATTTTCTGTAGGGCTTGAAAAAATATTTCAGGTGATGTTGCTGTCATCATATTCAATCAGACATTTTAGGAAAATAAACTAGAATTCCTTGAATTAGACTTTTCTACTTCCTACAAAATGTGGAGTCAAGTGCCGGCGTGGTGGTGCACGCCTGCAATCCCAGCACTTGGGAGGCTGAGAAAGGAGGATCGTTGTTAGTTTGAGACCAGCCTGGGTTACAAAGTGAGCTCAAGGCCAGCTTGAACTACATAGAGAGACCCTGTCTCAAAAAAATAAAAATAAAAAATAATTAGGCAAAGAAATGTGGAGTCACTTTTATACCACAGGGCCTCACTTAATCAGCAATAACAGCAAATACTTCTACTGAAAGTTTGTTTCATTTTCCTAGAGAAAAATGTATTATTGGGAAGCATTTTAAGAAGTAAAGATCTAAGTATTATGGAAAGATGCTCAGTCCTAAACATGTTTGGTTACTTAAAAATTTTATAGGATTAACTTTACCATTCATATAATCACAGATTTATTGCTGCCTTTAGTTTATTTGTATGCAGATCTTGGTTAGGACCCTGCAATAGGTCAACACTTGTCCTCTTAAATCCTTCCACTTACACTCTATTAATTACATCTAGCATGTAATAAAAAGGGGAGGAAAGCGATTATTTAGCAAAGAAATAATTGGTTAGTAGTAAGGTACAAAATTCTTATGCATTACAATATTCTTACATAACCAGCAATTTTTCTTTTCTAAAGAGGAATTTTTACATAATTTTAAAAACATACAAGAATAGTTGATCATTTGTGGCACATTTTTCACATTCTTATCTATACATGAGAAAGTTTTTCTTAGTCTTATAAAAGTAATTCAGGTTAAAAATTGTATTTTTAGAATATTTATCATTTTTTTCCAAACTAAGATAGAGTGTTATATGATTCTGGGAAGTTTCTATAGCTTGTTTCATTGTCTCCCTGGGACTTAACAAGCATATCTTATGAATGAGCATTAGATACAAGCATTTTTATATGTCAGTTTTTTAAAAAATACATACCTCTACCTCTTGTCTGAAAATGTGAAAAAATGTTTGCTCTCCTTGGTGTGAATATAAAGCATCTCCACTACAGTCATGAGAGCAATATTTCTTCTTTATGAAATAACATTATCAACATTATTCTCTTACTATGGAAGACAAAAAATAACACGCATGACTTTGAGAGTTTAAAAAAATGGAATCCTTTATATAATCTATAATGATATAAAGCATGAGGTCACTTTCACCATGAGAGTAGATATATTCGTGTGGTCAGTTATCACTATCAAATTGTCATCTCAAGTACCTGCAAACAAATGTATAACATTGGTATACTTAAATGTTCCATACTATAATTTCTAGAAAGTGAAGTTTCCATTTATTGTGTCACTACATACTTTGAAAACTTTTTTTATAACTATTCTTTGGACAATACAGAATTTCAGACAAGGTGATAGGAAATTAAGAGTGGTTGTTGTTTTACATATTGTTATCTTCAAATTGGTTACTCAGATAAACAAATACAGGCATGTAAGATTGATCAAACAATTAAACATCAACTGTTCCTTTCCATAAAGCAATAGAAAGCAGTACAATTCTGTATTCTTTTTATGTCGTTTTGTTTATGTCTTTGTGTTTGTTAATTTGTTTTTGTTCTTTTGTCTTTAGAATAAAAAAACTAAATCATAAAGAAGTTAACAAGGGATTGAGGAGTGATATGAAAGAAGCTTTGGGTAAAATTCATCAGCACTTCCTTATGAGGAAAATTTTAATCTTGATAATTTTTTTGACAAATAACTATTTTGTTAAATTTGAGAAAAATAACTATGGTGAATTTGCAGCTGCAGGTGAAAAGAAAAACAAAATTGCTGATTTCACTTGATTTGGGTCAGGACTCAGATCCTACAAGGACCTCTTACTATGATCATTAGCAATGCAGGAGCCTCGAGGAAGTGACAAAAGATAAAGCGCAGTGTACTTTGTCACTGCCCCTGCACTGGCTGATGGGCATTGCCTGCCCAGGCCCTGCTGCCCGGCCCACATTGTGGACTATGGAGACCCTGTGAGTGCCTTCAAACACTGCTCCTTCGCCGAGGAAATTAGGTCCCCTTGAGTCTCTTCCTTCTGACTTGTGGTATATTTCTAAAATAAATACCTCAACTCCACTAAGGAATAAATGAGAGACACTACAACCAATGTTTAGGATAATATTTCTTGCCAGTGAAGGACTGCTAAAACTGAGCTGATTTTATGGCATAAATATATCACTTTAAACACTCAAATCGCTACTCCACATCAACAGACAGGCATGTCCCATCGCCAATATTATTTGACGGCTCCAAATTCCTTCTGTACTTCAGAAGTGTAAGACTGAACATTACTATTACAGAAATTGAGTTACTGAAGACTTTTTGTCTTTCATGAGATAATTATGTTTTGATTTGAAATTAATGTTAAGGGCCAGGGATATAGCTCAATAGTATAAGTGCTTGCCTGGCAAGCCTAGGGTCATGAGTTTGATTCCTGGTACCCCCCCCACAAAAAAAAGAAAGAAAGAAATTAATGTTAAAATACTTCAGTAAGAGGAAAACAGTCAAAGAAAACTGATGAAAAAGATGAGATTTGAGTTCACTGTTGGTAAGTGAAAAACTTACTAGCTTTAAATCCATTTTAACTAAGCTACTTTGGATATTATATTTGCTTTCATTGAAAAGCAAGTTTTAAAAGGAATTTATGTTTTTATCTGTTTGACCGTGATAGCTACCCAATGTAGAATCACTTAGTTAAGGATGCTTGGAAAGAGATTCAAGTATTTATAGAAAACTTTTCAGTTTCTGTACATATTACATAATCTGCCCATATCTTGTACACCCACACTAAACACATACAACATAATAAAAAGTGCATCTGCAAGATAAAAAGGTGACCTTTAAGAGTAATTTCATTAAATCAAAACTTTCCATGTATTTATGACTTTAAGCTTTCCAGGTAAGATAAATGAGGTAATTTCATGCCTCTCTTTATAGTAGATCTTTTTTTAGAAATGAGATTCACACCCAGTTAGGTTCTTTTGTATTCTTGTTGGAAAATGCACTGGTACTTCACTTTTATTTGTTGACTTTATGTTTGTGGCATTAACATTAGCAGATGAAAGCCAAAGCATAAAACATACACTAGGAAGAAATACTCCAAAAAATACCTTGTTAGAACTACATTAATTATTTGAAAGTTAGAAACTTGTAGAACTAAATAGTAGCTACATTTCATGTTGACCCAAGTGATTTTGGTTGAACAAATCTGTGACACTTAAATTTCTCTGACGATACATGAAGTTAAATCACTGTCATTAAAAACAGTGTCAGCTACATGGGAACTAACTGACTGAACTTTACCTGAACATCTGGTAGCCAACAGTGTTGAATATGAAACTCAAATCCAGAGATTTGCAATTAAATTAATTGAAGTGGGATTTTAAAAATTAAAATGAAATTATAATTATATGAATAACTTTTTGTGGAGTTTTAAGGTCATTTGTTATCTTACTTGAAGTCACAAAACCTGTTCAAGAATACAATAAATATGAGTTTGGTGTGTCCATTTCACCATGGGTTAATGTCCAGTTACCACATTCTTATTCTCCAAAGCTAAGAGTTTTTTTTTACAAATTTGAGTTTGAATTATTTGGATCATTTTCTAATGTAAGCCATAAAAACAGATAGCATGCATGCTTCAATGTGCTTTTTTGCATTTCTACAACCTAAAGACCAGTTTGATTTAAAAAATAAAATTTAACAGCCTTTAATTCGTCATGTGGAATCTGATTCTATGTGCTCTTTATTACCTCCATATATTTATCTAAGTGAAACATAAAATGGTTGTAATAATGGAGAATTTAAAGTAGCTTTTGCACATGAGCAGTAATGCTAACTAATATGGTGAATAAAAGCTGAATGTAAATTCTCAGAATTTCCATTTCTTGTGATGTATTTGGTAAAGGGAATATACCTTGGTTACCTGAAACAAGTTTTGCAGTATCCTAATTAAACTCTGATGAACTTTGATCAGCAGAATGGAAAAAATAGGATTCATTTGCTTGGAATACAAAATGTCATCTATTTAAGTTTGAAATTGTAGTACAGTACACAGTTGACCATAGACCTTGTCAAAATAAAAACCCATCACCTTTTTTAGGCTGTAATAACCCTCTGATATTCCCACCCATGCATTCAGAGGTAATTTAGATGTGGCATAAATAAGCATAATCAAATAGCTATTCCTACCAATTCTACTTCATTGAAGTCTGTTGAATAGAGTTTCCCTTTTCTCTTTCCCTTGCCTCTTGGTTTAGGCCTTCAGTTATATTTCATTTGGACAATTCTAATAGACACATATCTGTCAACCACACCAGCATTTAAATTTTCCAGGTTACTTTTTCATTTCTGCTATACTTATTTGCCCATAAAACAAAGCTAGTCAAGTCACTGCACTGCTGCTAGATTTCTGTCAGCCTCTTGTAATCTGAGATTAAACCCAAACCTTATCACTTGACATACAATGTTGTGAAACAGACTTTACAACGCTTGTTAGTTCATACTCACCGTATTCTTACATCATACTAAACTGCTATAAAATCTCAAAACTTGTCTGTCTCTTCCTTATTCTCTCTTCGCCCACTACTACTTGTCCATTAAAATCTCACTTTCTCTTTCAAAGCCTTTTGGATTTCCCAAAGCACACTCAGTGGAATCATTGGTCTATGTTGCCACAATACATTACTAACATTTTCATTTAGGAAATTAACTGTTGATGATTATTTAATTCACTTGTAATCTTACAAAAATCATTTTTCCTTGGAATTAAAAGCAATTGAATTTGTATTTGTATCTTTAAATCTTTACATGTTCACATGTAGAAGGGAATGTTCTCATTAGTATTTTAGAATGGGTGAACAACTAAATGAATTACTGAATGAAGGAATGAGTGAGTGAGTGAATGAAAGCAGGAAAGTCTGGAGGAAAAGCTAACACAAAAATATTGCAGCTACTGATCATGGAAAAATAATCCCAGGCACTCTTCCACTAATCATGTCTTGATAACACCTCATTCAGATTAGTATTCTCTTCTTGACATGCAAGATTACATAATTTTTTAAAAAATGAGAATGAATAGTAATATATTTTTAATTTTACATAACTTCAACCAATGGGTGTATTTATAAAAGCGTATCTTTTACATATTAGATAGTTGCATTAAGTTAGTACGGAATTGTATATACATACAGACACATAGATCCGGTCAATAAATGTCTACCTTTGTTCCATCTAACTATGTATTTTTATTTATATCATCTCACATATGTGACATCAGGCCATACAATAAGAAAACTATTCTCTGGAAAAGATTTAGAATTCATGGCTATAGAATCCAATGTAACCTGAAACCTATACTAATCTTCAAATCACTAGCCTGAATATGGCTAATAAAAGAAGGGTTTGTGAAAATTTTGTAAACAAATGAAACCATGTGTGAGCCCAGACATCAATGAATATATCTAGATAGATAATGTAAGGTTATTTTTATTTTTCATAATTTAGTATCCCAGAATTCTTTCCCATAATATAGTAATTAGCACTGTGTTAGGTTTCATGTCTTTTTCCAAACCAATAATAAGTTTGAATTAAGTAGTAACACCTTTGCAATAAGTCTTTTTTAGTGGTCAAAATGCTTTGATCCTAATGTAAGAGGCAGACATCAATATTTGTCAGTCAAACTGAAAATTTTAAAGCGTTTGTAACAAAAAATCTGTTTTGCCTTTTTTGTGTGAAAATTGTCATTTTACTTGTATTTCCTTTCATTTGAGGCATGATTCTCTATTGGAAATATGCAAAATTAAAAACGGAATATTTCATAAAGATACATGTTTAGTTCATTAGTATATAACACAAAAATCGAGTCAACCTTCATAAAGTTGCAGTAGAATGGTTATAAATTTAATTAGCTAGTACAAAAGGCCTAATTTATCATTGTTGATCCATGGAAGAAAAATTTCTAATATTATTTTAAGATTAAATACTAAAATCTTTTAAGCTATATTTTATTTGCAATTTATGTTATACTGATATTATGAGTTCCTTTGTTCTTTCATAGTATAACATAATTTCCTGCTATTGTTAACACAAGAGAGCATACTATCTTTTTAAAAATTAATGATTATCCCAAAGTCATACATTTTAGCCTTACAGATAACCTCTATTTCTTTATTTTCAATATGTTAGTCAATCGTGCCTATTTATAATAAATACATAGCCATGAACAAGCAGTTAGCATATTTAAACTTTGTGTCATTTTTCCCCGTTAAAATCTCAGAATTTTTTTTTCCTCATGACTACAGAGAGGCTGGCTCTAACATCAGGTTACCTAGCACAGAATCATAAGCACCAAAAGCATTTTTAAAAATCTAATCAACCAATAGATAAAAAAAATCAAAGGTATACTGGAATCTGTCAAATCAACACCTTCTTGTAATGGCGTCAGGGGCTATCATACAATTTGACACCAACATTTAAACTTTGAAAATTATGTGATCATCCATTACATTTTGGATGTCACATCACCTCAAACCTTTTCTATTCCTTACAATGTAAGACAGGCTGAGGTCACTGTAAAAAAATTAATCCCTTTTGTTATAGATAATTGCCTAAGCTGCATCTTCCTTTCCTTTTTCAGAATGAAGAACAAATTTTGGTATTTTGAGTTTGGCACATCTGAAACTTTCTCAGCCACCTGCAAGAAGCTACATGAATCTGTAGAAATAGAAGTAAGAAAAATGAATTCACTTTTGTAAAAATAGAAAATGGCTTGTGTTTGGTTGTTAATATGTTTATGGCATAGACCTTGCAATGAAATATATTTTCATCAAGTAAATCTAAGATTCTCAGATGCTTTTCTGTCACTCATAAGGCATGTAGTCATCTCAGAAATATTAGTGTAAAGTTTAGTATGGGTATGAGTTATTTTAATATAGTGTAAAAAATGAGAAGTGGAATACAACTTCGAGAGGCAGTGGAGAAGTTGGTGGGCATAGCGTGGGGAGAAAGATGTAAGATAAAGAAAGTAGTTGATGAAAATGAAAAGAGTTGCAAGACATAAAGAAACTTACTATTCCCAAGTCTCAATATCTCATAACCTTTAAAACATAGTTCACTAGAACTGTACTTACTTTCATGAATAATTGCTAAAAAATGTATTTCCCCATTCCATTCCCATTCATTAACTAGGTTTTCTCAGTTCCTAAAGTTGCCATTTCCCTGTTACAAATATAGGAAGTGAAAATGCCAAGAAAGAGAGCAAAGATAATAAGAAAAGACTTACTTTGAAAAGACTTGGAGCAAATAGGTCTACCAAAAATAGACAGATGCTCTAGGAGTCCAAATTTTGGAGACATATTGTAAAAGAAAATGACATATTGAAATTTTAAAGATTAAAGGAAAAGATAATGTTATATTTGATAGATGGTAAAGACAAAAACAAAGGAACAGAATTAGGAAACATGACTACGTAATGATGTGAATTACTCAGTGATATGAATTGAGAAATGCTGAGTCGACACTTTTCACTTTATAAAAATAAATGCATAAGTAGCCTCTTGATACCCATGTTGCTAGTGGCATGTATTCAAGTTATAATTTGGTAAACAGAAGAAGTTATGAGCTACAGAAATATAGAATGACCTACTGGACTCTGTCATGTTAACTTTCTATTTGACAAGACAGTATTCAAAATGATACTAACCCCAGTATGATGGTGTTGTACTACTTTTCTCATCATGATTAAAAAAATAAATTAAGTACTAGAAATAGGCCAGGTGGTAATGGCATGGGGAAAGCTCTTTGTGAGTAGAGTAGACCATATTATTGGTGAGGAATATGATCACAGAAGATAAAGGATTTGGACTCAAGATGGATTTACTGAGATTGCTATTCATGACCACATATCTGTGAGTGTTCATTACATATATATAGACTGTCTTGGTTACTTTTATCTTGTTGCTGGGACAAAAATACCTGACACCCAAAATTAAGGAAGGAAAGGTTTATTTTGCTTACAGTTTGTGGAGGTTTCAGTCCGTACTTGGCAAGTTACAAGGCAGAGTGGCACACGGCAGAGGGCTACAGCTCATGGCAGCAGAACACAGCAAAGCAACAAGCGCACACAAGGGAGGAAATGGCCAGAAGCAGCCTCTTCCTCTCCCTTACATATGCAAACTATCTACCCCAGAGCAGGTGTAGCTCTCACACCCATAATCAATAAAACTCTAAAAGCCTGCCCCATGACCGCATGAGGCTTTGAGGGGACACACAGACACAAACCATAACATAGACCATGAATAACAATGTTACTAGCTATCCATAATATATTTAATAATATACAATATAATTATATGTGTCATTTTTATTTGAAGAGGTAGTTACATATGTGCTTTATGCATTGTTACATGTACTAACATATGCACATAAATATTTATTTTAAAACTGCAATTTCTCTTCACATTCAAAATCATTACTTTCATAAAACTGCCTTATACAGTGGATTTTGGGCATCTTTTATTCTCACAAACCTATGTCCAAAGAAAATCTGTAGCAGAAACTAAAAATTTAAAAAATAGAAGCATGGATTTGGTAGAATTCAGTTGGAGAACCTAATCCTCCCTGCCCTGTGCTCACCATAGCCTGCTCCTGACTGCAGATGAAGACCTGTTCAACTGTAAGGAAATGTATGTGTCACAAATTTTAAACTTTCCAAGAATGAAGTACATTATGGAGCTAAAGACGTTTAAATGAAAATGAATGTGGAAAACATTGATTTTTTAATGATTTTATTTTTATTTATACTGTACATGTTTGCAGTTATATAATGAAATATAATATGTATGCATAAATACATATGTATAAATACATCATAGAGAACTGCACCATGTACATGACACATTTTTGTTTCTTTATGTCACTTTTCCAGCTTCCCTCCCCTTTAAAGTTCTGAACGTGATAAAACTGAGTTGTTTTGTTCTACAGATATTTACATTTTATAGAAAGAACTATTTAGGATACTCTCCAAGAAATCTGGACAACCACAATAAAATTATTTTTCTTAGATTATTATTGCTACATGTGTTTCAATGTGGCATTCTGATTGTATTACTGGCTTGACAAATTGTAGGCACTCCCCATTATATTGCTCTATCTCTTGTTGAGATGTATGCATATGTGTGTGGACACACATGTGTGTGCGTGTGTGTGAGAGCAATGCCAAATCTGCCTCTCTGCTCACATTTTAATGAATCCAGTCTATCATATTAGCAGAATATGCCTTTCTACCCTCAAGGTTGCTTCATAATTAAATATAACAAAAACAGCAATTCGGAAATTTGATTCTGCTTGCTATTGCTTCCTATGTGGCCTAAAATTATACCAACTATGGTTTGAAAAATATATCACAGGGAACAAACCATATAAGAAACAGCAGAACCTCAAGCAATGGATATATGTTTCATTGGCAGCTTCTTCAAAAACAAGCCATTTTCAGTGTATGTTTTTATTTCACTCTCCTCTTTTATATGAAAACCTACTTCTAAAAGGGACAAATGTCGGGAATGATATAAATATGATGGGATAGTGGTTGATAATAATATTAATAGCTAAGATTTCTCTATCTTAACTGTGATTTACACTTAGTGCTGAGCATTGCACAAGCATGATCTGCATAAGTCTTCATCAAAACGCTGAATTCGAGAGGCACTATCATGTGTTCAGTGCTGAGCTCGCTGTATTCTTTAAACATTTAGAGAAATAAGAATTATGTTAGTGCAATGTTTAAATCTAAGGTAACAAATACATTGGGGAAAAAATAAAAATAAAATATAGATAGATTCCTGAATCCCTGTGACAGACAAAAGAAATGAGAGAATCAGAAAGCCTATTTTCCAGGACTGCAGCCTTTTGGTTGTTGGTGACTCTAGAAGTATGTTGCATTGCTTGGCTCTTGTTGCTTGCATAAAATAACTGACAGCCACAACTTAAACGAAAAGCTCTATTTGACTCCTGGTTTTAGAGGTTTTAGTCCATTGTTTGCTGGTCCCAAAGCAAACACATCAGAGCATAAAGACCCGGTGGACTAAAGCTACTGAGCTCCTGGCATCCAAAAAGCAGAGAGACAGATATGAGCCAGAGATAGGGAAAACCAGACACTGTCCTCAAGGTCACATCCCAGTGATCTAATCACACGCCCCCACAAATGTGCTTAAAAATCTCCTGGATGTCTCCCAAACCAACCAAGTTGAAAAATCAGTATTAACCATCACAAACGATAGACTTTAAAGCCAAGAATTTCCATCCCATAATATTGAGAATTCTCTCTATAGTTACATACTTTTCTAAACCTAATTGATCTCATTGTTCTTTTTTAAAATCCTCTTTAAAATAGAAAAAGAATTAAGAACTAAATTCATAATAACTAAATCTTGGAAGCAGTCTATATACCCATCAACAGATAAATGGACAGAAAATGTATTTATAGACAATGGAGTACCACTCTGCCGTAAAGAAGAGTAAACGAGTCATATGTAGGAAAACGGATACACCTTGAAACCATAATATTAAGTGAAGTAACTCAAACACAAAAGTTTGATGGTTTCTTTTATATGAAAAGCACAATATATAACACAGCATGAGTTATAGGATTTGAAAGATGGGAATCTTAAAGTCCAGTAAGCTGGCAAACAGAATTCTTAAAGGCAATAAAGTGGTTTCCCAGCAGGATCCCTGCTCTATCTCTAACACTAACAGTATCTATAAAGCAATGCTTTAGGTTTCACTAGGTAAAATTGTGAATATATTTCATTCCGTATAAACACAGAATCAGACTCACTATGGAAAAAATGGTAATTTGCCATCATTGTATCTCATCAAATGTATGGTCTCTTTACACTTCTCCAAAGTTAAAAACAAGGACTAATATATGTTGGCAAAATACGTAGACCTTCCTTTTCATCTAAATTTGTCTTGGAAGTAGCATCTTCCATTTTAAAACTAAGAAGAGTAGATAATGGCCTCACAGTATTGCACTCTATAAATAGCTCCTGTAGTACTCTATGTACATAACCTTTTCCTACATGATAAAAATATTCAGGATTTATTGACGAACTGATGTGGTTAGCTTTTAAGCTTTGGTACTTTTTTCTTCTGTAGTTACCTTTTTAAAGTCATAAATCTTCAAAGAGGATGAAGATATTATCTGACACCATATTATAACTTGTTTATATTTCATAGCCGTAGCTTTCATTTTCATATACTCAACTGGTGTGCTCCAATTCCTGGTCTCCGTCAGCACTAGCCCTGAAATTTTCCAGACTCGTGAACATAATGTTAAAGCAAACAGAGGAAGGTTGCCTGAGGTCAAGAACTGGTGGAAACAAATCATTAATAAATAGCAATGTATTTAAGTGCATTGTCCTGCTCTCAAAGGAACATCAATGTTCCTCATCAGTCCTTGTTCTTGGCGAGTCCTTGAGAAAATTTTTTTCACTTCAAGAATGATTTGCTCTGTTTCCTCAAAATGACACATGACATGGCTCTGAACAGCACAAACATGAAAAACCGCATACACTGGTGTTTTTCCATTGTTGTATCTAACCCTACCAGTTCAATTAAAAAAGAAAAAGAAATCTATTTGCAACTTGCACTCTCTTTCTGCAGATGAACAAAGGAATCCTCCTTCACTAATTCTGAAAGTAACTTGTCACAGTGGGGTTCTGAGGCCTAGTCAAATAATTGTCTTAGTGTACTACCTGCTGTGTTCAATATTGAGTGAAAATGGAAGCCAGGCCCCGACTCCAGCTTATTTCGAGATTCTTCTGTTATTTAAATGATTTTAGTCAGTTTGGGGGATGCCAGACCTTTATAAATTAACAGCAGGGAAATACCAAAGGTGTCAGATTGCATATTTATCATCTTTTTCGTGTAATACTTAAATATGTATTAAGAAGTGACTGACATAAATTAGGCAGATTTCAGAAGCCACGGGCCATGGCTTGTAGAGGACCCCCTTCTGCTTGACATTTCATCCTTGTCAAAGATCAAATTATTTTAATTTAGGCTGCAAATTATAAGGAATGAAGACTTCTTTGTGGGAATTCCCTGTGGTAATCTGACTTTTGTTGTTACTGCTGCTTGTCAGTGTGCAAAAGATATAATATGCATGCAAATAAGGTTAAAAAATATGTACTATCTAATTATCTAGCCAGTACTTTCCACTTGAAGACAGTAGGAGGCCTGACACACAGTATGTGTTTGATTCATTGAGGCCTGCAGGGTATTTACACAAGATTACTTTTAATTATGAAATTAATATCTGTTTATCTAGACTATATAGCGGTAAGTGAGTATACACATGAGCAGAATTCTTTAGTAAAAAGAAACCATCTTAATTTAATACATGAAAAGGAAGGGGAAAAATCATTTGTTTCTGGATGAAAAGAAAGACATCATCCAGACCTAGCTTTAACTCTCGTTGAGACAAAGTGAATGAAAACTTGGCACTTTCTCTAGAATTTGTTTCTGCCCCTGCCAAGTAGGCTCAAGATGTGTTGCTTTATTTCACAGCTTTTATTTTTTGGTGAACAAATGCAATCCTAGATTCAGTATGATGAGGTGAATGTGGAAAAAGAGAAGGTTTTGCTTTGTTCTTATTTTGCTAACCAGTTACCTCTTCTAAGTCTAAAAATGTCATGATTTTTATGAGAAATGAAGTTAGTATTGATGACTTATTTTGTAAAAACACATGAAGAATTGCATATATGTTTCATTTTAGGAGCTGCTCACCCACAAAGTCCTTTTATAAACAAAAGTTATATGTCTTCTTCATTGCCTCATAATCTCTTCACATACTGAGTTACAATTAAAAATGGAAAAATTTCTGGAATATATTAACTACTATTTTAGAAAACCCGAAGCAAGTAACAAACACAGAGTTATTCACAAAATACAGAAAAGCCTTATTACTCTTCACACATATCCATTAGCAGGAATGAAAAAAAAATTTAAAAATTAAAAAGTGACTATAGTCAGTAAGTACAGCAAGGTACTATGTGTTAGTGATCTCCATATTTTTCATTTCTGACAGAATATTCTGTCACCAAGTGTTATTATTTGTGTCTGGATGTCCCCCCAAAGCTTCATGTCATCATGGAGGGTGGGCTTTTCAGAGGCACCTGAATGTAGAGTTTGGGAATGGTTCATTGCCTAGTTCTGGGATTGGTGTTGTGAGTGTTATATCTGCCCCAGGGCGAGTAATCTGCATACAATATAAGGAGGAAGACAGGCTTGCTTCCCCCTTTTTGGCTCTTGTTGCTTTTGGTATCTTTGAATGGTTTGCTCTGTGCCAGCAACCACCCTGCCTTGGAGCCAGCTGATTATGGACTGAAACCTCCTCCACAAACTGTGAGCTCAATAAACCTTTCCTCCCTTAATTTTGGGCATTGGGTGTTTTGTCCCAGCAATGAGAGGAAAGTAACTGAGACATTGAGTACACCAACAAGTCTGAATGATAAGTTTTGTTGGTTTATTTTCAAACCATTGTCATTTCTCTCACTCTGCCTGGTCCTCCATGTTCATTTAGACAACTATGCCTCCCATTGCCCTTGGTGTATTGCTTTTCACTCAAAAGTCTGAGATCATCTGAAGCTCTGTTTCATACTTTCTTCTATGAAGTCTTTCAAGCCACTTCATTCCTCAACACAGCCCCCCTGTTATGGTTTGAATCTGTGTGTCCCCCCCAAAGCCTCAAGCGGCCATGGGGCAGGCTTTTAGAGCTTGATGGGTGTGAGAGCTACACCCACCCTGGGGTGGATAGTTTGCATATGTAAGGGAGAGGAAGAAGCTGCTTGAGGGCATTCCTCCCCCATTCCTCCCAGGGGTATGCTGGTTACTTTTGCTGTGTTCTGCTACCATGAGCTGTAGCTCTCTGCCATGTGCCACTCTGCCTTATAATCTGCCAAGTATGGAGTGAAACCTCCATGAACTATAAGCAAAATAAACCTTTCCTTCCTTCATTTTGGGTGTCAGGTATTTTGTCCCAGCAGCGAGAAAAAAGTAACCAAGACACCCCCCAAAATAGAAACCATGAATTGTGAATACTAGTTTTTACTTTCCACCGTGGTGCTTTACAATGTATAATGCTTTACAATAAGGGACCATCATTAAAATCACTGCTTGAAATTTGACCACACTGCCCAGCATCAACCTCTTTGTAACAGGCTGGGAATTTGCAGCTGGCTATGTGTGCAGATAATAATGTATCTCTCAAAGGTTTTATATAAATAAAGACACCTACACTGGTAATTTAATTTCAACATTTTTAAGGATTATAAATGATAACCGGCTAATGTTAGCTGGCTGCATTATATTTTATATCGACATTTAGGGTAAGCATTTAAGTGTTTTTGAAACATTTTTCTAGAAATGGTAGGATTATAAATTTAAAAGCCGTTATTAGAAAGTAAGTGAAAAAAGAAGAAACCAAAGAGGGATAGATAAAAACATATCACAATTTCTGTTCTTTTCCTTTCGCTGATCAGTGTGATGGAGTACAGATAGATTTAATGAACATCTCCCTGGAAGGAATTGCAATCTTGAATATACCAAGTATGCACGGAGGATCCAATCTTTGGGGAGAGTCTAAGAAAAGAAGAAGCCATCGACGGATAGAGAAAAAAGGCTCTGACAAGAGGACCACACTCACAGATGCCAAAGAGTTGAAGTTTGCAAGTCAAGGTAGGGTTTCCATTCAACTTCTTGTTCATCAGATTTTAAAGGCTACCTTGGAAAGAATTTTCTATTGCGCTATGTTATGGTTTGTGTCTATGTATCGCTCCAAAGCCTCATGTGGTCAAGGGGCTTTTTTGGGAGGTGGCTGAAAATAATGTGTGATTGATTAGTAGGGCAATGCAAGGATTAAGGGCCCTGGGATTAACGATGTGTGATTAGCAAATCACTCTAGATTGGTTTGGCACAGTTCTGGCTAAGATTAAGGGTGTGAGTGATATACATGCCCTAGGGCAGTTAACCTATACACAATATAAGGGACAGAAAACGTCTTGTCCCCTTCCCTTGTTGCTTCTGCTGCCTGTGGGTGCCATGAACTATTCTCTGTCAAGCCACCTGGCCTTGGAAAGAGCCAATTATGGACCGAATCCTCTACAAACTGAAAGCTAAATAAACCTTCCCCCCTGTAAATTTGGGTGTTGGTTATTTTGTCCCAGCCATGAAATAAGTTATTATGACGTATTATAATTAAATGTCTGTTCCTGTAGTTGTATTTTTCATACCATCAGACACCCATGTATGCTTAAATTATACCATAATAGATTTGAAACTTATTTATGGTTCTCTTGGATATTTTCCTCCTTTATTACCTTTCTCTAGCAAGAGCATTTTCCACACAAAATAAAATAATAATAAAGATATACTATATATTGAACTCTTCTGGAATGTGATCAGTTTGGTCAGGATGTTGAGCGACCATAACAAAGGCCTGGTGAGGAAATTTCCAAAGCTGCACTATAAGAGATTTGGTTTTGGCCTCTCTCTATTTGGGCTCAGCTATAGAAGATATCTTATATTAAGCTACATTGTTCTAAGTATGATCTATAAGGGAATGTTTAAATATTATGTCATAAATTTGTGACTAGCTACTTTTATTTTCCCAAAAGTTGGTAACAACAACTAGGAGATCTGGAAAACAGAGCACACAGAATAACAAAATAAGGTGCAAAAGCTATGGCACAGAATGTTTAAATGCATTTTAATATAATTCCCAATGGTACATGACACTTAATTCTTTCTGATAGATTTTATAAGCAAAGATATTAAAGTGTTGATACTGCCCATAATTAATGGATATTAGCTTATATATCTTCTACTTTCTAGAATTTACCTAATACCATTGATGGCACCAGGAAATATGAAAATATGTGGTCTCGATTCAACAGAGCAAGGATAAAATATAAGGTCACAGAATGAAGGCCTCAATACAAATAAATAAATAAAGTGGCTTTTGGACTTTCTGGTAGTGGGCAATAATTCTATGGCTTGAGGCCTCCGTTATACAGAATCTGGTATCAGGAGGGTGATAAAGATCAATGGAGACAGTGTTAGATTGTTAGACAATGTTAGCCCCTTGAAACCAAAGCTTGCTGAGACCTGCTAATGGCAGAAGACTTAGATGCCCCTGAAATGAACAAGTAAGCCTGAATAATCCTACAGTTTAGTACATCCAAGATTACAGCCAATCAGGTAAATTATTTTACACTCAGAATGCAATATTATGAAAATATGAAGAAAAATAACACTTCCAAGAAATACAAAAATTTAATAAAAGTTAGAAGAAATACAAAAATTAGAGAAACATAAAAATTAGAAAAATAACATGTCAAAGAAATATGAAAATTGTTAGAAGAAATATAAAAATTCCTATTGAATTAGTGTTGAGTGGAAAATAGATATTAGTAGCTTTTAGAAATCATTGACATTAATATTGTCATATTTAAATAACAATCTAAGTGTAAGACAGATTTCTGAGAACAGTAAAACCTTTCTAAGAACTAGAATTAGTTGAAAGATCATACTCAGACCAAATTAAAACATCTCAATTATACAGATGGTATTATTTAATTAGTATATTATCAGGTACTTGTTGGTTCTCTCCTTACAAAAGTCTTATACTATACTTGTATAAAACAACAAATACCAAATACTCCAGGTTTGTCATTCTATATGAGGCATGGCTTTTGCAAGTGCAGTTTCCAGATATTTAACCAAGTTGATTCTCAGAGGATCAGCGGCCAATGGCGCTCACTCACTGAGCTGCTGAGAGTGTCAAAGGCACATAGCTGTGGTCCATGCAGACGAACATTTGCTGTGATGAGTCTGTACACTGCCCCTGTGCAGCTGCTTCAAGCAGGCCTTTTGCCCAGCCTTGTTCACCTCTCTCTCTCTCTATGCTCGTCTCAGGAATGCAAATCCGAAATAAAGCACAAACTACCCACAGCCATTGTCACAGACTCTTCGTGCTCACACATGTAGAAAATGCTTTCTTTTTCCCTACTGTCTTCTTGTTTTCTCCTGTGGTGCTATTAGAATCAAATCTGCACAATACTGAGAAAGGAGAAAGTTGAAGCGTTCATGGTTTGTACCTCAAGAAGACACTTTTTCTCATTATATAGTTTTTGAATGCTGTCTCCCTCTGTAATATTTTTTACTGTATTTTAGAACAGATGCATGCTTTTCTAAATCTTGAAAAAAACTTGCTGGGGTATATATGAAGAAAGTATAATTGATATAATAGAGATAAATTATTTTATGTAATAGAAGGATTTAAAGTAAAAAAAACCTCACATGCTCTTGATTTATTTAGAAAAATGTTATAGGCCAAAGATTAGGTTTGGTGCATCAAATCCTCAAAATATCAAACTCTATGATCTAGAACTCCTGAACTATTGACTTTTTGAGAAGGCTCATGTAACAACAGAGTATTCAGTAAATTTATAGGTGAGAATTTTTACACGTAGGCTTCATTCAGATTGAACAAAATTATAAGTAATTCATTTAATTATATTATTCCACTGAAATTTATGGAACTGTTTGCATGCAATTCTGAAACATATTCATCCTCACACACCTCTAATTCCCCAGCCGTTTTCTTTGTGTGTGTGTTTGCAAATACAAATGAGTGCATTATATATAGATGGGGGAGTCTTGAAGCAAAACTGTAAAGTAGGCCAACTTTATCTTCAGTGCTCCTTGCTTTAATATTTAATTGTTCCCATGTCTTTCAGTTTGAGTTCATCTTTACCTTCTCCTCATCTAAATTAACCTCAGAAAGATGTCTAATAAATTCATTCACATTAATGTATAAATGACTGATCACAGATGAAGGTAGCAGATTTGCATTTTAAAAGATATAAAGGCCTTCAGCTAAAACATTATTTTTCATACTGTGCTTCATTGAATTATAACTGCAATTCTTCAACGGTTCTATAAAAACTTGGTTCAAATTCATTGCTTTATTTTGGAGCAGTAAAACAGTCTAATAAAAGTGCACAAAAATGTGTTCTATAAAGAGTTGGCCATATTAACAATTCTCAAATCATTAATTGGTGTTATCAGACACAAGCAACTTCCTGTGGTGTTCTTCCTTTGCCTCCTCTTTTTCTTTATATTTAGCTGAACAGATGGAGAGATGGATGGATAGATAGATGATAGATAGATAGATAGATAGGCACACATATACACATAGATACATGTGGCATTGATTGGAAATTCTATATCCTTACCTTATTATTTAAAAGAACATGGCTTTTCATATTTAATCAGAAAATTTTACAAATGAACACAGGATTGTCATAACATACGTGAATCCCATCCAATGAAAAGGCCCGCAACTTCAGATGTTTTTGTTTGTCACAAGAACCAAACAACATATAACAATCAGAAGGGAAAACCTGGTGACAATACAGGTATTTTAAATGCAAATTTAGATTATTTTAAGGAGCATTTTTACTCACAAAGAAATCACATTTGTTAGCTAGCTTCAACAAATAATAGACATGGAGATAGAGATAGAGATAGAGACAGAGAGACAGAGAGAGAGAGAGAGAGAGTTAGAGACAGAGAGAAACATAGGTGTAGATAGATACATAGATATACATGGCAAGTTTTTGTCAGAAATTTGATTATGCAGCTCACAATTAAAAGTTAAAATCGGCACCTTTGAAAAACATTTTTTAATCAAAGTGTAAGGATGTCTCAAGGGTAGTGAGCCATTATTTTTCTAATTGATTTAGATTTGAGAAAGCAAGTCCATGATTGCACCCTTCAGGAATGGAATCAGAATAGTTTGAGATGGCTAAGTGCAATGTGAGAAATTTATATCACTTAACTACATTTCTGTGTGTATCAGGCGAGTCCCAATATCATATAATCAAAATAAGACATAGAAATCAAGGAAAACAGGATGGCTATGACATTAGAAATGTCATCAAAATAACTCCAGTATTCTTGTAGTTTGACTACACTGAGAAGTTTAACCATTTGAACTTTAAAATTCTTCATACATATACGATTCTGATCTTGTCTTTTTTCTCTGCCTTTTAAAGTATTGCCTTAATTGCAGAGAAAAGCTGTCCTCGGATTTAAGAAGTTTGAGAAACACTGAGCAAAAGTAATTACATTCAAACCATAGAGTTTCAAGCATTTGCCAGAAGCTAGAGGAGGTGCTGCCAGGAGCAGCTGGACTTCCTGCTTGAAACCTCATTAAGTAGGTGACTGTCTGCCCTGGGTATGGGTACAGCTAGCCAGGTACTTGTCATAGGAAAGTTTATCTTAAAAACTAATTAACATATTATGTCATCCAGGAAATTTTCAATGATTTCATTCACATGTACCAACACTAATTCCTTTATTTGGTCAGAATTTTCCAAAACTCATCGAGCACACACGGTTGAAAAGTGAGCCTGGGTTAGAAGGCACACTGATGAACATGTTAACTCTTAGTACACTCAAACACACATACACACAATAATTGAAATGTAGAGTGAATGTTTAAACTTTAAAATATTTATTACAACAAAGGATACATTGTAGTTCATCCCCTTCAAAATAGTTTCCCTTGCTTTTAACACACTTAACCCTTCATTCTTGCCACTTTCTGGAACAGCTCTGGAAATCCTCTCAGGAGTCTCTTTACAAGGGGTTGATGAAAAATAGAGTGAATGTTACGGCCAGTTGGCCGTCCAATAGAGAGTCAAACTTGTGAAAAGAACATGATGTGTCCTCGTCAACCATATTCACCAGTGTGGCACTATGTGACTTTTGGTTCATTCTGAAATTCAAAATGACCATAAATGGTGAACTGAATAGATTCTGGGCATGGAGACAGCTATGGCAACATAATGGAACACACACATGGAGGATCCAAAGCTGCCCTGGAAAGTGACAAAATGGGAGATAACTGTGTTCAAAGCAGGCGAGAGTATTTAGGGGGATTGTACTGTGATAGATTTTTTAAAAATTTA
This sequence comes from Chinchilla lanigera, assembly GCF_000276665.1. Taxonomy (NCBI): domain Eukaryota; kingdom Metazoa; phylum Chordata; class Mammalia; order Rodentia; family Chinchillidae; genus Chinchilla; species Chinchilla lanigera. The sequence continues at coordinate 17,820,019 of NW_004955410.1, read as the reverse complement.
AATACTCACTGTATTTTTCAATCATCATACCTGTGGTTCTATATATTTATATATTTATTTTTATATATTATTACAATGTTTTCTCTTTATGCTTAGGAATGCTGGTTTTGTTATTTATGATAGCAACCAATCCTTTTGTAATAAACATTTAAATAATAATAGAGTAAAACAACTGCTTCACCTCCTATCTTGTGCCAGTCGAATCAGTGCAAGCATTTGTATTCTTAATGAAATCTGTATAGCATTTACTTTGAATGATCTTCCCAAGATAAGCTTTTCCATGTACTGCTTGATACAAAGTGTGCCTTTATTCACCTTATTTGATTTCTCTGTGCAAAGCAGTATCTTAGAATACTATACAGCTGGGTTGGGATTTGCTTTTTGTTGTTTCGTTTTGTTTTATTTTGTTTTTATGAGCCAGACAGAAGAGACTGTGTATCTGATTGGCTGTGAGGGAGTTTCCCTACATCAAATGATGACTCTGTGATCATGATTTTGTTAAACTCCCCAAAACTATGAAGACCAATAAACAAAACAATCCAAAGCAAATTGATGGAAGAGAATACATGAGAGAATATCTGCAAATATTTAGCAAAACTTGAATTTTATTTTATTCTTGCATAAAGAATATTAAATAAGAAGACTTTGAAACTTCCCATACCTTGTAGAAGTTAGACATATCGGAAATTTTATGGTAATGGACATTTGCTATCCATTGTTAACAATTTTTCTAGGTATCTCTATGGGTTATTTAGGGTAATTTAGAAGTCAATGTTTTCAATTGTCTAAATATAAATGCAATATTCATTTTAGAACCGTGGATGATGTATTTGGCATTCAAACCTCAGCAAGCAGAACAATTTCCAAGCATTTAAATTCAGTGGTTAAATCAATTAAATTTAGAAACAAGTAAAAGATTTCATGCAGCATCATTATACCTGGATGTTAACTTTGTCGAAAAAAGATCATGGCATTTGAGATGCTGTATTTCACAAAAATATATGTATATACTAATACCATGATAATTTCATTGGTTGAAAAATAGATAAATCGAAACATTTGCTGTATAATATCCTTTAAAGAGATGTCACAAAGTGCATTCTTAATTATGTGTTTTTAACTGCCTTCTTTGACATTTTTCAGCAATAGGTAAAGCTAATAATAAAGCTACCCAAATATCAAAATTGTGGTTTGCAATTTAAGATTATGTAGCTGGCTATTTAAAATGATTGCACTCCACATATATAAGGCAGATTTAATATAAAAATATTTTGAACAGCTAAGACTAGCCAGTCTTATCTTTGCTCTGTCTGTCCTATGAAAGCATATTTTTTTTACTTGAAGTTTTTAATCAAGGCTCAGGCTATCCACCTCAAAGGTCTTCTGATGCAGTATACCTTCTCTGGTTGCAAAATATTAAATGCTATTCTAAAAACTTTTACATTCCCAGCTACTGATTCTAATTGTAAGAGATAGATGGAAGATATAGATACTTTAACATGTCATTTTCCATGCATATTGTGGTCTGATTATTTATTTCTCTGACATGTGTGTCCAACCCTGTGTCTATTAAAAACAATAGCAGCTGTTCTACCCAGGTTAGGACCACAAGATAATTTTAGGTAGATTTAACTTATGCAGTGGTGAAAATGTAAAACATATTTTCACATTAAATAAATATTGGCTGATTACATAAACTTTAATTCATTAAATACCACTTGTAGATCATGAATTTAAGGGGCACTGCGTAAAGATTCATATTATAAATGTGATGTTATCCATACATTCCATACATATTTTCCTTTTTTTTTGTTTTTTGTTTTTTGTTTTTTGGTTTTTCTGCGGTACCGGGAATCGAACTCACGACCTTGCGCTTGCCAGGTAGGCACTGTGCAGCTGAGCTAAATCCCCAGCCCCTCATATTTTCTAAATATAAAGCCCTGGAGCAATTTTGTCCTATCAGAGTGATGATTTGAAGTTCAGGTGATAGATCCCCCAGGGAACTTGTAATGATTTTTTTCTGCTACTGGGACTTATGACAATAAATTAGGCTGGATTATTAAAAATTAAAAACATGGAACAAGTATCAAAAAGGAGTTAATTCAGCTATGTTAAGCATTAAGTATGTCATGCTTTTTATTTTTCCCACTAATATTAAAGACTGTGTTTTCTATCAAGACTAAAAATAATAACCAAGAAAACTTATGACATAATTGAGAATGAAAATTCAACTGCACCATCTGGTGGAATGATATCTCATTTATAGATCTTAAACAATATCAGACAAATATTTCGCTTTTACTTTATCTGTATTTACTTTTTTTGCCTTATAATCTTTATAGTTTTGTTAAAATGGCCACCTGGTTCTCCTTGCAAATACTTACCTAACTACAAAAAGCACTAGGGTATCCAGTAAGAGAAAAGAAACCTGTTTCTTAAAAGAATCAAATCCTGACATCTACTTAATTATCATTGAGTAATGAATTTGGGTTACCCAAAGCAACTAATCACTAGAGTTCCCTTGCCATGAATTTAGTTTCCATGAATATAGTCTTTTATTATATAGAGCTAATTAACATGTGAATGTTAGCTTCTTGGATGGTGTCCAGCCCACTCCATTTTTGTGGAAATCGATAGAGATTCCTATAGATCACAACCCCTTTATACTGAATAATCATTCTTCTTGCTTAATAAAAACAGTTCCATTGTTCTTCTCTAGATAAACTATGAATTTATAAAGTTTTTTTGACATTGGTTTTAGGCAGGAACTATAGGCTACTGTACAGTATCAGCTACTTAACAGATGAAGCTAAATATTGAGGCCTGAATATTGTAAAGTGACAGTCATTTAAAATAAGACTAAAATCTCCATGGATAAACATGACTAATTTAAATGAGCCCTGGGGAGCTTTTTTGAGAAAGTTCAAATGCCTGATGAATGCCGCACTGTTATTCTAATTATCCCATAATATGACACAAAATAACAATCTTATTTCATCCTTTTATTTACAAAGCTGCTCCCACTATCATTACATTTTACCTGTTCAAGTGCTGAAAAATTGTTCCTCCTTGAGAGATTCATTAAAAGAGAATAATTATATTATATTTCACAGATTGGCAGAAAGAAAATGTACCTTTGAGCAATTCCATTTCCCTGAACAGTTGTTCATTTCAGAGTTGGAGACAGGTCTATTAAGTACTTTCTACCCTTTTTAAACATGTCAAAGCGAACCATTAATACTGAAATTAGTAATTTGGTTCTGATTTAATGAAAGAATTAGCTGCTATTTGTAAAATTCAACTTTTGTGAATGAAACACAAACATAACAATATTTCCCCAAATATTTAATAACAAAAAGCATTAATTATTTTTCTCATGCAGAATGTGTTATATGCAGGTCTCTTTTTACAGTTAAACCTCTTGGCATACTACCTTTTCCCATGACTAAAGCTTCTTTAACCAAATACTACATAAAACCTATTTTCTTACTAGCTATTCAAGTTTTCAGTGTCTTACTAGAAGAGCAAAAGGAAGAAAATAACCAGTGTCGGTGAATGCCATTTTTAGATTTCTTGCAAAAAAGATAATAGATTTGTGATTAAAGGTCTTTTGGAAGTTGAAGAGAATTAAATGAATAAAAATATGACTTCAATAGAAAATAGATATGAGATATCATTTCATATTTGAACTTGGTGCTATGAAGGACATTATCCTTACTCATATGCGAGGGGACACTTAACTTTCCTTGATAAGCAGTTGAGCAATAATCAGTACATTAATTAGTGATGGTTTGGCTAAATTTTCTTTTTTGTTGTTTTTTTTTTTTTGGTTTTTCTCCGGTACTGGGAACCGAACTCATGACCTTGCGCTTGCCAGGCAGGCGCTTTGCCGCTGAGCTAAATCCCCAGCCCCTTGGCTAAATTTTCTATATTTGATGATAATGAATCCTTTTAGTTTTTACTTCACTTCACCATGGCTGGCTCACAAAGAGTGAAACATCACAGTGTATTGAGCAAAGTGAAAATCAAGGAATCAATGTATCTTTCACCCAGTGTAAGAGTATGAAAGATGCTCTTTTGATTTTAAAAAAGCAGTAATTATATCAAACCTAAATAGTAATTTAAAATGTGTGTAGGATTTGAGGAGCTCTCAGACATGCAGTGAATTTCTCTCCGAATCCTATTTGAAAAATATGCAACTAAAATATGCTGACTTATTAGCAGGATTGTTTGGACTTAAAGGTTGAATTTTAGGATTTGTACATTTTTGTGATGGGTTATTTTGAAATTCTTCATTTCTATATTTTCTGTCCTTTTTATTTATGAGGACTGCTTTTTCCAATGAATTTTGAAATAATTCACCTTTCTTATTTTTGTGAAATAAACTATTTTGAAGTTTGCTTTTCATTTCTGCAGTTTGGTGTTTGAATATTTTACATGTATCATCTTTGTAAACATTACTTTTTATCCAAATGTTCATATAAAACTCAGCAATCAACAAGGAACCATAACAGGTGTTTTCATTCTTTTGAAAGCAGACCGAATGTGCTGTTTATGGTAGATACTGAAATTTCACTTCCTTTCTACGCCTGGAAGCCATGCTGTTATCCAACACATTGCAAACAAACAAAATGAAATAAATGAGTTAGTGTAGGCATAAAAGTTTGAATAAAATTAAGAAAAATGGACATAGAAAGCTCATATGGCTGACTTTTGTAAATAAGGTTAATTTACTGCTAAGTAATCAGACATTGCAACTGTGTGTATGGGGGCGGGTGTTTGAAATGAATTACAGAATTGCATCCAAATTATTTTTGAAGTCTCTATCAGAAAACCAGGGACCAGAATCATTTCATGAAAAAGTGATAGGGAAAGAGGGCACTTTTTTTGTTTAAATTGAGGAAATTGTGTAGGAAAGAGAAAAACCACCTTCCCCAAGACAGCAGTTTTTATCCCATTTTCCCAAGGGGAAAGCAGGATAGAACTGGGTAGAACAGAGCAGGGAATTTCTTCATTCCGGTCCTCATGTCCTTTATTTTATTGCAAGTCATCCTTTGAGAAGAACCTTCTTATTGAGATGTCATTGCTGTTCCTCTACTGGATAAGCAGGCTGGGAAGAAAGTGACGCCTACCACAGTAGTTATTCACTTTCCTAAAGAACTCCTGTCGTGGTGACACCTACCTCTGAGGCAAAAGATAGCTTCTGAGGGTGTGTAGCCTGTATTTTTTTTTTTTTTTTCCAGCACTGGGGATCAAACTGTGAACCTCCCGCTTGCCAGGCAGGCACTGTGCCACTGAGCTATCTTCCTGGCCCCTAAAGCTTGTACTGACTTTGACTCTTCATTCCTTTCCTTTTTCTTCTCATCCTCTTTGTGTTGTGACTGCTCATGAAGTAGCTTATCATACCCCATGGGCAAGAAAAATACAGTAAGTTTACATCACAGTGACTGCTTTATTTTCTCACGCCAAGCTTTTCAAGTCCAGCAGGTTTTGATAGGAAAGATTTTTGACATGGACATCAAGGACTACTGCATTTATTAAAGAGTCTAGGTTTTAGGTTTCTGGACTGCAAGTTCATGGCTATAAGTTCCATGTTCAAGAGAGGAAGAAATCTAGTACCTCATACCAATTATTAACTCGGGCAAGTTTGTTTCATAACTTATAACAATGGAAATAAACACTTCTGACTTTTCTATCTCATAAGATTTGTATATCTTGATACATTGTAAATAATAATTGACTCTGGGAATGTAAGATGGTTGCATTGTTCTATAAAGTTTAAAATATGTGCAGGATTTTCCACTCTAGAATATTTATTTTATTTTTTTTTATTTTAAAGAGAGTAGTACATGAGAAATAAACAAACAAACAAACAAAAAAATAGAAGAGTAGCAGCATACCAGTATCACAAACATAAACAAGTCAAAGCAAGAACATTTAAAGTGATCCAGGGTCTCAAGACAAATTAATACAAATCAACAGTGATTGTTATATTACATATGACTATCCTCAACTACATTGCTCAGATTACTGGATAGAAGAATGAAAGATTGCTCAAAACATTAAAGAGAATAAGAAAATAATTCTTCAATAAAACATTCACTCTAGAATATTTAAAGCATCATTTGGCTCATGTTTGTGAGAAGAGCAGAGGCCAAGCGGTCATTATCTAACTGTGGAACCAACAGCCTTTCCAAGAATTAATCCTGACCTCAGAGAAAGGTAAAAACAAATAGCACCCACACTTCAGTTTATGGGATGTGTTTTCATTTCTTAACAAATTATATCATTAGTAAATTGGTAGAGTTCCCAATTCTTGAAATATTTAGATGAGATTCAATAAAAAATTAGATTTTATTGGATTTCTGCTTCACATTGTTTGATTGATTTATTGGGTCCACCATTCACTTCTGAAGAAAGGATCAATTCTTATTAGACAGTCTGTTCCAACAAACGTTTATTAGCATACTGTCAACGCTTTTTACGTTGATTCTTGAAATACCTTGTTTACGCGGGTTATTTTCTGATGCTGTATCTACTCATGGATTGATTTTTCCTCAAGGAGAATCCTTGGAACACAGCATTTGCTTTCTTCATCCCTTTCAGTTACATGCTACCTCTCACCTAAAATTGTAGTGGCCACAGTACTGATTCCCTGGGACTTACCTAAGTAAGTGACCACCACCATCCCCACTGATCTCGCCACAGAGTTGAGTTACCTTAGCAACCAGCAGAGGTTGTACCTGCTGCTCTTAAATTTCTGATGCCTTCCTGGAGGTATAACACATTACTGCACGTAAGAGCCTTCTCAAAAGTAGTCTTCATGGAAAATCCAAGCTGCCCAGCAAATTAATGACCCTGTGAGGTGCTACCTGCTGGGGTGAAAATAAATTGGGAGAAAACAGGCAATGGGCCCTAGCTATGGTGCGAAACTCTCTTCAGACTGGTGCTGACTGTGTGCCAGTAGGCATGGCGGTGACTGTCAACAAGATCTACGGCACATTAACAGAGACTCAGTGAGACAGCAAGGATAGAAGTGCTACGATTTTGTTGAAAGCTTAATGTCCCTGCTTCTGCAGCAGTTCTTTCCAGAGAGCAGGGCCACTGTCTCACTGCAGGTCATGTACAACGCTCAGGGAAATTCTGCACTGGCCCGAGACTTTGAACATGTGAGTGTTGCTCTTGTAAGTGTTGTTATTGCTTTATTCTTGGTGATGACGTTGATACTTCTATTTTTAAACTAAAAGGGAAGAGCTTTCAGAAGTTTAGAGTGTGCACATTTAGCTTCTCATGACAAGGAGAAAATATAATCCTTGGTCATTTTATTTTGCCATTTGATAGTGCCTTTCAGTCCCCTCCAGTGCCAGTTCCTCTGCTTCATGGACAACCCTAGGCTAATTATGACGGTGAGAGTAACATAATGCTTTAAAGGGTGATTGTGTATTGTTTGGTTTCCATGGTTGCTGGTGTCGGTCTTAAATCTGACTTTCTCTCTATAAAAAAACTTTTATATGTGTCTATAAAATGTGCACATAACTCTTTTTTCCATAAATGACAGTGAACAAACAGATTATGCTTTTATTAGCACTTTTTTCAAGTTAATTATATTCTTGATTAACTGATGGTTTGTGTCTTCATTAGGAAGTGTGTAAGATGCACCAAATTTGAAAGATTAAAATGAAATGAGACTCAGCTCTTGAGCACAGCAAACCAATTGCCCTTGTGTTAAATTTTTTTTGAAGGTTTAGTAGATAGGATTTTAAAGAAACATTTTACAATATGCCATGTATATTTAATGGGTAGATAACAAGGAACAATCACATTAAGACCACTAATGTCAATATGCCCACGAGTCATTCACTCCCAAGCTTGAACTGTACCCAGCCAAAGTGACTTGTGACACCCAACCCTTCCTTTCAATCCAGCCCACTCCAGCCCAAATAGCCCAAATATGATACCATCTCAGAGCTCAGTACTGAAGTTCGCCATGTCTAGAATGTTATTTTAGATTTTCACATGGATTCTCCTTCATATCATTTTTTTTTTTTTAATTTTTTCGGGTACAGGGAATTGGACTCACAACCTTGCACTTGCCAGGCAGGCACTGTGCCACTGAGTTAAATCCCCAGCCTCTCCTTCATTTCTTCCTGGTCACTCAGAACACATTGCTAATAAAATATATTTTCTTAGAAAAGGGTTTCTTTGACAACCTGTGTAAAGTATCATCCTTTTCCATCATATCTCCTACTTCCTCCCCCACTATGTTATTCTTTTTAAAAACCTGAGGGCTGGGGATTTAGCTCAGCGGCAAAAGCGCCTGCCTGGCAAGCGCAAGGTCGTGAGTTCGGTTCCCGGTACCGGAGAAAAACCAAAAAAAA